>NC_058403.1:38127974-38501896 GCF_002201575.2 Neomonachus schauinslandi | reverse complement strand
AAAGAAAGAAAGAAAGAAAGAAAGAAAGAAAGAAAGAAAGAAAGAAAAGAAAGAAAGAAAGAAAGAAAGAAAGAAAGAAAGAAAGAAAGAGAAAGAAAGAAAGAAAGAAAAAGGAAAACAACTCAAGGTTTTGAGCTGTTAGATCAAAACACAAGTAGAAAACCAGAAAACTTCATGACAGCTTTAAATGAATGTTTTTATTCAATATAGACACAAGGGGAAGCATGGCTGATGATCTGGACTAAAATCTTATGGTACAGTTTGGAGAATTATGAAGCAGAATGGTCAAACAACTTTGACAAATGTGTTCCATTAACTGTAGGGGATTTAGTGAGGAAGGAATGATTCCCTTAGATGTCAGCAGAAACATTTAGTTGTTCTCAGATGAAGCTGGAAATTCTGGACTCCCATAATTAAATAAATTCCATAACTGAATTCCAAAATTAATTTGCTACTTGAAACAAATCCCTTCTTCTTTCTGAGGATACTAGCCTTTTGCATGATCTACCCATATCACACCTCATTGCCTCTAGACACAAAACGGAGTTAGATTCCATTAAGACCCAGGGGAGAATCACTAGTTATCTTGGGAAAAGAGGGCCTACACATCACAAGGATTGAAAGAATTTGCTCATGTTTACCATTTGGAAACTGAGAAGCATGCACATGAATGGATCTTGAGCATGTTAGACCAAGAAGATGGAATAGAAAGTTAGGTTGGCCAGATCTGTTGGATCCCAGATTGAATATACTAATTTGACTGGTGGGAAACGGCTGTAACAATTTGCTTGGTTGACTGGCTAAGGCATGGATGCCACAAGGGGCTAGGTTTAATGAGGTCAAGATGTCAGAACTTCCCTGCCATTATTTAAAGGAAGGAATCCAATAGAATTACAAATTTGATGTTGGAATAAAATTATTACATGCAACTTACTTTCTCTCCTTCTGATAATGTTGCCTAAAAGTTACAGAAAACACTCTTATCCCTGGGGCACTGAGAAATGTGTTATGAGAGAAATAGAATCCTTGAAAACTTGGTGTTGGCTGTCATCCGTAGATTGGGGATGATGGTAGGAGTTGTCACCCTTGACATAGTCTACATGATTTTAGTGGGAATTGTGGGATCCCATAGCAACAGAGGCCAGGTGGCAGTACTTAACCATGAGAGATAAGAACAGTTCAATTACCATAACTGGCTGTAGGGATGGACATCCATTCAAGAGTGTTTTAACCTCTAGGGATCTGGGGCATGGCTAAAAGATTACAGAGTCCCAGGAGCAAAATAAATACTCATAAAATACAACTTGATTTTTATTATGGGAAATTTGTGGAGCAGAAAGCTTACGTGAGTCAGTGCCTCTAGTCATGGCCTCTTACCCAATTCTTCCACCCAAGCTAGTCTATAAACCTGAACCCCTTGATTGAGGGAAAGACCAGGTCCCCCTTGAGAATGGCCATGGGACACTGTCGTGTGAACAGACTTTAAACATCTTTCTAAGCATCCCCTGATATGGTATATAGCTATTTTTCCTGTCACTCTGCACTAGAGAAAGGGAAAAATCCCAGACACTGACCCTGAGTTGACCTTAATCCCTGTGGACCTGAAATGCCACTATGGTTCACTGAAGCTTATAGAAGTTGGCTGGTGAATGGTTTTGGCCCCAGTCTCTCAAAGTGGGCCTATGGAATCCATGGGTCCATCCTTTGGTTATTGTCCCAGGTCCAGATCACATAGTTGGGTGAAGAAGATGAAGAAAATGACAGAATCCCCGCAGTGGCCATTATGACAAGAAGGGCCGATGTTAGCTCCTGGAAGTGTCCATCCATACTTAAACAGTAATCCAGAAGCAAAACCCTAACTCTGGAGGAACTATATATATCAGCTTTCTCTCCAAAGAATTAAAGGATGAAGGAATAGCAGTTCCCAGGACCTCCACATTTAACTCATCCACAATAAGCAGGAGGGGCCTTGGAGCACGACTATAGACTGTCATAAACTTAATTAGGTGATGGCTCCAACCATAACTACTTTTCCAGGTGTGTATCTGAGTACAAGAAATCAAAGCAGTCTTTGGAACTCAGTACACAATTATTGATCTGGCTGGCAAAGAGCTTTCATTTTTTTTCTTCTCCATAATAATTTGCAAGGATTAAGAGAATTTCACATGTCAGGGACATCAGTATACAGAGTATATACATTTTTGATATAAGGTACAGACACTGCTGTATCTTCGGGCTTTTTAATTTTCCTGGTTTCTGTGTATAATAAAGTCCTCAAGACCTTGGTCAGGATATTCCTCAGCACATTCCACTATTCCATGACACTGATGCTGATTGAGTCTGGTAAGGAAAGAGTAGCAAGAATAACCTAAAGACCTAGGAAGTTACTTGTGTGTAGGGAGCAGGAAATAAACGAAAATCCTATCTTCTGCCTTGTCAGCAACATTTCTAAAAGCATGTGGGAAAATTCTCTCTAGGGTGAAAGGCAGGTTGCTGTAAATTGCACAGTGTATCTCTAAGAAGAAGAAATTTTGGGGGAGCAATATTTATTTTCATAAAAATAGATACATATTTCACAAATGGACTTATCCTAGCTGTGCACCTTGCTTCTTCTTCCCGCACCAACATCCATACAATGACAGCCTCACGGTCATGGTACCCCACAGCTCATGGCTACTTTTTATTTATTTATTTATTTATTTATTTATTTATTTATTTATTTATTTATTTAATTTATTTGAGAGAGAGAGAGAGCATGAGGGAGAAGCAGGCTTCCTGCTGAACAGGGATCCCGATGCGGGGCTCAATCCCAGGACCCTGAGATCATGACCTGAGCTGAAGGCAGCCACTTAAGAACTGAGCCACCCACTCAGTTGGTTAAGCGACTGCCTTCGGCTCAGGTCATGATCCTGGAGTTCCGGGATCGAGTCCCACATCGGGCTCCCTGCTCAGCAGGGAGTCTGCTTCTCCCTCTGACCCTCCTCCCTCTCCTGCTCTCTGTCTCTCATTCTCTCTCTCTCAAATAAATAAATAAAATCTTAAAAAAAAAAAAAAAAAGAACTGAGCCACCCAGGTGCCCCAGCTCACGGCTTCTAACTGAGAAACCCATTTCACAGCCAGAGAACAGAGCAGTCCACATCCATCAAATGCACTTAACTCATGTACAGACTGATCTGGGAGGAGAGTGGAATGGCTAAAGGTTCCATTTGGGGGTCACCTGGACAACATGCTCCAAGGTTGGTTTTGCTGTCACAAAGTTTGCTGAACTCGCTTTAAAACTGTAACTAATATGTGGTGCAATCTTTTCCACAATCTCAAGACTCTAGTGTGGGAACTGAGGGAAGCAGGAGTAATCCTCTCAGTAGTACATTTATAAACCTGATAAGAGACAAATCTAGATGGACCAGAGGCTGCTTTTCGCTCCCTTTTCGGTATCTTAGCAGAGAGTTTGCTCAGTAGGAGTAAGAGCCTACAGAGAAACAGAGGACTTTAATTTATGTATGCGTTCTGGGCATGCAAGACTTTCTCGGGGTACTCACTATGCAGCCCTGAGTCATTTTAATGCATCCTCTGTAACATTGTACTTGGGCCCAGAGATAACTTGATATATTTCTTCTTTCTTAGTCTAGTCAGGTTTTTCCTATCTCTTCTTAGGCTTACCTATAAATGTGCAATGCATTGTGGGCTTGAGATTCATTGGCTGTCTTGGCATGATCTCGGTTGCTCTTCCAGCCTTCTAACCTGGCAGGTCCTCTTTGGGGGAACAGTAATCAGGGTCCATCCAGGCCATCTCTACCTAAGCTGTGGAGTTCAGGAGAATATTTGTATATTATATATGATATATATATATATATCATATATATATATATACACACACAAAAACACACACACATATATAAATGCTTTTCTAATAAACTCTCTATATACACTATAAGCACATGTGTTCCTCATGGTGCATATTTGCGACTCCTTTGCAACAAACAATTCACTTTGCAAGTTTTTGCTTTACCTTCCTGCAGATTTGAGTGCTGCTTTGCTGTGATCTCAGTCCCTAATGAAGGAATAGTTTTACCAGAGGATACAACAGTTGTTTTACTAAACTGGGGGTGGAAACCAACACCCGGTATTTTGAGCTCCTCATGGTACTGAACCAATGGGTATGGAGAAAGCTTATAACACTAAGGGGGAAAACAGATTGCCAATAATTTGTGGTAAGAAGAAATATGTATGGAATTCAGGGGATTCTCAGGATATATCTTATTACTTCCATATTTCATCGTAAGAGCAATGGAAGACAACATAAAACCTATAAAGACAGGGCCCAGAAACTCAGATCCTTCAGAAATGTAGATTTGATCACCCCACTAGGTGATAAACCTGACCATCTGCGGTACAGGCTGAGGGCAAGAGTAACATAGTTATAAGGGTTAAATAACACAGCCCTCGATTTAGCGCTTGTTATGGGGCTGGTGGGGGAGTCTGTAGAGTTACAGCAAATTCAGCTCTTTGTTGGTCCTTGAGCTCAGGTCCCAGGAGACAAAAATGATTCAGACATGTGTTCATCTCGGAGGAGCTCAGAATCTGTAAAATAAGAAAGAATATTTAATTTTCTGCTTTCTTATCTGTCAGACTTGAGAGGGGCAAGGTGGTCATTTTGGCTCAGGCCTTGAAGCAGCTGCGTTTTTTGTACACCATGTAAGAGGTCTTAAGATCTTAGTACATTTTTTTTTTTAAGATTTTATTTTATTTATTTGACAGAGAGAGAGGGAGACAGCTAGAGAGGGAACACAAGCAGGGGGAGTGGGAGAGGGAGAAGCAGGCTCCTGGCCGAGCAGGGAGCCCAATGCGGGGCTCAATCCCAGGACCCTGGGATCATGACCTGAGCCGAAGGCAGACGCTTAACGACTGAGCCACCCAGGCGCCCCTAGATCTTAGTACTTTTATTACTACCACCCTGAAGGAATGGGCCCTGCATAGAAAGTTCACTTCTTCTCCTGATTTTCTAGATACCAAATAATTAGCTATGTAGATCTGACTCCATTTCATGATTTTGATTTAGCACATGTCATTTTTCCCTATTATAACTTGATTTTTTTTTTTAAGATTTTATTTATTTGACAGAGAGAGACACAACGAGAAGGAACACAAGCAGGGGAGTGGGAGAGGGAGAAGGAGGCTTCCCGCTGAGCAGGGAGCCTGATGTGGGGCTCCATCCCAGGACCCTTGGGATCATGACCTGAGCCAAAGGCAGATGCTTAACGACTGAGCCACCCAGGTGCCCCTGATTTTTTTTTTTTTTTTTTTTTTTTGATTAGGATTAGTCCTCCTCATTTAGGCAAAACCTTTCTTGTCTCTCTGGACCAGATTCCCCTACCAACACTTGTCCCATGAGCAGGACTTGAGCATAAATGAAATTCTCATTTTATTCCCTCAAATAATTTCACACTTCGTTTAAAGCAAACAGACATCCTGAATCCAGGTAAGATATAGCTCTTTAGTATATACGTACACAGTTTAAAGTAGACGTATTCTTATTTTCATATATGTCTTATCTTACTGTCTTATCATTAGTTTTTTAAGGACAGAGCCACATGTAATTGCATTTTAAGATCTTTGTGCGTTGAATACTTTGCCTTCATGACTTACTGGTTGTGCATGCTTATTACATTTCTCCTAATTTTTTTTAAAGATATTATTTATTTATTTATTTGACAGAGAGATAGAGAGCACAAGTAGGCAGAGCGGCAGGCAGAGGGAAAGGGAGAAGCAGGCTCTCTGCTGAGCAGGGAGCCCGATGCGGGGCTCAATCCCAGGACCCCGGGATCATGACCTGAGCCGAAGGCAGCCGCTTAACCGACTGAGCCACCCAGGTGCCCCACATTTCTCCTAGTTAAGAAGGAATTTATGTCCCACATTTTGGAGACACTAAAATGTTATGCACATGTAAACTATTTTTTCTGCGGGTAGCATCTTCAAACTGTCCCTCAGTTAGTGAAGATACTCTGTCTAGAGCTAACCACTTATATTGCTTACACAAATCATCCTAGCTTTTGATTTCTGACTTTAAAATCTGACTTTTTGCTAGTTTTTTTTTCTAACTTACAGAACCTAATTACAGTCACAGATATTTTATATATGGAAACTCTTTACAGGTCTTTTTTTTTTTAAGATTGTATTTATTTATTAGAGAGAGAGAGAACACAAGAAGAGGGAGGGGCAGAGGGAGAGGGACAAGCAAACTCCCCACCTCGTGGGGAGCCTGATAAGGGCGGGGCTTGATGCCAGGACCCTGAGATCATGACTTGAGTCAAAGTCAGATGCTTAACCAACTAAGCCACCCAGGTGCCCCACAAGTCTTCTCTGAAAATAATTTTAGTATTGTTATCTCAAAGGATTTTTTTTTCACATGTCTTTGTTTAATTTAGCTTTGCATGTTCAATTAGAGTTAAGATTGTATTTGTGTGGGAAATTTTATAAAAGGAACATTTCACCTTTTTAAATTGAACATTTCTTGATTGCAAATGACAGTTCCAGTGTCATTATTAATATAGATAATTTTTTTTAAAACAACTAGCTGTGACCAGCTGGATTATTACAAAGCAAGGTTAAATTACTTGGAATGCTTTTTTTTTTTTTTTTTAATCTAGTATGACTATTACTGGAAATTTAGATAAGCATTACAATTTCTAGAAAGTATAAGGGATTAATGTATTTCTGGATTTTTTTCCCTTGGGTCCAATTTTAAACTTTTAAAGAGGTCTACTTTTTGGAATTTAAAATGATTTATACTTTTGACGAGAACATGAGGCTCCCATGGTTCGAGATATTAAACATTATAAAGATTTTGCCAATGATCTAGCATTCTAAGATGTCCCAGTCATAGTTCTTTCTATCACTAGTATTTGAGTTATAGAAATTGTCCTGCTGGTACTAGAACAGCTCTTCTAAGTTTCATCAGGGATGACTGAAACTATTGTTTCAAATTCATTGTAGAACCATGTCAATATCGAAACATTCTAATAATTGAAGGGTACTGTTCTTCAGCTTCTGACACAATCTCAACTCTGCAATGATATTTGAGTGACAGCAGAAATGGTATTTCAACTTTCTGAACCTAAATTTATGAATTTGTACAGATAAAAGGGTTTATCTTAAACAATACAATGTGCTTGTAATTAAAAATGCCAAACCTATTTAATACATGTTAGTCTCCCTAAAATTAATTGAACCTACTGTAAAGAGTTTCAGAATAAGTTTTATTCGAAGTGAAGAGTATACAGATTCCTTGAATATCAAACTTTAAACACAAATGTATAAGCAAACACAATGTTAAAAAGAAAACACTCTTTTCAATCTGAGTCATCTCATTATTTTGTCTTCTCAGCACATATTATGTAGATAATTCATTATATTTTATTTAATGTAATGTTTGTTTGGAGTCTCCAGTTATTTGAGAATGTGTCTGATTATTCTTATTGAAAGGTAAGCATTGCACATCACTATTTTAGACAGGACAGGAACATTAGGCTGAAAGTATAATTATAGGACCTCAAGGCTTAATGTAAGAAACATTTATTCTACACTCAGTATAGAAGTTGACAGGAACCTTTACCCATTCTAGAACCCAGAATAAGGAAGGTTTTGCATCTTGCAATTCCAATACCTGGAACCTACAGTCTTTACTCTTTCTACTTTTTATTTTTTTGTAATGGATTCATTTTGGAAGTTAAACATGTTCCTCCTTCTGTTCATATTTAATTGTCTCAAACTATTCACATGGTCCTATCCAGCTATATGAACATGGGAAAAGCTGGGCAAGAATTGCTTGGTGAACATTTTCTCTGCTGTGCCACCAACAGTAACAAATATTTATTGAGTACCTATAAATATGTAAATCACTGAGGAAAATCCTGAGCACAGAGTAAGATATTGATCGCCAGCTGTCCTCAGGAAACCTATAAGCTAACCATGGAAGTATTTCTTCAATAATACAGTCATCCAACTGAAATGATACAACTTCTTCCAAGGATTCCAAAAATCAAGTATTCATTCACATTTGGAAGAAAGAGAATACCCAGTAAAAATAATAAAATACTGTAGAGTATTTTTCCTATGGATATGAACATAGTTATATATTATTATCATTATTATTATATACATATATATGTATTATTATAATAGGTAATTTTAACATCAATTACAATTTAAAAATAATGATTCAGAGAGCTTAAATGCCTTATTCAAGACATACAGCCAATAAGTACTGAGACAAGGTATAATTCATCTCTGAGTCTAGAGTAAAAATTACCCTGCCTTAAGGGTACAACTTAGCAGTTCTCTACCTGCAAGAGAATATTCCAACTGCTGAAATCCAAGGCAATACTCAGATGGTCACACACAGTGATAGATTTCTCTTGATCTCTGTGCCACTCTTGTTTTTCTGTTGAACCATTGAGATGAATCTTCCTTTGAGCAGCCCATTTTTATGATACTTTATTAAATTTGTGGGTTGATGGTGTATTATTGGTCAGGGTCCACCAGAGAAACAAAAGCAATAGAATGTGTGTGTGTGAATATTTTATTTACTTATTTATTCATTTATTTGCTTGTTCATTTGTTCATTTTTTCATTCATTGGGCAAGTTTCAAATTGGCAGGGTAGGCTTTTAGGCAGGAAACTGGGGAAGAGTTGATGTTGCAGTTAGAATCAGAAGGCAGACTGCGGTCAGAATTCTCTCTTCCTTGGGGGATGTCAGTTTTTGTTGTTGTTTTGTTTTGTTTTGTTTTTCTCTCTTAAGATGTATTTTAGCCAGAATAGGAAAGTCATGCTAGGATTACAATCACCAAACTTCAGGTGCTTAATGCAAGAAACATTTGGTTTCAACTGGTTGCATAAGACCCACTAAAATTATGGAGAGTAATTTGCTGTACTCAGTCTACTGATTTGAATGTTAATCTCATCTGAAAAATATCTTCACAGCAATATCTAGACTTGTGTTTGACCATTTATCTGGGTTCTGTGGCCTAACAAAGTTGACATATAAAATTCACCATCACAGATCAGAAAGCTACTGGTAAAATACTTAGAAAATTATTTAAAGAAAGATTTTTTTTCTTACATATTAATATAATCCATATTTTTATCATTAAGTTTATAGAATGAATCATAACACCCAAATGTCTTTCCAGACTTATTTTACATTTAAATATGCTTAAAAGGCACACAATTGGGGTGCATGGGTGGTGCAGTCAGTTGAGCGACCGACTCCTGATTTTGGCTTAGGTCATGATCTCAGGGTCCTGAGACTGAGCTCCATGTTGGGCTCTAGGTTCAGCACAGAGTCTTCTTGACATTCTCTCTCCCTCTCCCTCTGCCCCTTCCATTTGTGCTCTCTCTCTAGCTCTCTCTCTCTCAAATAAATAAATCTTTAAAAAAAATTAAAATACATAAAAAGCACACAATTAAGCCCAAGTGTATAGAATTTTTACTGAAAATTAGTGGGTGACACTGTTGATTTCATCCTTCCTCTTACCAGAGAGAAGCTCTTCTCCAAGTAAATATAACTCAATGACTTAATAAGTATTCACACCGCACCTGTTGAAAGCCAGTAAGAAGCCCTATTCTCTCCTGTATCTACTGTGTCATTCATTTCCCATCATATACATCCTTACAGGCTTAATTCTATTTTCACATGCACTGACATTGATTCCCCAAGATTATTTTCCTAGAGAATAATATGCTTCTTTACATAAGGGATTGTGTCTCTTATCGGTAAGCTCTACAGCACTGTACACAAAGGAAGTGTTTTAAAATATTGCTTTGATATGTTACAAATGAAATTTCTTTTATTTCAGAGATTTTTATTTAGAGAGGAATGAAATCCTTATGAAAACTTGACTTATTCAAGAAGAATGACTTATGCGTGACTTAGGTGGCAAAAGTACATCTTCGGAAAAATTAAGTATGAGAAGTATTGAATCAGGCATCAGGAGGACTGGCATCTCCTTCTGGCTCGGTGGCAAACTAACGAATGACTCGGGGCGGGTCAACCCTTCCTGTACTTGAGACCCCCACCTAGCAAAAGAGAGCCTTGGACCAGAAAGCTTTAAGGCCCTAAAGTTTCTAAGGTTCTATAATTCTTTGAAATATTCTCGGATTTTATTCACATCTTTATTTCTCCTAAATTATCTTGGTTACATTATTCACATAAGATAATCCCCTTAAAGTATGATGAACATTGAAATAATACCTTAAAATTGTTTTGCAATTTTCAGAAGAAAAATTTTGTAGAAAGAATTATATAATTAATAAAGGAAATCCAGATGGCACATGATAAACAGAAACATTCTGGTGTTGTATCATCCTGTTGTAGTTGAAAGATATTTTGAAAAAGAAAAATAAAAGCAATGAATAATTTTGAAAGGATTGACTTCCGTCAGCATGATGGTTGACATTTCTGATTATTTTCTATGTTGTTATGATTGACAGTTTGAATACATCTAAATGAAATATTAGCAATCCAGGCCCAAATTGTGTAAAAAATCTCCTTGTCCAGAATGAGTGTCAAACTCCCAACGTAATCCACAATTACAAGACTCCTGCAAATCACAATCCCGTCATTTTTTTAAATGGGAAATATAAAAGCATAGTAATTGCTTCTTGGTAGGATACTTTTTTTTTTTTTGAGGGGTCAAATTTAAAACATCTGCAGACAGATGGAAGGAAAACTAGAATTAGGGCTGTTACCAAAATCTCCTGCAGCTGTCAGGGTGTGTTTGAGGCCACCCTAAGGGTTCATTAGCAACAGGCAATACTACATCCTGGGAGAAAGAAACAGGACCTGGTGGGAGAGGGACATCCTTCTCCTGGCTAATTGTTTTGGCTAATGTGAGTGAGGGATGATTAGATTCATCCTTGCATAATACTGTTCCACCCCCCCCGGGCCTGGACTGAAGCTTCTACTTGAAATTTTTGGTGTACTTTCCGGTCATCGGACCACGTGGTAACTTCCAGTCATTCCAGGGAGAACCAACTCATGCCCCAGGCACCAATTCCTCACACCTCCCACACCCACATTCTTCCTGTTATGATCCTCACCCAATTTCTCGTGCTTATTTTAACCTTTGAAGAGAAGGAGAGAAAGAGCAAGGTCAGCACACCGCAGAACTTGACCACATTGTGAGACACAACAAAACTAGCCTGTATTGTGGAAGCAGGGGCCTTCTGGAGATACTGGACCCATTTCATACTGTATACACAATCTGAGCTCTCTTATCTTCTTCAGGTGCTAATCATTCTAGTGTTTTTGCTTTTTTTATTTTCTATTTCTTTGTTTCATGAAAACAAACTCAAGATGCTCTTGCTTGGTGTCATATAACTTGACAAAATCCAATGGATTCTTTGCCATCAAAAAGGAAGGGAAAAGAGAAGAGACATGCAAAAGAAATATTTGCTTACAGCAAGAAGAATATTCACCCAACAGCTATCATGCATATTGTGTTTTTATTGATGTTTGGGGGTTCTTTTCCTCTTCTCTTATGAACTCTGTAGCTTTTACTAAATAGGAAGATGACTCCATATTGAGATTCTTCACAGTGACCAAACAGTTCTATTGTTTCTCAGGCATGTCACATGATTTCCAGACTCTGCAATGTGTGCTCACTACATCTCTTCTGTCAAGATTGCTCTGATATACTTATTTCCTTTGTCTCAGTATTATTCATCTTTTAAGACCCTTCAAAGCCATTTTATAATCTGCATGTCACACATACTATCTGCTACAGTTATAAGCCACATGGTAAATCCTGTCTGGGACCATAATCTTTCTGTGCTTATATGATTTCCCCAAATAGATTCTAAACCTCTTAGTGGCCAAGATCTGTGATACACTTCTTCGTGTTAGCATTATCCTTAAAACGTCTTACACAGAGTAGGAGTTCATGAGATGATGATGATGGTAATAACCTGAGGTTCTATTTGGAATGGAAAGTGGTTTAAACAAATACTTGTGGAGATAATTGCATCATATAATATTTTTAAGATGTCATAACAAAAATATGTTCAAAGATAAATGTTCTGTGGGCTGAAGTTTCACCATTTATCATGACTCAATAGTATTCAAGTTTGCCTTTCATTTAAGGGCAAGCCCCTTTCCAATAAGAGGGTGGAGTGCAATGCAGTTCTCATAGCAAGAGTGAGGAAGTAGTTTAACCCTTACAACCTTGAGAATTAAACAAGAATTGTTACTGGAAATGTAGGTAGAAAGAAAATGGAAGTCCAAATACGAAATGAAGAGCCTGCAAGTAGAAAACATGTGGTTGGCCTCAAATCAGCTCTTGGGCCATCAGGTCCAGATCTACTTCTGTACTAAGGAAGCTGTAGCAGAAGGGGCTAAGTAGGGCCTTTTCCACGGGGTCATTTGAGTTGGGAATGAGTTGGCAATGTTGTTGGCTGTCCAAGAACATCACAGATATACTTCAAGCATCAGTCAGCCTCATGACTACTAAAACAAAAAGCAGACTAACTATTGATCAATATACTGATTGGTTTGCCCTTCATTTATTCCTGGAAGGAAGGGAGACAAGAAACCACAGGTAATAATACTTACATTCTTTCAGTGCCTAGTTATCTTGGCACTTTTTTGTAACTTTGCATATATTGACCCTCTTAATTCTCACAATAGTCTTAAGAAGTATGTGCTGTTATTATCTTGATTTTTCAAAAGGAAAATGGAGAAATAAAAGGTTAAGCAACATGTTCAAGCTCACACATGGCTAGTGAGTGGAGGAAATGGAATTCAAATAGATGCAAGGGGCGGGCCCACACTAAACCATGTCATTAGATATTTCATGTTGTTGTGTGGCAAGGTTTGGGCAAGGATGGGGCAGATTCTAAGTTTACAGTTGGTAACCCGAATAGAATAATTGGACTTTGAAAGCAGTTGATGAAGGCAGGCAATCAGTACATTTATTACCCAAGGGTTTCCCTCTGGTCCTGAATGAGGGTGACTTGTGTGGGTAAATTTTGACACATCCTTAGAGTCCTTGCTTGGTAATATGTAAAGTCCTTGGCCATCAGCACGCTGAGTGCTGGCAGTCATGCTCGCCCAGGAACAATCCAGAGGGCCATAGTATCTTCCATATCTATGGCTTTAGCACAGCTGTGCTTCTGATGCTGACATGAGGTCCTGCTCTGCGTGTTCCCTCTTCATTTTTTTTTTTTTAAGATTTTATTTATTTATTTTTGACAGAGAGAGAGACAGTGAGAGAGAGATCACAAGCAGGGGGAGTGGGAGAGGGAGAAGCAGGCTTCCCACTGAGCAGAGAGCCCGATGAGGGGCTTGATCCCGGGACCTCGGGATCATGACCTGAGCCGAAGGCAGACGCGTAATGACTGAGCCAGCCAGGCGCCCCAGTGTTTCCCTCTTTAAAGCTGGAGTTGCTACATGTTGTCAATAAAGATGCCCTGGAGTTTGTCTGCAGTTAATGTCACCTGGTTGGCTCTTATAGAGTGGATAGAGCACTGAGTGCAGGTCAAGTCACATCCCCAGTCTAACAAATTCCATACCTACAATGTTACCAAACACCACACTACTTATGTTTATTAGATGGTAACAATACCCACGATATTCATGCATCACATCTTAGTATTTTGTTGAATGTTTAACATAGAACATGAACTATTACATAACTCAAACCAATTTATTTGGACTAAAATTTATATCCTTAAATACTCTTCAGCACTTCAAAATACTAAAAGCCTCAATACAAACCACTGCAGCTCCCTCCCATCTAAGCCTGTGCTTGAGATTTATTTCCTCATTTAGCACTTAGCTCAAAAGGGACTCTAGTCCTTCATGCACTGCCTTATGTATATTTCCCCTACTATCCTTTTGTGAAGAGGTCAGTTTAACTTTCATCTCAAGTATAATTACTTTCTTTCAAATATTAAAGATTTCTGTCTACTCACTACTAGGATGCCTCTCTCTGCAACTTTTTTCTTTTCTTTTCTTTTCTTTTTATTTTTTTCCTTTTTATTTTTTGCCCATCACTGCTGTTCATCTGCCTTTCCAGTTGCCTCTATTTCTTTTCCTAGTGATGCTTTTCTTTAGGTTTTCTTATTTCCTCCATTTGTCACAAAATACTAAAAATAAAAGACACAGATCTTTTATTTTTTGTAAAACATTGTGAAACTAAATTTCAGGTTTATAGAGCTTCTAGTTCAAGCTGTTACACAGGCCACATGTATTTATTTCACTTCCTGAGAATTCAGTGATATGACAATACGGAAGTAGAGATGACAAAAAAAAAGATTGCTGAGTGACGTGAGACTGGCATTAGAACAAACATTTAATTAATTTCTAACTAACGAAATTCAGATGGAATTATTCAAAATATACATCAGATGAAGGGTACTCAAGTTTAAACCCATTACAAAAGAAAACTTCACAAAATAAAAATGAGCTGCTGTGTACAAAATAAACAAACCCACAATCACTAACATAAAATGTTAGACTTGAAAAGAATGTCTTGGAAATTGCCAGAATATATACAGAAAGAGAAAGAGATGAAAATGTAAGAAAACAGTATTAGAGATAAATGATAATTCTAGGAAGGTCAGCATCAGAGTTCTTTAAAGGCAGAATGAAGAAAATGGAGGGTATGGTAGAGAAAATGGTGGCTCCCAAAGATGTCTGTCTTCATTGCCAGACCCTGTGAATATGCTAGCTGACATGACTGAGAAGCATCCACAGGTGTGATTAAGTTAAGTGTCTTAAGATGGGGCGAGTACCCTGAATTATCCAGGTGAACCCAATGTAATCACAAGGGTCTTTATAAGAGAAAGGGAGGGCAGCGTCAGGGAGTGTGATAAGGGAAGCATAAGTCTCGATGATTCGAGGAAGGGCCATGGGCCATGGCAAGCTGGCAGGCAGGCAGGCAGGCAGGCAGGCAGGCAGGCAGGCTGGCGGGCTCTAGAAGCTGGAAAAGACAAGGCAATGGATGCTCCTTTAGAACATCCAGAACTAATTCAGCGGGGCTGACACCTTGATTTCAGGACTTCTGATCTCCAGCACTGTAAGATAATGACTCTCTTGTTTTAAGCTATTAGGGTTGTGGTGATTTGTTAGAGTAGCAGTGAGAAATTAATAAAGAGAGGATGAAATAATCAAGGGGAAAATAGAATGGGATTTCTGAAAAGAAACAAAACAAAAAAAACAGTGTTTTTGAGATTGAATGAATCTAAGTACAAAACAACATTCCGTGGTGGGGGTGGGGAGGGGACTGCAGCTACTATATCACGAAACTTAGGGTAAGAGATTTTTAAAATTTGTTGCGGGATTCAAAATAAAACTGAAAGCTAAACTAAACGGCTGTCTGCCAAGGATCAATTTTAAGATGGGCATCATAGTTTTCATAAGCATCATTGGACACTAGGTGATAGAATATGCCTTCAAATGTTTAGGATAAATGGTTTTAAAAATTGATATCTATCCTCAGACAAAATATTAAAGTGAGAAGCAAAGGCATTCTGGAAATGTAAAAACTCAGTTTACTACCTGTAAATTCGTCCTTAAAAAATATGTAACATGTACTCTGGCAAAATGAAGCATGGATCTGAAAAAAAGAAAAATAGGAAATCCAAGAACACATGTGCCAGATTCAGAGAAGTAAAGAATAGAGATTTCTGAATAATTGCTAAGTAGCAGTGTAGAAACTAAGCGATTCAAATTAAAAAAAGGAAGTCAGTGAGTTTTGAGAACTTGTTCAAGAAGAAAATGAACACCTTGGGGCCGACGATACAAGGAGGAAGCTGGATGGTTTGGAGATAAGGTAAATGCATATTAAATCATAAAATTTTATTAAAAAGTACACTGTGCCCTCACAATTCTACCAGTCTTCACTATTTCTTTGCTATTTGACATTTTCTACTCTTGTGCATTTGAAGAACTCATAAAAAATTCTGGTTTCGAAGCACCTGGGTGGCTCTGTCGTTAAACATCTGCCTTCAGCTCAGGTAATGATCCCGGGGGCCTGGGATCGAGCCCTGCATCGGGCTCCCTGCTCCGCGGGAAGCCTGCTTCTCCCTCTCCCAGTCCCCCTGCTTGTATTCCCTCTCTCGCTGTGTCTCTCTCTATAAAATAAATAAATAAAATCTTAAAAAAAAAAAATTCTGGTTTGGTCACAACAGGAAGCATCAATTAATTGAAAAAGTTTTATTTTTTATATTAAAAAAAATAAAGTGGATGTGAGTTTGAATCCAGGCTCTGATTTTTAGTGAATATTGAATCTGATACTGTCCTTACTGAGTTTAGTTTTTATCATCTCTAAGCTGGACAAAGAGTTCCAATTTATATATAAGTTAAAGAATTTATATGAGGTGACCTGTAAAAACCTCCATCATCATGTAAACATTTATTATGTTTTTTTGCCTTCGTATGTTACCTTTGGAAGCATAAATTTGAGCTCTTTTACTATTTTCCTCTTTTACATTCACTCTCCTTAATAAGATCTTGAGGTCTCATAGTTTACAAGTATCTACTCCCTTCAATTTAGGGCTAACATTCTCTTCAAATTCTCTTCAGAAGTTGCTCTTTTAGGGCACCTGGCTGGCTCAGTTGGTGGAGTGGGTGACTTTTGATCATCTGCTTCTTCCCGCGCTTGCAAACCAGCGCCCGGGCCACTTCAGTTCAAGCCCTGTGTTGGGTGTGGAGATTACTTAAAAATAAAATCTTAGAAAGAAAAAGAGTGTTTATTTTTTTATTTTTTATTTTTAAGAGTCTACCTACAGCCAAAGTCTAAATTTCAAAAGGAAGCACTGATGAGAGGATTTTTTTCATGTTTTCAAGTAAGAGCATTTCTTTTCCTTATAATGGCAGTTAAATACTTGTTTAGTGAACGGGGAAGAGAATTTTAAATTCGTTCACAGGCTTGTTCCTTTTTACACCTACTCCTACTACTTATTGCCCAGGGAGTTTAAAAGAACATGCCTGATAGCATAGTTGCAAAATCTGTAGCAGTCGAAATGGTCCAACCATTTTTATAAACTTTTGGCTTTCAGTTCAGACTTTTGGAAATTTCAACATTATCTGCAGTTCCTGGAAATATTTTTTCAGAGCAAAACAAAGGAACTGAATTCCTAGCAACCAATGATTCTTCAGCCTACTCTTGTTTAACTACTGGGCTGCTTTGTAGCCTCCCGTTATTTGACCCCTGAGCAATATACATTTTTTTTTTTTTTGTACTTTCTCCATCTTAAGTGCCCAATATAGATTTTTGCAACATGTTTCCTCCATAGGAGTTGTATCTAATGTAATGCCTCGAGTCCTCACAATATCAAAGGGATTTTTGTGATCATAGTTCTATCAGATTTTATTAGTATATGTATTTCAAATAGACATTTATTTCCAAACAAACCCTGGGATATATATATTTTTTATACTCTCAGCACTTTGATCTGGTGCTGTGTCTGTGAGAGCTTATGAATAGGCAATGAGGTCAGCATCAACTCTACTGCGACTCTACTGCAATTTTCTGGTGGTCCTGCCCCAAAGTTTCTTCCTCTTTACATTGCTGGATGACCAGAAGTCTGCAACAAGGGGGAAGGAGTGCCTCTCTTGCTTCCTTTGCCAATTCCCAGCCAGAGGGCCCTCTTGAATGCAATAATATTCAAATTCTAATTTTGAAGAGCCTGAAGAAGGCTTCGCTGTTGTGATTTTTTTTTCTTCCATCCTCAAGCATGCACGCACATATATACTGACTCTTCTCTCCTGAGGCGGATGGCACGCGGGCAGAGAGCGTGGATGGGGTTTGTTTCCAGTTTGGCATGTAAGAGGATTAGAAGTCACTACTCCATCCTAACAAGTAAAAAGCTGAACAGACTGAAAAATCTACAACTGACTTGAGTCCCTCAGAGCAAAGAACCCAGGGCAAACTGCTGCCCTCAAGATTGGAGGAACAGGTGAACAGAGGGAATCCAGGCTGAGGGAGCAGAAACCCGCAATCTGCTTCCGCTGCAGGAAGCAGTGCTGGGGTAGGAAAACCTGAACTGCAATTGCTAGGTTTCTGGAGGCTCTGTGTGGTGGGAAAGTCCGGGAGTTCAAAACTCTAGGAGTATTCAGTGCGAGAGGGGCCCTCAAGAGATTGTGAGATTTACCTTCAGGAGCTTGACAAGATTGCCACAGGAACTATCTAGAGAAATCCCCTCAGGCTTCCAGCAGTGGGAGGGGGGAAAAGGAGGCATTTGAAATAAACCAGAGCACTCTGTTTTTCTTAACAAGTCCTGCCCTCAGGGGAAACACGGTAACCAAGTCCTAACCCGTTGGGGTATTATGAAAGCCTCGCTAACTTGGGGAGGAGGGATACCCAGCTCTAGCCCCTCTAGTTTCATGTGGGAGAAGGGAAATACTTACCTCCAGCCCTGTCTAGTTACCCTGCTCCACCTAGCTGAGGAGGGAAAGCCTGAGAAACTCTTAACGAAGTTCACAGCCCAGAGGCATTGCCTCACTAAAAGATGAAGATCCAATCCCAGGAATATGGAGTTTCCCCTTGCCCTACACTTCACCAGCACATTACTAAAGGCTGACTTACAGCAGTTCCTTTTCCTTGGCGCGTCCTGTCCTGCTCTCAAGAAAAATCACAATCCTATGGAAGGCAGAAAACCCAATTTGAAGAGGCAGAGTAAGCATCAAGACCAGACATGGCAAGGATGTTGGAATGATCAGACAAGGAATTTAAAACAACTGTGATTCATATGCTAAAGTCTCTAATAGGTAAGGTAGACAGCCTGCAGGACCAGATGGGCAGTGTAAGCAAAGAAATGGAAATCCTAAAAAAGAACCAAGAAGAAATGCTAGAGATAAAAAACAATGTAATAAGAATGAAAATAAGCCTTTGATGAACTTATTAGCAGACTGGATACAGCTGAGGAAAGAATCTCTGACCTAAAGGATATATCAATTGAATCCTCAAACAGATAAGAGAGCAAAAACTGAGAAAAACAGAACAAAATGTCTAAGGACCATGGGAAAAAACTGAAAAAAGGTGTACATGTACTGGGAGTATCAGAAAGAAGAAAAAGAACAAAGAACAGAAGAAATATTTGAAACAATAATGACTGAGAATTTCCCAAAATTAATGTCAGATGTCCAACACCAAACCACAGATCCAGGAAGCTCAGAAAGCACAAAGCAAGATAAACACACACACACACACACACACACACACAAAATTACACCTTGGCATATTATTTTCTAATAGGCCTTTTTCTTTTATTTTTTAAAAGGGGGGGGGGGGGGGGGGAGGACAGAATGGGGGAGGGGAAATTTGCAGGTTGAGGGGTGGGAAACACATTTAACTATAGAGGAACAGATGAGAATTACATCACACTTGTTCCCAGAAACCATGCAAACAAGAAGAGAAGTAAATGAAATATTTAAAGTGTTGAGAGGAAAAAAAACACACCAAAGGAGGATTCTGTACCCTATGAAAACTTTCTTCAAAAGTGAATAAGAAATAATGACTTTCTCAACTGGCCAAAAATTGAGGAAATTTGTTGCTAATAGACCTTCTTCACAAGGAATTAAAAACAAAATTATTGAGAAAAGGAAAATCCTATAGGTCAGAAACTCAGACCCAAGTAAAGAGAAGAGCATTGAAGAAGGAATAAATGAAGGTAAAAACTCTCATTTTTCTCATTCTTCTTTGCTCTAACAGATAACAGGGTTTTGTTTTGTTTTTTTTTTCTCAAATAAATAGCAACAATTTTCAGTTATGTATGTTTATTTATATATCATACACATTTATTATGCATGCTTACATGTAAATGAAATGAATGACAATGATACAAGGGATGGAAAGAAGGAATTAGGGTTATTTTGTTTTAAGGTACACTACTCGTGAAGTAATATAGTGTTATTTAAAAAAAAAGATTTGAATTACTTGTAAATGTATGTTGCAAACTCTAGGGCAACCACTAAAAAGTTAAAAAAATATAACAGATATGCTAAGAAAGGAGAGAAAATGGAATCATATAAAATGTTCGATTAAAACTACAAAAGGCAGAAAAAGAGTGAAAGACAAAAATAGGAACAAAGAACAATGACAACAAATAGAAAGTAGGTTCAGCTATTCTCCTACTTCACTTGCTAGAAAATTAGGTTTTCAAAATAAAAGAAGGAAGGTGTTGGGATGGTCCAGATTAGTCCAGTGGTCTAAGGTGCCAGACTCAAAAGTGCTCAAAATAGAAGAAGGATATATCCTTCACATACCTTCTTCATGGTGTCTCTTAATTTTGTCTTATTTTGGTTTGGCCTCCTCTGTCCTCCTTCTATTTCTTGCATATGCCTTACTTGATTTTTTTTTTTTCCTGTCAATCTTGTCCACATCATAGTTGGGCCTTCTACATTCTTTGAAAACCAAAGTTTGAGATTCTGAACTTTGGCTGTGACAGTCCTTCCGGAGCATAGCTATCTCCCACCTGGTTAATTAAGCTTACCGTCACTTTTAGCTGGCTAAGACATAGACTTCTTGTCCATGCATCTTCCTGGCTTTGACACAACTTATCCCACTAGAGTTAGGATGCTCATAGACCTGGTGTCTTCCAGTGTGGTCTCCCCACTATGGAACTATGGCAGGACCAAGAGAGTGTTAACCATGTTTCTCTCTTACCATGCTCTTCCATCTTCTTTACTTCATGTTAGCAGAGTTTACAGAGCATAGTGGTTCCACTCAAATGATCTCAACTGAAGGAGTGAGTCACAGTCCCTGAATTTGGTACTCTTTCAATTATCTAATAGACTTTCCTCATCCTCAGGTCAAACTCAGAGAGGAAATACTGAGACACAAGTCAATTTCCCTTTCTCCCTCCCTCCAGTCTCTGACCAACCTTCAGGGTCAGAGCAAAGTGTTATTTCTTTTACCATGGTCCTTCCTGTACTAACCTTGAGAAAACATGGTTGCTTTCTCTAATTATTGTAAAATACCTAGTTTAGCCCTATATAATTTAACCAAAACTCAAGAAATCAAACCAATCCTATTTTTCTCTGTGATGACAAAATTTATGATCACAGTCTTGTAAAATATTACCGATAGGGTAACTATTATCATCCTCTTTCTCTTCACATTTCTTCAGAAGCACACTCTCATGTTCTTATCCTCCAGTGATGCCTACAGCCTTGGACATCAGGTCAATCAGCATGATGGTTATATATGCAGAAAAGCTCAATTGAGAATGATATATTAATACTTTTCAAATCATTACCTGCATTGCCATTCTCATCTATCTTCTCTTCTGAATTCAGACACAATTACCCTTTTAAAAACTTCTGGGAAATCCAGTAATTGATGCAAAAATCTTTATGTAAACTTGAATTCTTTATGTCCTCCTCTACCCCTCAAACTCTCTTGTAAATCTCATTTAATGGTATCATTTCTTACTTGATGCCCTACTACAGAAACTACAATTACTCTTGACTTCATCATTTCCTCCATCTTACCTCCCCTCCAATTAAGATATGTCTCAGGTGCACTGGCTCCTGAGTAATCTTCGCAAAATTTTTTAGGAAAGTGATTGATCTCTCTAAATGTAAGCTTCCTTTTTAATTTTTTTGTACAAAAAAGATATGATTATATGGATCACAGATTTAGGGAGAATTAAAGGAGATAATGAATGGATGTAAATTTCTTGGTAAACAGTTGCAATTACTCTTGTTTCTCCCCTCCTAAGCTTCCACAAGCCTCTCTTTTCCTACTGGGTCCTTCTGTATTATGTTCCAACTGTTAGCAAAATATTCAAGTTTCTTCTTCCCCTGCCACCATCTTTAACACCTGGAGCACTCTGTGCCAGAATTTTTTTCTCATTCAGGTCATGCCTTGGAATTTCATAATCAGGTGTGCTCTTCACTGTTTGTCTCAATGTTTCAAATGCATTTCTGCTGTGCTCACTTTGCAGTTCTGCCATTTATTATTCCAGTGACCTTGAGAAAATGTTATTATCTCTCTGGGCCTCAGTTTCCTAAATTCAGTGTTAGAGATAAAACCAATGCTCCATCCACACTGTTTTCCAAGAAAAACAGTGTGGAGGTGCCTCAAAAAATTAAAAATAGAGCTACCCTATGACCCAGCAATTGCACTACTGGGTATTTACCCCAAAGACACAGATGTAGTGAAAAGAAGGGCTGTATGCACCCCAATGTTCATAGCAGCAATGTCCACAATAGCCAAACTGTGGAAAGAGCCAGGATGCCCTTCAACAGATGAATGAATAAAGAAGATGTGGTCCATATATACAATGAAGTATTACTCAGCCATCAGAAAGGATGAATACCCAACTTTTACATCAACATGGTTGGGACTGGAGGAGATTATGCCAAGTGAAATAAGTCAAGCAGAGAAAGTCAATTATCATATGGTTTCACTTATTTGTGGAACATAAGGAATAGCATGGAGGACATTAGGAGAAGGAAGGGAAAAATGAAGGGGGTGGGGATAGGAGGGAGAGATGAACCATGAGAGACTATGGACTCTGAGAAACAAACTGAGGGTTTTAGAGGGGAGGGGGGGTGGGGGGATGGGTTAGCCCAGTGATGGGTATTAAGGAGGGCAGGTACTGCATGGAGCATTGGGTGTTATATGAAAACAATGAATCGTGGATCACTACATCAAAAATTAATGATGTATTGTATGGTGACTAACATAACCTAATAAAATAAAATTAAAAAAAAACTGAATTCACAGGATCTTTCTGATTATTAAACAAAATAATACATATTGATATTATAAATTGGCCTATTGTAAGGACCCAGTGAATGTTAGCCACTAACTAAAGATTTCATTATTAATTACTATTTCTTATTGTCGTCATCAGCAGCAGCAGCAGCAACTTTCCAGAGAGCTCTTACTTAACTTTCAAGAGCTAGTTAAAATATCTTCTCATCTGTAGAGAGGAAATCTGTTCATTCTGTTCATTGCACTATTGTCCTGTACAACCTTGTGTTCATCTCCTCCTAGCTTCCCAGCATCTTGAAAGCAAACACTGTGATAGTCATCTTTATATTTTCAGTACCTGATCAATGACTGCATCCAGTAGGTACTCAATAAACAGTTGCTGAAGGAAGAAAAACAAAAATAATAAAACTTATTGTGCTCTTAATGTGTGACACATTCTTCTAAGGTCTCCTATGTATTAAGTCACTCAGGTTTCCAATAGCCCTGTAATTGGCTACTCCTATGGTCACCCCCATTGCACAGGTGAGAAACTGGTGGATGGAGAAGTTGGGTAACTTGGTCACAGCCAGGATTGGAACCTGGGTGGTTTGCTTCCCAATTCTAGGTTTAACCTTAATGCTGAATTGTTTTTCCTGAGCCAAAAGGATGACAAAGCGACAGAGGATGGGATTAGACCTACTCTATGGGACTTTCTGTTTAACATTCTACAATCCTAGGACTTCTTTTACAGTCTTTAGTCTAATATATGCAGAAATAACATATTTAAAAATTATTATTTCTTTGGAAGTTTTAGAAAAGGTTCTAACTGTTCATATTTATTCACTGGGCATATCTAGTCTGATAAAATGATTATGTTTCATATCAATTAATCACAGCATGCCTACTCATACCCTTATCTACTTAGGATTTTATTCAACTTCATTTTCTTGAGATAAGTGGTTCTGTTTTAAATAGAATCAATTAGGAGTTACCTTGAATCTGGAATTTTATAATTCCCAGAGTTTAAGCTCTAAGCGCCTTCATCTCAAACAAAAGTTTTACTCCAGGTTTGACTATGCTAGGTTTACACATTTAAAAACATATTACATTCAGGTAGGTGCTCCTGGGAAGAATTTGGTGTATAGCAGGGGGCAGACATTTCTCTGAAGGTTTAACCAGCTGCCTGTGTCTCTGAGAAGAAGGGACCTAGGGACCCTCCATGTTTGACACAATTATTGTAGTAGTGAGAGTAGACAGACTGTATGAAAAAGTAAGCTGAATGAGATAGGGCAGGAAGAGATGCCAATAAAGAGTGAGTTACCACTGTGGTCAACTAAGGCTCAGTCCAGCTGGAGACCCTTAGAATTGTTTCTCTGAAGGCTAGGAAGCTGGGGTCTTTATCACAACTCTTGTCTGTTTTTGAGGGTTCTGTTTCAGGGGCATTAATTATCTCACACATCCTAGCCTTCCTGTGCGCAGTGAACAATCTTCTTGTAACTTCCACAAAAGCAAGACAAGAGAAGCAGGCCCTTGAGGTGGGATGCTGCCAGAGTGATGGAGTTCCACAAGTGCAGCTGACTTCGAGGTCGGTTCAGGGAACCTTAACACAGAGCCTCCTGTTGTCTGCTACAGCCTCCCTAGTCACTGCTCAGAGAAGTTACTACCTCACACTAAGTTCACCCTTTTTGATAGCTCATAAAAATTATGGCTGGCCATGAACTATTGAAATAAAGAATATGAAACCGGTTCCTGCTACCGTGGTGTGTCCCAAGTCTGTTACTGATACTCATTCTCTCCTGTCACTCCCATCCATTTAGAATCCCCTCATGCTTAGCCAGCTGTCCAATTGGCATATGAGCTGCTTACCTGATAAAGGGTACGTGCACCCCAATGTTTATAGCAGCAATGTCCACAATAGCCAAACTATGGAAAAAGCCAAGATGTCCATCGACAGATGAATGGATAAAGAAGATGTGGTATATATATACAATGGAATATTATGCAGCCATCAAAAACCACGAAATCTTGCCATTTGCAACAACGTGGATGGAACTGGAGGGTATTATGCTAAGCAAAATAAGTCAATCAGAGAAAGACATGTATCATATGATCTCACTGATATGAGGAATTTGAGAAACAAGACAGGATCATAGCGGAAGGGAGCAGAAAATGAAACAAGACGGAACCAGAGAGGGAGACAAACCATAAGAGACTCTTAATCTCAGGAAACAAACTGAGGGTTGCTGGAGTGGTGGGGGGTGGGAAGGATGGGGTGGCTAGGTGATGGACATTGGGGAGGGTATGTGCTATGGTGAGCACTGTGAATTGTGCAAGACTGTTGAATCACAGACCTGTACTTCTGAAACAAATAATACATTATATGTTACCAAAAAAAAAAAAAAAAGTAGTAAGAAGGGAAAAATGAAGGGGGTGAAAATCAGAGGGGGAGATGAACCATGAGAGACTATGGACTCTGAGAAACAAACTGAGGGTTCTAGAGGGGAGGGGGTGGGGGATGGGTTAGCCTGGTGATGGGTATTAAAGAAGGCACATATTGAATGGAGCACTGGGTTTTATAGGCATGCAATGAATCATGGAACACTACATCAAAAACTAATGATGTAAGGTATGGTGATTAACATAACATAATAAAATAAAATTTTAAAAAATTAGGCAAAAATAAACTGAAAATTGTGAGCAAAAAAAACCCCAAAACAAACAAAAAGACCTAGACCTTTGTCCCTTAGATGTACGAGTCTTTGGTTATGGGGCCCTTTATCAGGCCATTGTTGCTAGAAATTCTTTTTTCCTTTCTGTTATTACTGAGCATAAAGACATCAGTAGATACCATAGTGTTCCCCCACAAGGTCCAATACATTTCTCTATGCCTTTATTATGTGGCAGCGACATTAGAAATTCATGATAGCCGAGTCAGTGACACTGTCGATTTACTAATTCCTTTACTTACTTGCTGATCTAAAGCCATGAGGAACCAAAAATGACTAGGCAAAAGTTAAAGCTTTAGCTTTGGAGGAACCTTCAGTATGTCCCCTGAAAGAAACATTTTCCAACTGGGGTTGAAGACCTTGAACTCTGCAGAGTCTAACGTTGCAGGAGTGAGCAGCACAAGCTCCCCAATGGGTCACCTGCGGGAGAAGATGATAGTTGTCAATCCTCTCAATATTTGTTTTCTGCACCTGTGTATTTTAGTACTGGGGTCCTTCTCTTTTTTGGTTAGCTATCTCCTGATTTCAAGTGACCTCACAAGTTCTGTAGAACCATTTAAAATTGTCCTTACAATAATGTACAGGGATTAGTGTCACTTTAATTTCAGCATTAAGTAAGACTCAGTTTTCAACATCTCTTGAAAGATCTTGGATATTCTTTTTTCTCAATACACAATTACTCTGGCACAGGGCCAGAGGTCTTTAAGGAGAGTTTAGCATAACATTTATTGTATATGCTTTTGGTAGCATAACACAGTCTTTCCTCAAGAGGATGATCTCCATTTTGGTCACAGAATCCTGTATCTGAGGCTAGCTCAGGTTTGGAAACTGAGCAAAGGATGGTGATTTTTTTGTTGTATAGGCTAAGAAAAGCCTTGAGATTTTTCTGCAAATCAAGCAACACCCTTATTTATTGCTCATTTATTTCACTGCCAGACACACCACAGTCTCTTAGCTATCAGAACAGAACACTGCAGGTGAAAGACCCCTTTTGTGCCATTTTAGTATTGCTGTGCTTTATTGTAATTATGTTTACTTTGCCTGGCTTTTGCTGGTCTGGAACTGTCTTCACTGACACTAGGAGCCTCTCTCTCATGGAATCATCATCTCCTGTGATTTTGGTTCTATGGAGGACAGTCCCACTGAGTTCCTCAAAGATGCTGGTGTTCTCCACGCTAACACACACCCTCTTGGGTACACCAAGTATTGCCAGATCCCACGTTCTTATATATTCAATATCTTGGACATATTTTAGCATAAAGACCCACTAAGGCCAAACACTTTCTTCCATGTAGTTTTTCTACCTTTACTATTAAATCCTAGGATGGAATTTCAGCAGTGTCTAACCCCAGCTGTAGGAAATGAAGATCTTTAAAAAATGTCCATGAAGGTCTTCTGTCTTTCCCAGCATTCTCTAATTTATAGGTAGCTAACTTCAGGCTGGCATTTTATTTCTCCAAAGTTTCCAATGCAAATAAAAAGTAAGTTATTTCCATGATTTTCAAAATTGTCCTTACATTGTCCCTGGACAGTTTAAATATTAGAGCTACTCCATAAGTCAAAGTTGTCTCTCTCTTCCACCTCAATCCCATTCCAAAGAAGGTGAGACTACTAATGAATGTGATGCCAAAAGCAGAGCTTGAGACAAGGACTTATTAAAATGTAGTTTATTTGGAAGGTGATTCCTAGAGACAGAAATGAAGGGATGAGGAAAATGACACAGGAAAAGGAAAAAAAAAAAGAAAAGCTTATTCCCACTGAGAACAATTGGGACTCAATCCCACTGAAAGTAACTAGGACTCATCCCACTGTGAGCCTCAATCTCTTTAAGAACTGTGTTGGATGCACCTCTGAATGAAGAACAAGAGCTTGGGCCTTCATCACGAACTCCTGAGCTCCACTGATCGATGGATTTGTCCATGGACATTAATGCATTTCTGGGCTGCTTTGCTGGTATTGTCTGAGTTACTGTACCAGAGAAGCAGTGAATGTGGCTGGTGTTTCATATGGGATGTGATAAGTGTGATGTGCTCTGTCTATGACAAATGCAGCTTAGAATGGGCCAAGGGTGCGTGGCATAGGACACAAAAAGAAGCATTTCCCTTATATACATGATCTCATTTATACTCACAATGTCCATTTTACAGATGAGAAAATTGAATGCCAATAGTCATAAATCAAACAAGAAGGTTCTATACATAATAACAAGTGCTCCAAAAGGTATATTATTCTTTTCAATCAAACCAAAGGTATATTGCTCCTTTCAGTCAAACAAAGAGATTAATTTTTTTCCAAATCTTAATTAAAATATTTTTCTATGAGGGACTCATTGTTTTTTTAAAGAAGTTTTGTGGATTGGGGTTGAGAAAGGAAGTGATATAAACAGTGTGTTATTGTCATAGATAAGCAATGCCAATCAGAGGCAAAGAGGCAATGATACACATACATGGAACTCAAGGAAAGCATTTTTGAGAGTATATTAATTTTTTTTTTTTTTTTTTTTGCTGCTATAACAATGAAAATCTTCGCTTAAAACAACACAAATTTATTATCTTACAAGGATTCCAACTTGGCCGATTTCTTTCCTCTGGGGTTCGACATTTTCAGAAGGCTAAAATAAAGATGTTGGCCAACTTGGCTTTTATCATGAGTTCCTGGGAAGAATCTACAGATCTTCTTCAACTTATGATGGGGTTATGTCAAATAAACTCATTGTAACTTGAAAATATTGTAAGTCAGAAATACATTACTACACCTAACGTACTGAAATGAGAACTTAGCCTAGCCTCCTACCTTAAAGATGCTCAGAACACTTGCATTAGCCTACAGCTGGGCAAATCATCTAACACAAAGCCTATTTTGAAATAAAGTATTAAGTATCTCATGTAATTAATTGAATACTGTCTGAAAGTGAAAAACAGAATGATTCTAAGTGTATCAGTTGTTTACTCTTGTGATCATATGGCTGACTGGGAACTGCTGCTCATAGCCACTGCCCAGTATCAGGAGAGTATCACACTGCATATTGCTTGCCCAGGAACAGATCAAAATTTAAAATTCGAAGTACAGTTTCTACTTCATGTGAATCACTTTTGAACCATGGTAAAATAGGAAAATCGTACATCAGATCATCATAAATTTGGGACCATCTGTATTTCCAAACTCACACAGGTTTTTGGAAAAATCCATTCCTTGTAGTTGTAGAATTGAGGTTCCCATTTCCTTGCTGGCTGTGTGACTGGGGCTGCTTGTGGCCTTGCCAGGTCCTTCCATCTCAGAGCCAGTAAGGGCTCATCAAATATGCTTACGTTTAGAATCTCTCTGACTTTCCCTTCTGCCACATATCCCTTATTTTGCATTCTGCCCTTTCTTTCTGCTTCTAGCCAGGAAAGGTTCTCTGCTTTTAAGGGCTGCCATGATTAGATTGAACATACTTGGATAATCCAGGTTATCTTTCATATCTTTGAATCTGTGATCTTAATTACATCAGCAAAGTCTCTTTTGCCATGTAACATAACATACTCATGCATTCCCAGGATTAGGGGTTGGACATCTTGGGAGAACCATTCTGTCTACCAGAGACTTAGTGTGCTTCAAAAAGTAGCAGAAGTGGTTTGGAGATAGGTTTTAGAGGGCTGTGAATGAGAAGAATACATTCATTTTTCCAACAAATATTTGAGTAAATACTGCTTTCTACCATTCTGGTTTAGAATTTTTGCTCTTGAGCAATAGAATATTCTTGAAGATTATTGAGCAGAAAAGTAGTAGAATAAAAAAATTCTGCTTTAGAAATATATCCTTGTCAATAGGCTATGGGGACATACTTGAAGCAGAATAAAGACTGATGATTTCTCCATTTTTATAACTGCATTTTAAGCAGAGAGTGCTTCCATTTTGGAAGCAGGTAATGGAAAAATAAAAAAAAGGATGTCTTTGAGGAAAGGTGCAAAGTAATCATTGACAAGACTTCATGCTTGGTATACAAGGGATGAAGGAGATAAGGACCATGAATGATGACTGGGGTAATTTGAGGAATAGCAAAATGTCCATTACGATAATTCTGGTTCAAAAAGAACAAAGCAAGAGCCCCAAATCATTGAAATGCTATGCTCAAATAGAGGCACCAGGTGAGCCAGCAGCAAACAATGAAAATAAAAGCACCAATTTTTGCATTCTCACTTCATTGTTCTTTCCACTGTTGTTGCAGGCTGTCAAGATGGATGTTGCCTGTCCTGATGTGTGTTCTATCACTTTGACTCACCCACCAGTGAAGCTCAACCAGCTATTCAAGTTTCATTCTTGCCTATTTACAGGAACAAAATGTCATCTCAGTAAGTGTCTCTGCAACAAATACATAGGAGAGATTGGAACAAAGCACAGGCCAAAAATATTAAAAAATGGACTCAGATTGAGAATACATTTGAACCAATTGAAGATCACAAGTTGTGGTTAAGTTAATCCTACCACTAGGGGAGGGTTGACATTTTTCTTACACATATTCAGATGTTGTCTCCTCTACTACGTGAACCAGAAACATTATGAAGAAATAATGGAATAGACACAGAGTATGACACATATGGTAGGCATTTGTTTGAGCATCTCTGGATAGGAGACTATGAAAAAAAAACTCTGCAGAACTTTTAAGAAATTATTCATTTAAATCTATAGCTTGGTGAATATTTTACTGCTTCAGTTCTCCTACTTAAAAATAGTGTTTATTTTTAGATTAATTTAACAGATATAAACACAACAATGTTGAAGGTCATACTACAATCTGAAACGGTCTTGAATGTTTTTGGTTTGGCTTCATGAAAAATGCATTGTGCCAAACACTTTTTCTCCTTAATTTTTAAGCCCTTGTGTATTTTTAAAGAAAATGCAATCCACATGTCTCTTATGCATTTGTACTTAACTCATCAAATTCCTCTTGTATAAGAGCGACTGGGAGACCAAAAAGACTTTGGAATTTATTTATTTTCCTTTGAAGCTCTTTTTATTAGGAAAGGAATAGCATATTCTTGGGGATAATTCTTTTTAGATGCCCAGGTGTTCAGTTTTTCAAGTATATAAATAACATAATCTAGAAGATCTATATTTGTCCTCCTGTCTTATTTCCCCTCGTCTATTAATATAGTGGTAATCTTCATCCTTTTCATTACAATCAGTTGTGATGATATTATTATGGTATGATTTACCATTATTGTTGTTATAAACTTAATAGGAACATTAGTGTTAATGGGGTTATAAAAATATTTTTATGACCTCTTTATTTACAAAGTGTTTTAACCTCCTATTAATTGAAGACTCAAGTGGAAAAAGATTTCCAGGCTTTGTAGTGTAGTCACCTATTTTGTTTTCTGATAGACTGTCAGGGAGAGAGAATTTGCCAATTGCTTTATGTCCCCCCAAAAGCTTTCAGTTTATCCATCTTATTTCCACTTTTACGATTTTAAGTGTGCTATTCATCTCCCTTAGCTACTGTAGCCTTCTCTATTAAAATTCTTGTACAAAGGTCTGTCTTTGAAATCTGAATTAAATCTCACTTCCCTTAAACCATTTAATTGTGGAGCTGAGTCTGTCCTGCTCATTCCATTTATGGCCTCTTTTAACCTGTGGATACTACATTGTCTTAATTTGCTTATTCTTTGAATTATAGCCTGTTACAGGATTTTAGGTATTCCTAAATAATCATGTAGATGTGTGTTCTGAAACCAAAGAGAGACCCAAGATCTTTTAAAGTAAGGTCTATGTCTTTTTTTTTTCCTTCACATCTTCTCATTGTACTTAGTTCTGATTGCTACAATTTATGATCTCAGAAATATGGCTGGTTGGTTGTTAATTTTAATTGTTTTTATGTAGCATGTGCTACTTGTTTGCTTTATGGAAAAAAAAAAACACAGCAAAATACTAGATAAAAGTGGATTTTGACTCAGTTTCTTTTTAAAATTAGATTATAAGTTTGTAATTTATTGTAATGTGAGGTTGGGCTCTTAAGATATTAACTAGGGTCTTGAAAACATATTGCACACAAAAAGAGTAAGTGGTGAACAAGACCTTAATAAAAACTGCCAGTTATAAAATACTTTTCATTTGCAAGACAGATACTGATTGACCACAAGCAGCAGGGCATTGCTTAGGCTTTGTGCTAGCTGCTGGGGTGAAGAGAGGAACAATGACCTTTCCTCTCAGACAACTGTCTGTTTTGAGAGCCACCAATGTAGAAAGTATCAACTCTCTGTGAAAAGTGATAGGACCAAGGGAGAAGAGTAGAAGCAAGCATCTTCTAATTCCAGAGGAAACACTTTTGGAGAGGTCTCAAAGTTAAGCAGGCTGAATAAACTAAGCAATATAACAAGCAAAATAAAAGCCTTTATTTAATAGACACATAGCGCTTGCTTGTGCTGGTTACTAATTTAAGTATGTCACAAACATTAACTCCTTCAATCTTCGTAACTATCCCATGGATAAACACTGTTGCGATCCTAATTTTACATGTGAAATACACAAAATAGTTAAGTGAATTGCCCAAAGTCAGCTGTGCCCAAAGTCAGTGGGCACAGCCAGAACTTAAATGTAGGCAGTGTGCCTCCAGACCCCCAGTTCTTAGTTCCTATGGGAGCCTTCCAATATGGAATTTACATACTCATGAAAGAGCAACACACACAGCGAGTGGTTTGGCATTGCCTGAGGGCAACTTGAAGCCAAAGAAGTAAATGCGAACAATGTCACATTGAAAAACCAGGATTTTATCTTAAATGAATCATTGTAAACATGGGAATGACAGGGTTTTATTTCAACAATAGAAAGAACACTCTCCAGCCTCGTGGAGTATGGGATATGAAATGACTGGATTGGACCTAGAAAGAGCCAGTGGATGGTATTTGCAATAACATGAGTGAGAAAAACAGTGGAAATAGTGTTGGAGGAAAGCTGAGGCTCATGAGGGTTATTTTAAGGTGGACATTTGAGGGCTGGTAAGCTGTTGATGTTGGATAAAAGAAAGTCACGCCTGGAGTGATTTCTCTGTTCCTGATGAGGACAACAAGGTAGATAGTGGTGTTGATTGAGATAGGGAAGAAAAAAAAAGAATGTTAGAAAATACTCGTAATACAATGTAAAAAAAAAGTAGAGCTCAGAAGTATATATTCTTAATTGTCCTTTAAAAAATATGTGTATAATATACACACAGAAGCTCTGGTGAAAAGGGGAACAATTATTCATTATAAATGATATACATTTTTAGTAGATTTAAAAAATTTTCTCCTGTATTTTCAAAAGTTTTTGCAATGAACATGAATTATAGTTCCATTAAACTAAAAATAAATGTTACTGGAAATATTTTATTTACTTTTTAAATTTTAACCCCTCCCCAGTGGTTGGGGCTCAAACCCACACCCCGAGATCAGGAATCATATGCTCCATCGACTCAGCCAGAGGAGCACCCCTGTTACTGTAAGGAAATATTTTAAACAGTGATCTTATTTAATGTTAATTGGTACAATCTTCCTGGAAAGTAAAATAAGGTACTTACCAAAGGTAGCTCTATTTATTAACCTTGGATCAGGAATTCCCCTCTTAAGAAGCTATTTTAAAATAATACATAATTCTCATGTTTATTTATAATTATATTTATTGTAATGCCATTTATGATACCAAAAACTTGGCATCAATAGTAAGAGTTGTTGAAATGAATTATAGTACAAATGTGTGAATGCATGTTACACACTCATTAGAACAGTTACAACAATATTTAATCACCAGGGAAAATACTTAGGATATATGAAAATAGTAGGGTATGAGTTGTTTTTTTTTAATAATTTTTTTTTTTTAAAGATTTTATTTATTTATTTGACAGAGAGAGACACAGTGAGAGCAGGATCACAAGCAGGGGGAGAAGGAGAGGGAGAAACAAGCTTCCCGCGGAGCAGGGTGCCCGATGCGGGGCTCGATCCCAGGACCCTGGGATCATGACCTGAGCCGAAGGCAGACGCTTAACGACTGAGCCACCCAGGCGCCCCGGGTATGAGTTTTTTGTTGCTATTCACATAAGATATTTCTGAGTGGAAAGGGATACTGATTTTCTTCTTTAACTTTTGTATTTTTCAAAATCTGTACAATGTGCCTACATATTTACTTATAATAATAAAATAGTGTTTAGTTTATAGCCTGAATACTATTACTGATCATTTAATCAGTAATGAGCTGATTCAAATTTCAAATGGGCTAACATTTGGATTTTAAGTACACAACCAAAAAGCAGTGGAAGAGTCACCTGGATTATAAGGCTGGCTATATCAGGGGAGGCAGTTGGTCAAAATCATGATTGCATAGGAGAATAAGTATGGAGGCCCAATGATTATATTAAAAAGTATGGTTTTCAGGAGTATTTGAACATAATAAGAGGAATCATAGCTTTGAACTCAAACACTAAAATTCGGAATTTCAGGTATTGAGAAGATAAAAGGGTATTTGTTGGGGCATTATCATTTTGGGATTTGTGAAGAACAATGTTCAGGGTGCACACAAAGATGGCCGCCTCTTCTGCTTGTGTTTTAGGCAGGTGCGGCTTGTGTCACTATGCTTGCTTGCTGGGATAAATTGACTAATATTGAGAAATGGTAGTAATGGGATTTGACTTGTATGGAAAAAGTGAACCTTGAAGTGGCCATGTTTCTCCTATGCCCCATGAAAAGTGACAGAATCTGTAGAAAATTCTTTATCTTCATGTAACTTTTCCCAGTTTTTGAGGGAAACATAAATATTTGAATTTCACAAAGCTAAAAATCATAGGGTGTTAAAATAATTGAAGTGATGGTATCCATAGATAAATATCCTTAACTGAATGTAACCTGAGTACTTTTATACTAACCTTTAATATTAATAAAGGTGATATTTATTGAATGAGTACTATGTGCAAGTACTTTCAATACATAATTATATTTAATCCTCAGAAGAGACAATACTTAGAGCTCAGAAACAGGGCTGGGAGTGTTTACATTGATTTTGTCATGGGGTTGCCTGGTTAGTAAGCAACAGACTTAATTAGAGAAGTAGGTAGCATTATCTACACTTGATAAATGAGGGAATTAAGTCTAAGAAAGTGTAAATAATTGGCCCCAAGTCACATTACTGGAGTACAAGTGTTGGCATCAAGATTCAAATAGGATTTGGTTTGTGCCCACAATGTTTCCAGTATTCCTGGAAAATAGTATAGCACTCCTATCCTTTAAGGACACTCCTGAGAATTTGACATGTTAATGCTGAATCTTTTCTCTATACAGATACCTGTTAAATATTTCTTGTGCTGCTTGTTTGTTCCTTTTGTGGTCATACCTCCTATATGCAGCTGTTAACAATTTAATTTTTATAGAAACTTATCACATGGCCTGTATATCTTTGTACTACCATGATTCTCTTCTAGAATGAAAAGACTTCTCCTTCCTTCCCCACGTCTCTCCTTCTTTCTTTCTTCCATCTGTTTCTATCCCTTCCTTTCTTCTTTACTATCTTTTTAAAGAAGTTTATCTATAGATTTAAACCTTCTAGGATTGGGAGGAGGGGAGATTTGATATGGGGGTGGGTGTGAATTTTTATTCTGTGGTTTTTTATTTTACCAAGGGCAGACAAATAATGGAAGCAGTTTTTTACTTCAATGACTTTAACAAAATATTTATGTTGGAACTCATTGTTCTTCAGTTTTGCCTGTTCTTATGAAGTAAGAATCATTATCCTCATTTTGCAGATGAGTAAACTAAAACTCAGATTAAATGGTGCATCTAGGGGCGCCTGGGTGGCTCAGTTGGTTAAGCGACTGCCTTCGGCTCAGGTCATGATCCTGGAGTCCCGGGATCGAGTCCCGCATCAGGCTCCCTGCTCTACAGGGAGTCTGCTTCTCCTTCTGACCCTCCCCCCTCTCATGCTCTATCTCATTGTCTCTCTCAGATAAATAAATAAAATCTTTAAAAAAAAAAAAATGGTGCATCTAAAACCATTCAAGAAGGAAGTATTCTGAATGTGGATTTCTACCCAGAGCTGCTCCATGTCAATGCTCATGATTTCTTTTCTATTCACATACTATCTTCCTTTATTCCAAAGCATAGGACTACAAGATATCAGGGATGAAAGAACACTTGAGATTACTTATTCCAACTATGTCAATATATGTTTTAGGAAACCGTTGCTCAGAAGAATTAGACCGCTTATTTACTTACAATCATGTAACCAACTACTACAGTACCATATTATGACTGTGGTTGTTTTCTCTATTTCAGGAATTGAAAAATTGGCCCAAATTCTTTGGCTTACTAGGTTTGAATGAAAAGATAGACTCCTGAAGTGGGATGATGAATTAGAAGAGGATGATCCATGGGGACCGATGAATATTTTGTGCAGTAAAAACTGTACCTTGGCTTCAATGTCAAGCATCAGGGCACAAGGATTAGAGGTGAACTTTAACTCCCCCAATCTATTTCAGCTAGACACTCTTGGGTTGTGTACAAATTCATAGACCATTTGCAATAGATCTTCACAGAGATGGGACTCTTCAAAGACCTTTCTTTGGTCTCCCATGGTATCCTTTAGCATATGATACATGGTGTTGCCCTGCTGCTCTAGTCTCCATTTGGGGTGTATTCTTGATATGTTACAACAACTAGGGCACTGATTTCTGCTCTAAATTTGTTCTTAGAAGCAGCTTGGTCTTATGCCAATATTAACAGTGCTTTCATCCTTAGGGCTCTAAGGCACTCCAATGTACAGTCATATGAACTGCCAACTCCATTGTGATAAGTCCTTTCTCAATAGGCCCTTTGGGGTTATATTCAATTATACTTTCACTCATAGGATTTTAACATTGTAGGTCAAAATTAGACATCTTGTTTGACTAATTATAAACAATATATTGCTTAGCTTATGTCATACCTTGTATAAAGCTGTTTGTGTTCATGGTTGTCTCCCACTGTAGTAGATTGAAAGTCTTACTTGCAGTGACAGCTTTGTGTGTTTTGTACTATTCATCTGTTTGGTCTTGGTTTTCCTCTTTTTTTAAAAAAAAATATTTATTATTTGAGAGAGAGAGAGAGTGGGGGGAGAACAGAGGGAGAGGGAGAGAGAGAGATAATCTCAAGCAGACTCCCTGCTGAGCACAGAGCCCAATGTGGTGCTCGATTCCAGGACCCTGAGATCATGACCTGAGTGGAAATCAAGAGCTGGAGGTTTAACCACCTGAGCCACCCCAGTGCCCCAGTTTCCTTCTGTTTTTAATGGATGTACTGCCTTGTCTCCCATTAGATACCTTATGAGATTATTTCCAAAATTAAAAGGCCTATCGAATGTGAAATGGATAATAAATAATTGCTAATTTTATTAGTAGGTACTATATAAGTGTTTGTTGGACCAAATGAGATATTCAGGCTCTTAGATTCACATATGGAGGTCAGTATCCTTGCTGTCACTAATTAAAAAAAAAAAGAAAAAGGAAGAAACTGTGAAGAATCTGTAGAGAAACTCTTTTTCTCTTAGTAAAGAAAACATGGGTCTTTGTTACTACGTTTACAATATAATTTCAATATTAAATCTGTTTAAGGCAGGGTCACCAACGTGGTGGGTTTTTTTTTTTTTTTTACACATATAGTTATAATTTTTTTAGATATGTTCAAGATCAGGAGACTATCTAAATGAAGAATTTGGAATCTTTAAAAATTGGCCTTCACTCCTCAAAGATGGCTCAAAAGCAAAGTGTTTCTTGTGTTAGATGTTGGTTTTCCTTAAACATATTTAAGTGCAGTTAATTATGAAGTTCTTAGGTCACTTATTATAGAAAAAGATGGATCCAAAGACTTGGATCAAGATACGGGCTGGATACAGTTAAGAATACAACTTTGGTTCAGTGAAGGAATGCCGGGTGGTGGGTACACATTGGACATGGATGTATTAATACAAATGAAGTATCCCAAGAAATCCCAAGCATATCCCAAGCATACTTTCTTAATTTAATGTATAGGGCTAATATTCTCTAGAACAGTAAAAGCGTTGATACAAAAGAGTTGATATTCTATAAGATGTTGCAGGATAATATGAACACTTATTCATTATTCAATATATATGTAGGAAATGCTTATTTCATATTATTCACTTGCCTAAAAAACCTGAACACCATGCCAAAGGAAGATGATGATGATGATGATGATGATGATGGCAACAATTATATTAATAATAATGCCATTTATTCTGCTTTTTCCACTTTCTAGGCTCTACGCCAAAAACTTCACAAACAATAAAACTGATCTTTGCTTAATTCTGTATACAATAGGAAAAGGAAATGATTATTCCTGATTATTTAGAGATGAGGAAACTGATGCTCAGGAAAGGTAAGTGATTAACCCCAAATCACACATGGAGTAAATGATGTGTTTGGGCAGAATTCAAACTGAAGGATGGCAGACTTTGAAGTCTGTCAAGTGTTTGAACCACTTTGGAGTGAGAAGCAATAAAAATAACATGACCAAAGTTAGTTGCCTGAAGGCAGATTTAGGGGATGCAACTCAGAATTTTTCTTCTTTATAAAGGTTTGGGGCTTTAATGAACAGTGAAATCCACTTTGGTGTAGAGGTTTAGCATGTAGACTTCAAGGCCTTCCTGCTTCTGATTTTGAACCCTGCCTCCACAACTTGTGTGCTATTTGATCATAAAAAGCTATTAGATACTTGGTGCTGATTTCCTATTTTTGACATTGAGTTAATAGTATTTACCACATAAGGAATTGTGGTAAAGATATTCTCTCTCTCTGTTTCTGTTTCTTTCTCTCTCTCTGTGTTTATATCTGTGTATATATATCTCTACATATATACATGTGTCATATATCATCTATCTATCTATCTATCTATCTATCTATCTATCTATCTATCTATCATCTATCATCTGTCTATTCTCTATGTATCTTAGAACAATTCCAGGTAATAGTAAGTACTGTGTACGTGCTGGCTGTATCGTCAACATCATCATCAATGTATCTGAGTTTCACTGCATCTGTTGCTTATTCCAATGAAGTCCTTCTGTACTTTAGCTCAACATTATTTAAACTACAGTGGTGAGACAGAAATAAAATTGCTTGAGACTTGTAGGAAAAAAGACAATATTTCTAAATATTTCAGTGAAGGGTGATTTTTTTTTCTTTTCTCCCAAGACCCTCTGAATTTTCAAATTTCTACATGAACTAAGTCATTAACAGCCTAGGGCCTGATTCAAAGTGCTCACTGAAAAATAATTATAAAAGTTGAACTTTGTTACCCCCAAATGTACTTTTTCCTACATTGCTAACCTAAAACAGTTCCCCCGCCTCCCACCCCCATCCTGATATCAACTAGTCCAAAGGCAAAAGCAAACTCTCATAGCATTGGTTATGTGCCACTAAATTTGACTTTCTCTTCTCCAAGTAGCATGTATAACTTAGAGAAATTTGAAGGCATGCTGAAAAAATAATGACGTGTTGGAGATCATACCAAATGCTTTTATTGGTTTCATAGTAAAAGTCATTATTTGCCAAGTTTATAGAAGAAAATACTGCAACATAATTTTTGGCCAATTTCTTTTTTTTTTTTTTTAAGATTTTATTTATTCATTTGAGACACAGAGATACAGAGAGAGAGCAAGCATGAGCAAGGGGGGAGGCAGAGGGAGAGGGAGAAGCAGGCTCCCCGCTAAGCCAGGAGCCTGACGTGGGGCTTGATCCCAGGACCCTGGAATCATGACCTGAGCCGAAGGCAGACGCTTAACCATCTGAGCCACCCAGGCACCCCAGGCCAATTTCTCATATGTTAGTTTTACTTCTTTGTTCCTAGCATCAGAGAATCATATTTTTCAGAGATTTTAGAATATGGGCTTACTGTTCAGTTATCATATTATTTATTATGTTGTGGTTTATTTTTAAAGGAGACACTGTAATCCCTTGGTTAAGTGTGCTGATTTTTAGTCAAAACTCCAAAAGGAAAATACATAGGTGTATTTGAACCTGAACAATAGGTTAATACGAAAATCAATTTACATCAGTTTACCCCAAAAAATTACCTTTTTCTGAAAAAAAAAATTAGACTAAGTTGCTTTCCTTTTCAAACCTATAATGTGCTAATTTTGAGTATCTTGACCAGTGGGTAGTTAAATAGGCACAAAAGTTTTGTAACATTCCAACATAGGTAGTTGATTATAATAATACATCACTGCCACTGAAGCCCATTACTACTTAAAAATTGTCATTCTTCATTTTCATAGTAGGAAAAAAAAGTACCTATCTATGTGATGATCAGAAATTAGTTTCTTGCCATCTATATTGCTAAATTTTATTTTTCTTTTATTTATTTATTTATTTTTTTAAAGATTTTATTTATTTATTTGACAGAGAGAAACACAGTGAGAGCAGGAACACAAGCAGGGGGAGTAGGAGAGGGAGAAGCAGGCTTCCCGCGGAGCAGGGAGCCCGATATGGGACTCGATCCCAGGACCCTGGGATCATGACCTGAGCCGAAGGCAGACGCTTAATGACTGAGCCACCCAGGCGCCCGCTAAATTTTATTTTTCAAGACTGACTACTTTTGCTACAAAATTAATAGTGTATTTTCTCTTGGTTAACTACCAGAAAGCAAAGTTATTTTTTCTTGAATATCACATTTTCTTTCTTTCTTGAATATCACAATATTTGTTTAAAGATATTTAGTGGGTTTTTTTTTTTTTGAAAGTGTTGTTACTCTAGCATGAAAATAGGTTTATGGTATCTCTGCAGCTGAAATATCAACTTGAGACTAAGTTGAAGTATGTGAAATTCCTCTAGTCTTTCTTGTGTAATCCTCAAATTCCTTGGAGTACTTCACATTGTAACAACAAATGTATGCTGTCCTTTAAGTGCTACTGTTCCATTTATCTAATTGGTCCCAATAATGTAGCTATCAGATAAGCTTTCTTTTACTGCCATCTGATCCCATTTATGAACAGTATCCATCATTTCTACATGATAACATAAAACATGTCTTTTTAAGACTGGTTCTTTTAAACAAGCCAGCTATTTCTTCTGTATAATGTCTTCCTGCGCTGCTGTTCTGTGGGAAACATAAATCTATTTTCTTTGTGTGAGGGGTTTCCTCTGAGACATAGAGTATTAACTTAGTTCCTATATGCAGTGGATTCTTCAGGAGGTGAAAATTTGCGTATTTTGTTGAAGGGATAATAAACATTTATTATAAAGACAAAAACACAACAAATATGCACACAAACACATAAGAATGCATGCACATACACATGCATATATACATATAAGACCACTAATGTTGGTTTGGGTACATGAGACCATAAGACAATCTGGAATGATGGCTACATTTAGTCATCTGATCTAATGACAGGTGCACACTTTCCTTGTTTATCTCTATGATCTATAAACTCATCAAGGAAATTTACCACTTACTATTCTTGGGATAGACATGGAAAATTCCAAAGATTTAAAAAGGAACAAGCTACTGGGGATAGAGATTCCATCTAAATAAGGCAAGCTCCAGACAATTTTCAACTTTATATTAATAAGGAAAATCTATTAGCAAGGCTTTTTACAATTTACATTTTTTGGTTTGTTTTTTATTTTGTACCATAGCTTGTATCTTTGGACAGTCACTACAGGATTATGAGTCAAGGAAAGTTGTGGTGGTCTCCATGAAAAAATTGGGACCCAGTGTGGTTAAATAAATGGTAATAGGTTACATAGCATTACATGGCAGAACCAATAAGCATCTAGGCCTTTGCCTCCCAAATCACTAATCTTCAAATTGTACCATTTAAACAAATCCATAATTTTAAAAAGGAAAGGTTTTCTCTCTCTTACTACTTATAATATTCAAACGAGCATCCATGATCCCTCACTTTGGCCTCACTGCCTCACTGCCTCACTGGTTTGATTTTACTCACCAACAGCTGAGATAGGCTTAGTTCACTCATTTATTCAACAAATATGTAACTGGACTGAGATAGAAATCAATTCCCTGTATATACAATCAGGGAAGTCTTTTCATCTAAATTTATACATTTTTATTGACATAAACAAGTTGCATATTAAAGTGGTCAATTTATTTGTCCACTTAGACAGGCCTACAGCAAGAATATGGTTACTAAGAGTGTTATAGCATAGAACTGGAATTTTATATTGACCCCATTGAATCAGTTGTTACATTACCACATTAATCAAAATAACTTTTAAATTAGATAGTTATTTCTGTTGCTTTGGACATAATAATCGCCCTGATGAATGTTGAACTTTGAAAATGGAAGCAACTTATAAAAACAAGGATAATGCAAAAATATAAACATGGCAGTACTTTGCCTCTCTTTGTACAGAGAACTGTTACAGTGTTGCTGCTTTTGGCAAGAAACAGTCTGTTCTATGGCCATGATGTGGCTCACTGATACAAAAGCAGCTAAGAGCATCCAAATGACATAATAGGAATACAATTATGGCTCTCAGAGAGTCTGGTCCATTGCTAGTCATATCTGAATTGTACAGATTGAAGAAGTAATATGAGCACTTTTTTGGGTAATTTAAACACGTGTGTTTTCTACTCATTTCTGGATAATAATGGTTTCAGATTTGTTCCTTAATTAGTCGTATAGAAATTTTAATGGTATATTGGCTTACATTAATAAAAGAACAGTCTGAAAAAAAATAAAAGAAACTGTGTTTGTCTGAAAAACACTAGACTATCACAAACAAATAGATCTGTGTCCAGGCACAGCTATGTATGCATTTTGGGAAGTGGGAAAGCAAATCACAATTTTTACCTTCTGAAAAACAAATCTGGTACTTAAAAATAAGCAAGCTTTGTCTTTATTCTTCAGGCTTTTATATCTCTGCGTAGAAGTCCTTAAGAATATGAAAAAGTGAAAGAAATTCTATATATTTTAAAACATTAAAAATGAGTTATATTGTTATTATATAATACTTTAAAACATAACATTTCCAGCCATGTAGTTTCGGTTCTAGACATAAAGGAATTCATTTGCTGAAGCAACAACTCTAAATTGATTACATATATTTTAGGATTAAGTTAATTACATATTCATGTATACACGAATGTGGTACATCTTATTATGCCAAGAAAAATAGCTTTGTTAAAGACCATAGTATAGTGGCAACAATTTAGAATCTGTCACATCTGACCCTGTTACTAGTGGAACAATATTCTTTAACATACTTAGGCCCAACTTAGTAGGAACAATAATTATAATACCTACATCTTAGAGTTTCTGTGAGGTTCAGGGTATAATAAAGTAATTGTTACATGGTATTTAATAGGGGAGAGTTGTTTTAAGAAAAACTGCTTTTAACTATAAGCCATCATGCATAAAAACCATTAATGATATTCCTTAAAATGGAAAATCCAACATGAAAATTAACATTTCCATAAATAGAACAACTGGAAGTACAAACTTAAGTTCTTTAGGATTTAACCAAAGACTTTCATCGTGCTTGCGTTAAAAAGAAAACAGTGATTGGAGCTTTTGGCACACTGGGGAGCTAACATACCTATCAAAGCTCCTTGGAGATTTGTGAAAGGAAAATATTTTCTGCTGTTTTCAATGAGTATATTCGTCACTCCAACAGTTTTAAAAATAGCCTCTAAATGGTAAGCAGGAACAGTTAAGTACATCCAGCCATTCAGTCAGTTTTCCATTCAACAAATTTTTTTAAGTGCCTACTATGTGTCAGAAATTGTGCTAGACTCAAGATGAATAACAGATGGTCCCAGCCTCAGAGAACATGTAATGTTTTGGGGGACAAGATCGTGTCCCCAAAATGCTCTTCTTTTACATCCATACCTAGCATCAGATCTTTTAAGATACCCATCGAGGTTACAACTTTTCTATTTATTGATTCACCGACCAGATGCTAAAGCTAAGTGGTGTCTGGAAAAAACTGTGTTTCTGAAGAGATCATAAGGAAGACCTATTTGGGGATCTAGTTATAATGTTTATCAAATAGAAATTTCTTTGATTTGTACTATAATGAGCCCATACCTTTCATAGAGCAGAAAAAGCATGCCATGTAATAGCAATTTAAATAAAATTTGCTAGTCATTTCACACATACTACAAGTTAGCATAGTATTTGCTCATGTGTTCAATTTCTGATTCCACAAGAAAGACTCTGTTTTAACAAGTTATAAAGAAAAAAACAGCTATTTTGAAAAGTTTTATCTTGATATTTCTGTCTTGTATTTAAGAAATATTTCCATGGCTCATAAATGCTAATGTAAAAATATTCTTACACCTTTAAATAATTTTTTAAATTATCTTGAAAATTTCCTAAAGTGAATTTTGCTAACCCCAATAGATATTTTTCCTAAAATTATGTCAATTCTATCTGTTAGTATATATTTATATACTAGTATTCATGAGGTCAAAACTTACTTAAGTATTGACCAGTTGTATATATAAGACTTACATACAATAAGCAATTATTGTTTTGACATCAAATTTTTACTTTTCTTAGCAATGTTTCAGTCACTTACCAGTCCATATTGCTGAACATCAAAATACATGAAACGCTTTTGCTTTTTAAAGATGTCCCCTTCCCAACCCTCCATTCCCCCACCTCCCCCTTTTGGAATATCTTCATGAGGTCACTGAGGGTAGAACATTAATTTTTTAGTTTATTTTTATGTATTTTTATGTTTTTAAAGATTTTATTTATTTATTTGACAGAGTGAGAGAGAGAACACAAGCAGGGACAGTGGCTGGCAGAGGGAGAGGGAGAAGCAGGCTCCCCGCAGAGTAGGGGGAGCCCAATGTGGAACTCGATAACAGGACCCTGGGATTTTGACTTGAGCCAAAGGCAGTCGCTTAACCAACTGAACCACCCAGGTGCCCATTTTTATTTATTTATTTTTGTGGTGATGGATGTTAACTAAATTTATTGAGGTAATTATTTTGCAATATATGCAAATGTCAAATCATTATGGTGTACACCTGAAACTGATATAATACATGGCAATTATTTCTTAAAAGAAAAAAAACAATCTTCCCTTAGAGATGTCTATTAAACATACTATATTATTAATTAATTATGGTTCAAGAGAGAAAATTTCCAAGAGAGAGGTTTTCTTTTCTTCTTTTAACTCAAGAAAGTATTTTAAGATAAGACTTCAAAGAATTTTATAGGGAAGAAAATCCCACAACTCATAGATTATAAAGAAAAAGGAAGGATTTGTCTTTATTTTATTTGTTTTTAAGATTTATTTATTTATTTTAGGGAATGAGAGCGTGCACACACACTAGCACAAGTGGGGAGTGGAAGTGGAAGAGGGAGGGAGAGGAACCCAAGCAGACTCCCTGCTGAGCGTGGAGCCCAAGGCTGGCTCTCAGGACCGGCATGACCTGAGCCAAAATTACGAGTCAAGTGCTTAACCGACTGAGGCACCCAGGTGCCCCAAGAAGGAGTTGTCTTTAAAACAATATCTTATGCAATTTGGAGCCAAGTAAATGTAATTACCTTGTGAATGATTCAGAGAGGCAAATTAATTGTAATAGGATAACTTTTGCTCTATATCCAAATTTTAGTTCTCTATCCATGCAACTCAAATGCTATGTAGAAATTAAAAAAAAAAAAAAAAAAAGGAAATAAGGAAATGATCTCTATCTGGGGATAGCCACATTCATTGACCAAGCTACCTTACTAAAGTGTGTGGACCAGAAGGAAGTGAGGGAGATAGAAATTTTTTTGAGGGGCATCTGGGTTGAGCAGTCTGTTAAGCAACTGACTCTTGATTTCGGCCCAGGTTGTGCATGGTCTCAGGGTGGTGAGATTGAGCTGGTGTGGGGCTCCATGATCAGCAGCAGTCTGCTTAAGACTCTCTCTCCCTCTGCCCCTGCCCCGCCCCTCCCCTCTGAGCTCACTTTCTCTCAAATAAATAAATCCTTTTTTAAAAATTTTTATTTTTAATTTTTAAAATTTTAATTCAATTAATTAACGTGCCCTCCTTAATGTCCATTATCCAATTACCCCATCCCTTACCCCCATCCCCTCCAGCAACCCTCAGTTTGTTTCCTATGATTAAGAGTCTCTTATGGTTTGTCTCCCTCTCTGATTTTGTCTTGTTTTATTTTTCCCTCCCTTCCCCTATGATCCTCTGTTTTGTTTCTTAAATTCCACATGAGTGAGATCATATGATAATTGTCTTTCTCTGATTTACTTTGCTTAGCATAATACCCTCTAGTAAAACATTAATTAGAAAAAAATTCCAAATGTAATTTGGACTGGTTTGTTTCTACCTTCTAGACACACCTTAGAGCAAGGTAAACTTAGAAGGAAAATTCTATTCTAAAATATAAAATAGTAACATTTCCATATATGTAACATGTACACATTTTTGTCCAGAAATTCTGGACAATTCTGGATAGAAATGTATGTGTGTGTGTGTGTGTATATATACACACACACACAGAGAAATGTATATATGTGTATATATATGTGTGTGTATATACATATATATGTATATATATATATATACACATACATATAGAAATACCTTTCCAAATGATAATCATATGGTATACATGGAAAATGATGACAAGGAGTGTCCTTCACCAAAAGAGGTTATGCTTAGATATCCTATGTGGTCTAAAGTGTGTTGAGTTTAGCTTAAATAAAGTTCATAGACCTAAAGCCTTGAAAACTGTATGCTTCACACCAAGAAATTTTGAATGTATTGGTTCTGTTATGACTTATCTGAAGCCACTGAATTTTTTTTTTTTTTATTTTGTTATGTTAGTCACCATACAGTACATCATTAGTTTTTACTGTAGTGGTCAATGATTCTGAAGCCACTGAATGTTTACAAATAGTTTCTTCCTAAATCAGATATAGAAAGAAAGAGGAGTGTCTGGGTGGCTCAGTCGTTAAGCGTCTGCCTTCGGCTCAGGTCATGATTCCAGGGTCCTGGGATTGAGCCCCGCATCGGGCTCCCTGCTCTGCAGGAAGCCTGCTTCTCCCTCTCCCACTCCCCCTGCTTATGTTCCCTCTCTTGCTGCCTCTCTCTCTGTCAAATAAATAAGTAAAAATCTTTAAAAAAAATCTATAATATAGAAAGAACAATATAGCAAATAAGGACCACACAGGCTAAACAACCTGACTTCAAAACCCAGTTCTACCATTTATTACCTTTGTGACCTTCTGTGGGTCAGACTCCCCATCTATAACTAGGGATGACTCCTTCTTCCTTTCCAAAAAAGTATCTTCCTTACAGGGTTATCATGAAGATTAAATGAGTTAATACACAAAGAAACACTTGGAGTAACACCTTAGTAAGAGTTAGCTCTTATTATCAATGCTCATGAATCCACAACTCTTAAAAAGCACTTTTGTCTTCTAGAAAATAAAATTTGTAAATCCAATAAGACACTCAGTGCTATGAGTGCTTCCTATAAAAAATTATTTGTTATCAAATCATTTCTAGTTAGGCTTATCTAATGCTAAAAGCCCAGAGAAAGGAGAAATAATCTGAAAGAAAGCAAACACGTTAGTTATTAGGCTTTCAAATATTCCCAAATATCTAAACTAGATATTGCCATGACAGTGAAATCTAGCCAGACAGATATTATTCTCATCTCCAGGTGATTATATGGTTAGACATTTAAATGGTGAGATATCATTTTTTTATGCCTTTCAAGAAAGGAATTAAAGTGATTGTTAATTAATTGCATGACTAATTGGAGACCGTGAATACCCAAAGAGAAATTGGCCAGCAGACCCACCCAATTCAAAGTGAACAGATTGCAACTATGTTCTCTTACCTTCCTGGCTAAGGTCAAACTTTAGAGACATATTTTAAAAAGAGTGAATGAGACTATTCCACGAGACCAGCACAAAAAGAATGGAATGTAGTTTCCTTTTTAAATTTATTTCAACTGGCAATGTCTTGAGCCAGTTTCTGAGTAACTTTTGTATGTTTAATGAGCAAAAATTCAAGGGGAAATTTTTGATTCCCAAGTCAGCCAGCCATAGATCTTCTAGATTTGTTACCATAAAAATAAATTATGAGAAGTTAGGTCTTGAAAGAGCCTATCTGATTATAAAAGCTCTCATTACACCTAGTGTGAAAGGGATTTTAAATGGACAGCATAAAAGGAATCTCTGAAGAAAGTATGGTGCATCCAGGTGAATAACGTACCTAGCCCTCCTCAGACTTGCCTGAATAGACAGACAAAAGAATCCCTGTTAAATCTCCTATCCAAGTACTTACCAGGCCCGACCCTGCTTAGCTTCCGAGATCTGAGGAGATCGGGCGCGTTCAGGTGGTATGGCCCTAGACTCCCTGTTAAATCTCAAGGGGATTCAAGAAAAGTATAAATCTTGCTGTCCACACAAACCAAAATTTGGATAAATCAGAGAGCTAATATAATGGAGCCAAAACTGTCCTAAAATTTTACATACTCTTATTTAAGATATCTGTCAAGAGTTTAACGAAGTGGCTCCATCGTATTGCTGCCCCCACGGGCATTTTGTTTGGCCAGGTAGACTACAGGACCTCAAGCTGACACGAGCCTCTCATGGAAGTGCGTGCCATGGACAGCGGCCCTCAGAGGCACAAGCAAACGTAAGTTTCTAATGTGACCTCCCCAACTGCCACTGCGATCAACAGTCTCCCTTGCCTCTCAGGGCCTATCCTTTATGCTCAACTTAGATAAGATCCCAGGGAGGTTACCCACACCCCACTCTTTTGGTTTGAATTGACTGATCCCACCTTAGCCCAGGCATTCCAAAGCACTCCACCCACGAGCCCTAATAGAGGCATGTGATCCAGGTCCTGCCTCTCTCTTGGCCTGCACTCTGCCTTGACCTCTCCATATGACCCCTGAAGGCATGCTGTATACTTCCCCTTGGATCTATGAGGAATAGATTTCCCTATTTCATTTTCTTTTGTAGTTTGTAGCTAACCATGGCTCACCATCCAGCACCCTGTGCTCGACTTAATAAATCTTAATTTAACAAAGTCATACCAATATCATAGTAAACATATGGCAATTTAAATATCATAGTCAAAAATCTTTTACATAGAAAATAAAGTTAATAATATAACTAACTTATAGCTACCATTAGATCCCAATTATAAGTTCTTCAAGGTTCCCCAAATTAAGGATTTCTATGACTATAGCAGATATTCTAAATGATCTTATGTGTCCTATTAAAGTAGACCTAGTGGATGAAAGAGAATAAAAAAAATGTACCATTGTTAGAGAATTAGGATAATTTTATTGCTACTGTATGTAGGTAAAACTGGTTGGGTGATTTGCTTGGAATTTAAGAGTTATCTGCCCAACAAGACTTCAGAAGCAAAGACCACAGTGATTAGACTGACAGCTCAGAGCGACCAAAAGAACGGTTTGCAAGTTTACTCTGGAGCAAATACAATGCAGCCTTTAAGTTAAATAGGGACATCATAATTTTGACATTGTATAGATATCTTTATTTTATTATTATTATTTTCAGTGGGATATTAAAAATAAAGGACATCATTATATAAGAATTAACAGGATAAAGTCAACATTGAGATGAAAATAGACTATGAAACTTTTTCTGTAAGAAAAATAGCCATAGTGCATTAGCTTTTGCTGCATTTCACAGATTCATGTTACCACTTTCAATATGTGAGTAAATAATAAACATTATTGACTGGATTTTAATGTATGAGTTCCAGAATACCCAATGGGAAAATGCCATGTTCTCAGGATAGCTACATCATTTTAGGTTTGATCCAAATACTACACACACACACACACACACACACACGCAGCAAATCCTATAGAATGATCCAAACACTTTAGGTGAATTTGCTTTTGGTCATTGTATTTGAGTAAATTTTGTAATTTTTTTAATGGATAGTGGGCAGATTCAAGACAGCTGCACACTCTAACGCTACCCCCATGAAGAAGTGGAGAATCTGGGTGAGGGCTGTGACTGCTTTGGGCAATAACATGCAGCCACAGTAACCCTGTGGACAGGGCTGGGTCTGGACCTTGAGAGGCTAGGAGCATCTGCTTCCTGTTTCTTGGAACACTCTCTCAGGCAGCCCTGAGCCACCACATAAGAGTTCTGATTACCTGAGACTGCTGTGCTGACGGACACGTTCGGCATCCTCCTTGACAGCCCCTGACCAAGCTCAGCCTTCAGTCATCCCCACTAAAGCCCCAGTTGTATGAATAAAACCACCTTGGACCTTCTAGACCAGCCCTGCCACTGAATACCAGTGTGGCCTTTGCCAAAACCACATGGAACAGAAGAGCCCAGCTGAGCTCTGCCTGAATTATTAACCAAAAGATCATGAAATACATCTAAAGGTGGGTTCTACATATCTTCCAGTGCTTTATTTTTATTTTTTTTAAAAGGAGTTTATTTATTTATTTGAGAGAGAGAGTGAGTGAGAGAAAGCACTGGGAGGGGGAGGGGAGAGAGGAGCAGAGGAAGAGGGAGAAACAGACTCCCCCCTGGGCAAGGAGCCTGATGCGGGACTCGATCCCAGGACCGAAGGATCATGACCTGAGCCAAAGGCAGCTGCTTAAGGAACTAGAGCCACCCAGGCGCCCCCAACCCAGTGCTTTATTTAAAACATATTTTTTATTTGAGTGAAGCCAATGAAAACATTTTTGTCAATAACAACTGTATGTAGTTGAGGGAACTTATTTGGTTTCCTGTGATAAATAGAACAGAATTCTTGCATATAGATCTTACAATTTTGTCTCCTTAAATTCAGAATAAATATATTAAAGAATTCTAAAAACAAAAAGAAAAACAAAAAATAAAAGATGGAACCCTGCTTAAATTTCACCTCCTTGGAGGGGCCTTCCCTAACCAACCTATTTGTGCATCTGTCATTGATCTCCTTACTCCGCTTATTTTTGCCTCATTACACCTATCACGACTGACATATCGCATATCACTTCCCTGAGTGTACTCTGTTTTGTTTCCTGCATAGAAGTGACTGGCACATTTTAGCCTCAACAAATATTTGCTATAGAAGTAAAACTTTGTCTTCTTACCTGAAAATTATAAACTTGGTTTTAATAAGTAAAAATACAAGTCGCCCCAATATTTTTAGAGAGAAAGGTAGTCTGACCTTGTCTAAAGATAGAAATTTTTATTTTTTAAGAAATGGTTAACATACATTCAATAATGCCTTTATTTTTAGGGACCTATAGTTACTTGATATTCATTTATATAGCCAAAGCTATTTAAAGATTAGCTTACTATTAAGTATCCTATTAAAACTTACAGTTCTCTCTGGAGTTAATTGACTTACCATTTTTCTTTGTCTTCCCTTGATTTGTGTTTAATTTACATGACAGTAAATTGTATATGAAATACTGTCCCCAGTATTTCATGTGATTATCTGTATAATTCATGTTCACGAGGGTGTCAAGACATTTATTTTAGTACATGAGAGTTTACAATGGCATTGAAAGGTCATGTTGATAAAATTAATTGTCCTGTTTGACAAAGGGTGGAAAAAAATCTAGAAGGCCTTTAAGTAAAAAGTGAAATTAACTTTAAAATGGCAAAACATACAGTGGCTCCCCATTCGGTTTAAATGAACACACTATTATCAATCTTTTCATAAAATCTCAGTGTGGTACCATTTCCCTATTAAATCTTTCTGCAAAGAGAGTGGAGCTATTTTGTATGCCTATCCTTTGTTCTTCTACTACTTTCTGTTTCCCATGTTTACATTACAAGGGGGAAGTTAAGAAAATAATAGAGGAAGCCAACTGAGAAAGGCCACATAGAAGATTTGAAGCTTCGGGAGTAAGAGCAAGGAGAACAAATCCTCAAAGCATGTTGCTTGCATGGCTAACAATACATTTCACTTTAAAATTCAGTTAAACTGCATGAGAAGCTACATCATTATTTTCCTGAATTAATTTCTCTCTCCTATGCAACAATGACTGTTCTTCTTATCAACCACTCTCATAATGGGGAGTAAACAACCAACCACCTCAGCAAAATATATTATTAAGATTCTTCCTTTTTCGGGCCAGCTGTCTCTGCAATTATATTTTACAAATACAATTCTACACAGCTCCTCTCAGTTGAACACAATAATGTAATTTTACTGAATGACTCTGCAGAAGGCCTAATTATTTCTTGAAGCAGGGCTCCTGATGTTATTTTGCATTTAATTCATGACCACATGCTGAAGGTTATTATCTGTGCAGCAACCAATTGAAATGTTTTCTAAAAAGTATTTCACGTACTTTTTAACCTGTGACTTTTAAAAACAATTGTGCTTTGCTTTGTTTTTTGAACACACCTGAAGGGCTCAAATATAATAGAGAATTAAATTATAAACCATATATATTGAATTAAATCCATTTTGATTCAAAAATAGATATTAATTCTAGTATTATTGAAAGTACGCCTGTGTCATCCAATCAATTACCCATATAGTTTATTTTAATAAAATAAACTTGCAGACCTGTGTCAGTGACTATTCATTCATGGAGTAGTTCCTGAAAACATCAATTAAAAATGATCTCCTCTTCTTGAAATATCTAGATCTTATTCAAATTTCCTTGTGGCATCCACTATATACTATTCATCACATATTGCCCTAAACTGTAGTAATTTTTTTTACAATGACACACATAGTTGTCTGCATATACTTATCTTCCATTCGGAATTATATTGATATGAAAATAAATACAATAAAAGTAATAGTTAACATATAACAAGTGCTTACTATGTACCAGGAATACATCACCCTTTAGATATGTTATCTCCCTAAATCTTCACTATGGTCCTGGGTAAAAAATCTCATTTAACAGATAAGAATTTCAAAACTTGGAAAAATTTAGTAGCTTGCAAAAACGTAGGCAGTAAATTGAGAACACAGGATTCTAGTCAAGAGATCTGCTATCACTGATCTAGTTCATAACACTCTACATGCTGACATATATTTAGGTTAAGTTTTCAATTACTGAGATATTACTTGTGTGTGTGAGAGAGAGAGTGTGTGAGATCTTCTGCAAGATGTGTGTTTGTGTGTGTGTGTGTATTTAATATATACATATTGAAATGATTATGGGGTAACATCCAAATTTCCCATATGGATGTTGCGTCTTTAAAAACAGGCAAACCCAGCAGTAATAATATTAACAAAGTCCATTTGTACATTCTAGGATAGATGCTGTAATAAAATTTATCTTTCCTATAAGATTTCTTTACCTGGGGAAATTAAGTGTTGTGCATTATTATTTTCCTATAGCTGGCAATAAAAGTGATTCACTCTCTGATATAGTCCTTTGTTACATTTCAGGGAGAAAACTATGCTGTTCAAGACTGAAGATAAAAATTATATTTAGAACAAGAAAACAAGAAAAAATAAAGCTACAAAAGTAGAATAATAGTAAACTTAAAATATAAACATGTTTTATAAAAAAAAAAGAGTAGCTTGTCAAATAGTTCTGGAACTCCAGCAGACCATTTCCATAATCTAGACTTATTCTCTGGGTATGGAGATACATTTGTTGAAATGGCATTAAAATATATGTATAAATCTCACAAATTCTACCACAGAGGCTTGTCTATAAAAATAATTAGCTATTAGCTCTGACTGCAAAAATATATTTATATCACCTAGGAAGCATTTAATTCACACAGAATTTGCTCATGTTATGACAAGTGTAATTCCAAACCAAGAAGACAGACAAATATCTATGTTAAGCAGTTCACAAAGAAAATATTTTTCTGTTCCATAGAAATATTGTAAGAGTCATTTCCTTAGTATGCAAATGATGAAAGTCAAGTAGTTGTGGCTTTTGTGATGTTACATACAGATATGTCATTGAAAGTTTTTAACTTATCAATAATAACTCTAGAAAACATTATTAATTAATGGTTGCTGTTTTAAAATATTAACTGAACTAAATAATACTTTTCAATAAAATTACAATAACAGTGTACAAATAAATGCTGAGATCTATTTTGCAAAATTATAGCAAAAGAAGGGATATGAGATTTCAGTAAATACCCTTAGACTGCAATGCTATCAACCATGTGACTAATATACTTATTTCTCTGCTTTATATTCAGGTGGATGAAATGATTAGTACAATTGATAAAGTCATAAAAACATGAATATTTAAGATAAACTTTATCTCAAGAGACTTACTGTGCTGTTAAACTTGAGACACTACGACTGTAGGAAGAAGCATCCTGTGAATAAAATGGTAACTGTCTTTTCAGGCCTTAATACATTTGAAAAATATTTTAAAAGTATTTTTAAGTATTGGAGAAGATAAATAAAATTCAGATATGTGACTTTGAACACCCGGAAACAATATATAATTTAGGATTAGGGAACAGAATGATTCTAGATGTAAGAGGCTAATGGCCAGTCTATATCATAATAATAATGAAATAATAGAATAGCCTTTTAAGTTATTTGTCTGGCTTGACAATGAATGGATTATTTATATTGTGTTTTGGCAAATACAATTGTTGTATAGTGGTAGACTATTAATGTGAATGGAAATACTGTATTTCTATAAAAGAGACGATGCTGTAAAATGGTTTCAGCCACGAATCTGGTGCAATAATTTTGTTACATACTAAAAACTTTAGTCAGTCAAGTAACTGGTATAATATACTTAGAATAAAATAAAATATTTGAGTGACTACTCATTAGGCTACATTAAAGGGGAAACATTGAACCGTGCTACCAAAACTGAGAATATGACTTTATGTTAAGAGTTCATGAAAAATTCTCCAAAAAGAATGAATTTAGATCATGTTACAAAGAAAACCTCAATGTATTTCTCATAGAAGAAATTTGAGTTCCCGTTCTTTAGTTAAATCAACAAAATTAGGAATCTAAAAAAAAAAAAAACTCAAGTCAAAAATAAACACAGAAAATGAACAAAGCACAGCAAATCTGGGCTAAAAAGTACTGTATAAAACAGAAAACAAATTACGATGGCTGATTATTTGGCAACCAACATCATTGTAAAACACATGTGTCCAAAACTATATCAGAGGCACAAGCACAGTTTCACATATTTTAACAATTATAAATAGAGAATGAAAAGAATTTAAGTAGTTAATAGTCCATAAAAAGAACAACAATGTATGCCTCCAAGAGGTAGAAAAGCGATTCCAAAAAACTGAGGCAAAAATTATTTTTTTTAAGTAGATTTCGTTTTGAAAAGATATTTGGAAAATAATGGAATAAATGAAAACTCTTCCAATCTAATCTAAATTCATATCCATCATGAAATATTGATTTCTAAGATCCATTATAATCTTTTCAAATATCGCCAATCTGCGCCTAAGGCCAGCCAGCAGCAATAGTCATGTGAGTGACCTCCACATTGGGAGTAATTTTTCTAGTCAAGTTGCTTTAGCTGATACATTTTGAAGGAGAAACAATCTATTCCCACCATGTAATACTTAAATTGCATAAATGGGAGCAAATAAATAGCTCTTGTTTTTGAAGCCGCTGAATTTTGGGAGTGAACTGTTATCCAGCAATAGATCTTTACTAAAACAGTTTATTCCTTTGGAATCCCTTTGCAATTTCTTATGTTTTTTCAGACACCTTTCTTCTTGCAATTGGTTCTAGATTTTGACTCTCAAATTCTATAATTATTGAAAGAACAAACAAATTTAAAAATAGGGAAAGATTTCAATCTATGATTGTATGTATTTATTTACCAGCATTAAAATCATGTTTAAAGGATATTCGATAACACAGGAAAGAAACTCATCAGTTAATATGAAATGAGAAAAAATTGATGAAAATCTTTATTTTGCTTTCTTGGCCACGCCATGACCCAGTCAATACCATCTAAATCCAAATCAGCATCTGATCAGCTGAACATGAGTGGGGAACATACCACCCTGATTGTTTTCACTATTAATTCATGAAATTATCCTTGACCATTCATGTCTACCCTCTCCCATCTCTAGTCCATTCACTCAGTCATCAAAAGGCATCATTTCAGACCATGGGGACTACCTATCTATCTTTACCTGCCCTCCCATCCTCCCTCCTGCCTACTCCTGGAGCTCACCCTCTCCCGTGTCTGAGGAAAGCACTCCCATTCCCTTTCTTGCTCCTGGGCATCACAGTTCTCCCACCTTGCTTACACCACCAGATTTTTGCTCCCCCTTAAATGCCTTTAATTAGCATTCAAACCAGATATTATTTTTAAAAAGAAGAATTGATACCTTATTTCGGCCCCACTTTCCAGCTCTTTCTAAAACACCACTAGACTTTTTTTTTTTTTGGTCTCCTTTCAGCAAAACTTCAAGAAAGAGTGACCCACACACTAATTCTTCTTGTCCCACTCTCCCTTCACTGCACTCCGCCTGGTTTTCTTCCCTCATGCTTCATGGAAACAGCTTTCATTGAAGTCACTGATGCCCTCCTCATTTTAAGTCCAACAGTCAGTTCCTATTTATTATCACACTGGATCTAACAGCACAATTTAACAGAGTTGCAACTCTCCCCTATTTCGATAGATAAGCTTGTTTTTCCTCTTCTCTCACTGGTTCCTGGTTCCTCCTTCTCTATGGCATTTGCTGGTTCATTCTCTTCTTCTCACCCTTTTAATACTGAAGAACTTCAGTGCTCAGTCCTTGGCGTCTTCTCTTCTCTCCCCACACTCTGCTTTCTGTGGCCTTCTGGGTTTAAATAACTTCTACTCCCAGATGGTCCATATCCAGACCAGACTTTTCTTCTGGACCCAACCCCATGCTCAACTTTTCCATTTGAGGGTTTAATGCACATCTCAAACTCAACATGTCCAAATCCAATTCCCGGTCTTTATATCCATCCATGGATTTCTCTACCTTAGAATACATAGTCGTCGCTCCTATATTCTGTTGCTCTGGTACAGAATAGTTGTGCAGGGCGCCTGGGTGGCTCAGATGGTTAAGCGTCTGCCTTCGGCTCAGGTCATGATCTCAGGGTCCTGGGATCGAGTCCCATATCGAGCTCCCTGCTCCTTGGGAGCCTACTTCTCTCTCTGCCTTTCTCTCTCGCTCTGTCTCTCATGAATTAAAAAAAAAAAATCTTAAAAAAAAAAGAATAGTTGTGCAATCCATATTTGTTAAACTAAATAATAAATGAACGCATGAATCAAATTTTCAGGGCACAAACACATATATACAAATACCAAACTAAAATGCAGTATATCAAATCAATATCTGAGTAGTACTGATCCATAAAAGTGAAGAGAATACAAGTGCTAGTATTTGTTTTATTAAAATTTTCCACAGTTGTTATATACTGCTCTTACAACAGGAGAAAACATTTAAAGTACAATCCTTCTAGATTTTAGGACACATAAAGGATAAGATTGAATAAGTAAGCTAATGAAAATACTGTGTTAGCCGAATTAAATATTAGAATTTATTATTATGTTTATAGGATCATCAGGTAAAGTTTCCTTTTTTTCCATCAAAAACAAAAGAGCATTTCAACAAAAAGTAATTATATTAAATAAATTTTAGTAGGTATTTTTCTCATTTATGAAAAATACAAAAAAGGGTTTTTGCCTTTTACTGCTCTATCTGAAATCTAGGGCAGTGACTGGCACCTGGTAATAAGTTTTTTCATTACTAACCATGCTATTTTAATCTTTTTAGATACATTTATTTATAAGTACCTGATTTTCAATACTGTATCAATTTCTTATTTTATATCTGTTAGGGACTCTCCATATCAATATTTGATTAACAGTAATTTAAATTATCAAGCCAAGTTTCTGTTAAGATAATATATAATTCAGATCGGGGCGCCTGGATGGCTCAGTCGGTTAAGTGTCTGCCTCCGGCTCAGGTCCTGATCCCAGGGTCCAGGGATCGAGCCCCGCATTGGGCTCCTTGCTCAGCGGGAAGCCTGCTTCTCCCTCTCCACTCCCCCTGCTTGAGTTCCCTCTCTTGCTGTATCTCTCTCTGTCAAAATAAATAAAGAAAATCTTAAAATATATATATATATAATTCAGATATTTGACCTATTCAAATCCTTATGCCAAATTACTTTAGCAAAAGGAAATACAATTTTTCAAGTTGAAAATATGAGCATTTTAACTACGGGTCAGACAAGGTAGTCAGCTTTTATTTCCTTCTGAGTTGTATCTGCTTTGTGTTTGTGCTCATGGAATTAATCAATGGGTACATGGAACAGATAGTGCTAAGGGACTCTAAAATTATAGTCTAGGCTACACTAAAAACAACTCTTAGTTTTCTAAAAACTGTGTGTGTCATCTACATTCCTCATGAAAATGAGCATTGAAAAGTTCTTGTAAAAATAGATTTGATAATATGTACTCACGTATGCCCAAATTAGGTTTAAAGTCTATATGGCTTTTCCTTCTTTCTTAACAAAGGCTGTGGAGTTTCATGCTCTTTAATGAATAAGGATGTACAATTTGTACGACATGCCCATAAAACTGAATGTTTACTTATTTATTTTTAATTTTGCTGTTTCTCTTGGAGCATAGTGGTTATGAGCTTAGACTCCAGTTTTGGGCTGTGTGGGCTTAGGTTATTAAAAACTTCTGTAACTTAGTTTCCTCATTGTAAGACGGACATTAAGATAGCACTTAATCCATTATCACTATTTTGAGGATTAAATGAAATAATACATGTAGTTTTTGGAACATTTCATGAGGCATGTTCCTAACAACTATGACATGTAGCATTAGACATTTTGCCTACATTGGGGCAATTTGCTATTTCTTTCTCTTTTTTTAAGATTTTATTTATTTATTTGAGAGAGAGAGGCAGAGATAGTGAGAGCACAAGTGGGGAGGAGAAAGAGAAGCAGGCTCCCCACCAAGCAGGGAACCTGATGCGGGCCCTGATTCCAGGACGCTGGGATCATGACATGAGCCGAAGGCAGACAGACTCTTAAATGACTGAGCCACCTAGGAGTCTCAATTTGATATTTTTTCATATGCGTATTGTATTAATTTGCCAAGGCTGCCACAATAAAATATTAGACAACAGAAATGTATTTTTTCATGGTTCTGCATGCTGGAAGTCCAATACTGAGATATCAGCAGAATGTATTCTCCTGAATCCTCTCTCCTTGGCCTACAGATGGCTGCCATCTTGCTGTGTCTTCATATGGTCTTTCCTCTGTGTGCAAGCAGCCCTGGTCTCTCTTTTGAGTGCCCAAATTTTCTCTTTCTATGGCACAAGTCAGATGAGATTAAGGTCCACCCTAAATGCTTCATTTTTATTTAATTTCCTATTTAAAGGCCCAATCTTCAAATGCAGTCATGTTCTAATTTCTAACTAGAAATTAGAGTTCCAACATTTGAATTTGCGGGGCAACACAATTCAGCCCATAACACATGGACAAATATGACAAAATTCTCTAGACATTGTCTCCCTGGTGTGAAGCTCTTTATAATCTCTATACTATTTAATTATTACAGTAGTCCTAATAAAGGATGTATCATTTATTTATTTATTTATTTATGAGGATTCCAAGGCTGAGATATAGGTTACTTTATTTAAAGGGATTAAAAAGATGATAAGGGGTGTCTGGCTGGCTAGTCAGTGGAGCATGCAACTCTTGATCTCGGGGTTGTGGGTTTGAGCCCCACATTGGGTGTAGATACTACTTAAAAAAATAAAATCTTAAAAATAAAATTAAAAAAAAAAGGTAAGTTTAGAGTCCGGGTTTTGAACCATATCTATCGGACTCAAAAGCCAGGTGTTTCCTAAGATTGATGTCTTATCCTAAATTGCTTATCCTAAATTGATCAATTGTTTTTTATTGCTCAGTTCACTTGCCAGATAAGTAACAACCATGTTTTTGTAGATGTTTTTCATTTTTGTTTGCTTTTTAATTGTCTCCATTGGCCAATCTCTTTTATCAATTTGTATATAGATATAACTTTGTGGAATTTTATTTTCATTTTACTGGAATGATTAAATTTTTAAATTTACCAATGATTACCAAAATAAGAATCCATTAAGCCTTCTTACAACATTTGCTATTTCTTCACTAGACCCACTGGAGCCAGGACTGAGTCCTTTTTGCCTAGGTAGCCATTTTGGATGATGGGGAAATGAGATTAAGATTGTAAGGAGTCTCTGAAAAATGAGAATAACTCATACAAGTTTATTGAAGATAACACTGAATGAGGCATAGAGTTTTGGATTCCACTGCCCTATCTTTATCATTGCTATCTTCTTCTATTTATCTACACTCTTAACATAGACAAATTTACAAATAGAATCAATGTTATGGCCCCTGCCTTTTTTAGAAGCATTTGTTTTGGGGATGAAAATAGGACTAATAAATTAGCCCTTCTTTTTTTTTTTTTTTAATAGATTGTAAAGGCAGCACTGATTTTCAAAACAACATTGATTTCAACAAATAAATGTCATCTCAAGTGATTCATTTGGTGGGAACTAGTTTATATGCCAATCTCTAGTCTGATCTAAATGGAAAGTCTCATAAAAACATAAATTTTGAAATTTTCTTTTCATGCTATTAAGCCTTTTTCCTCCCCTGTGACAATATCCACTGAGCACAGTGAAAAACATAATGATCACAATAAAAACAGTTTTTAAAAAGAAGGTACAAAAAACTCCTTTTCCTTCCCCACCATTTTTTTTCTCTTTTTGTTAAGATTTCTTCTTTATAGACAATTTCACAATGAAAATAGAATAGTCTCTTTGCTATATCTCTTTACCAGCAAGTTACTCCAAGTTTCTAAACTGTGGCAGTTTGCAAATTTGATAATATATGACTTTATATTATTATGCAACCAGGTACAAATTACTTAAAACAGTGAGAGAAAGCACAGCTGACTACTCAGCCTATCTTAGCAAATATCATTTTTATTTAAATTGTATCATTTACGATTTGCTATAGTGGTGGTATTTGGAAATTTAGGAAATCATAACAATTTTTCATATCTGAGCTATAATGTATTCCAGAGAAAAGTAGTATTATGTCCATAACATTATATCATTCTAGTATAAGAATATGGTGAGAATTAATTAATGTACATATACCTATATACAGAAGACTTAGATTAGTGCCAAGTCCATAATAAGTACTATTTATATGAAGATAGTTATTATTATTAGTGTAGGAAGGTGATCCCTTTGTAGTTTTTGAATTTTTGCCTTGTGAAGGCTTTATTTTATCATTTATCAGAGAAGAAAGTAAACATAAAAGTTTTGTATATTTAGACTCAGTAATAACTTTTAAAAAGGTTTAGGATGCTTATTGTTTATAAATTGAATACTTTTTAAAAGGGGGATGAATCCAAATAGTACATGAAAAAATAGACACCATTTTACCTGGTTTTATGTAGTTTTATACATTTGTACATAATTTTAACCATGAGAACATTTTCATATCAAAATGACAAAATATATCAATCATTAATCCAATTTAGAAATATATATAACTCTAAAAAGTATAATTGAATTTCATTTCTGAGGTTTAACACTGAATTTGAGGTGGATTAAAATTCAGATACCACAAAGCTAACTTTTCTATAAGAGATATAGTAAATTATTTTTGGAGAAGTAAATGAGCTTTAATAACACTGATGTTCCTTAACACTTTTTGGCAAAATATACATTTTGATATTAATAACAACACTAATGATTTAAAAATATATTTGTTTATTAGAGAGAGAGAGCATGAGTGGCAGGGGAAGAGGGAGAGAGAAGCTCAAGGGACTCTTCACTGAGTACGGAGCCCAACTTGGGGCTTGATTTCATTCCTGAGATCATGACCTGAACTGAAACTGAGAGTCGGAGACTTAATTGATCATGCCACCTAGGTGCCCCAACATTGATGATTTTTGAAATTAAAGTATCACAACATTTCTCAGTATTCTATCTTTTCCATCAACCGTCATGGTTAAAATATTTTAAAGGCAATCTTTCTTTCATTGACTACATCCCTTCAAGAAACAGAACAAAAACAAACTTTTGAAAATGAATTGGAAATGTACGTTTAGTAAATCTAGGTTTACATTTTACATTGTGTTACATCATGGAGTTTGTAATTAGGCGTATTTTATAAAACAGTGATACTCCTCGATTGTGATGTACAAATAGGATTATCCAAGCAAATGCAATAACGTTTTGAACTTTATCAATCTGAGTTCCCAAAGCAAGACAATAAAAAGGCTCCCAAGTAAAAGACTTTCTAAAGTACGTACAGGGCCTCAATTCTCATAAGTTTTCCTGAATTGGATGTAAAGGGTGATTAATTGAAGTGCTGATTATAAAATGATTTGCAGGGTACACAAGTAGATCCAGTCATCTATTTAAGTCTACCAGTACTTTCCCAATGTACAATAGCCATGGGTACAAATTGTCCCCTGAAACCAAGGCAATTCATTTCTACTTTGAAAAATTAATGTGTTTGAGGGGGAAAAATTACTAGTACTGCATTATTTCTATTTCCAAAAATTCATGTTGAAGTATGTCATAACTAGCATCCAAATTTCATAGACACCCTCCCCCATCTTCTTCCTCTTCTTCTTCTTCTCCTTCTGCTTCTTCTGAAGATTGATTCTTACTGATTGATTCTTCTATTGATACTTCTTCCATTGATACTTACTGATTAATATGTACAAACCTATTATATACTAGACTTTTGTTATCTATTCCATTGAGATTTCTCAGATCGAAGCCGATTTCACAGATCTAAATTAATATTAGAATTTAACATGCTTATTACAAAACTTCCCTCTAGATCAAAAGACAGAGAACTTCCCTGTAGATATCCAAACTGTTATGTCTTCAGTCAAAAAATAGACTTTCTAACAGGGTCTATGAAAGCCATTCCATTTCCATTGTATTCAATTTTGTCTTTGAACTAACATTCTATTAATGTTAAAATGAAATGGGCAAATACTTGAATTTATGTAGGTTGCATCTCTGGGCAGTTATCTATATAGTAAAAATTATTGTCCTTAGAATTAGGCAAAATCGGAAAGCTTGCTTCTCAAACTTTGCAACTAATATAAATTTGTGTTAAATTTCTAAATAAAACGCATTTTTGAGGCAAAATTCAAACTTTTATAAAACAAGAATGTAGTACTTCTTTTGTAAAAGGTCTACCTACATTTGCAAATCTCATCACATTAAGCAAAGGACTAAACCAGAAGTTAAGCAAAAGTAACATGGGTATAACTTCTTTAAAAAAAAAAAAGAAAGAGTGAGGAATGCACCCCTCACTCTTATTAGAAGGCACATGTACTCTAAGGCAGCCATATTACGCACAGCTGTTAGCCACCATGCTTAAATTGGCTGTAAATATCTGAAATAGTTGTCCATGGTGATAGGAAATTCACGGTTATTTTACACCTTTAAAGAAGCTTTAGTTCCAGCCTACCAAGGTTCATTCTTTCCTGGAGGAAACTGAGAATTACACGGTTTCCACATCTGCAGAGCATGGTGTGCTTCTCAATCATCTGACTGCACTAAAATGGGCACAAGAAGATCACTGTTTTCAGACATTTTCTCAAGCCATGTTTGTTTTCAGCAGGACAGAGGCGGGGAGGGCAGGAGAAACAAATACGCCCCACAGTCACTGGATCACAGTCTGGTTTCAGCCCACGTCAAACTCTTAGTGGAACCACGAACAAGAAAATTTCCTTTGACTCTCTTACCCAGCTTGACCTACTAGAAAAGGAAATTCTCTGCAGTTTCCTATCATCAAGACCTTCTTGGTGTTTTTTATAATTACAACTTCTTTTAGGTCTTGATAGAGGGAAATATTATTCAGTGATAGCATGGGATCCTGCTTTTATTATAAAATACTAACAGTCACATTTTACCAAGAAGGTTTCTTAGGAAAAAAAAAAAACTTTCATTAGTTTAATGATATCTTTTTTTTCTTATTTGAATGTTTTTAATCTCAAAATGTTAGAAAACAATAAATGTTAGTTAAGAGATTTTGCAGGATTCCTGAGAATACCTGAGTATCAGACATAAAAGCTATTATATGAGAAAAATCATTAAAAGCCATTTTAAAAGTATCTTAAAAAATAATAGTTTATTCTAAGTTTGGAGATTTTTTTTTATTACAATTCCTGCAAGGAGTTTTCATCTGTTTATGATTAGAAAAACTAATGAAAAGGACATACAAGATCTAGGTTCAGGTACAAATAAACACTGACTATTCTCCCAACCAAACTTTTCAAAGGCAATAATCTTTTACTTCAGTAGTCATTGAAATTTTCTCTAGAAGACCATATTCCTCTTTGGTTAATTGGACTTCATCAAGTGGAATGGGCAGGAAGAAACTGAAGGGATGTTTGCTATTTTTGACATACCTATCACCATATCTATATGCTACTGGATCAGGATATCCTGGGAGTTGGATGGACATGACTAACTCATATTTTATAAGACTTACTGAATCTGGGTTGAAAAAAAAAATGACCTTTGAAAACCAACCACAAGTTTGACCAAAAAGGTTTCCTATCCATCAAAACTTGTTCTCTAAGCATGTTTTATGAGATATGCAGCATCAACTCATTTGTCTTTAATATGAATTTTTGAACACATTGGATAAATCAAACTCAGGAATATAGCAGAGAAGAAAACATAAAGAAATTTACAGTGAAGCAAAAAGACAACAGGGAGTAAAATTTATGCTATAAGTTACAAGTGCACAATTCTTATTTAATAAATTGCTGGCAAATTATCATTTATCTAATAAAAGTAGTTCATCTTTTTTTGGATTGTGTCTACATGATAACTTCACCAGAAGGGAAGGGGGCAGGAATGTCTTTTGATGGTGACTTAGTGATTATTAAAAAAACAAACGAACAAACAAAAAACCTCAAAACAATTTCATCAAAATCAGAATCTGCCTATGTTAACACAGGGAATTCCACTGTTTATCATTTCTCTAAGAACTTCAGGGGACATAAGTTCAGTGATGGCAAAAAGATAAATGTACCAAACTGGATGTAAAGAGCACTTATTCGCCTTGGCAGGCTCCTTTCGGTGACAATCGTATGCAGTTATAGTTAGGGTTCTGGACCTTCTTGTCTCTAGATACTGATTTTATTTTATTTTTTTTAAATGTTTTATTTATTTATTCGTGAGAGTCAGAGAGAAAGAGAGAGAGAGGCAGAGGCAGAGGAAGAAGCAGGCTCCCTGCCTAGCAGGGAGCCCGATTTGGGACTCGATCCCAGGACCCTGGGATCATGACCCGAGCCGAAGGCAGATGCTTAACCATCTGAGCCACCCAGGCGCCCTACATACTGATTTTAAATCCATACATACTTTTATTTCTTCTTTGAGCTCATCTTGTAATTCCTTTTATTATTTTACTGATTAGTGTTTGGTTGTCCACTGACGGTTTTATATGTCATAATTTGGACCCTTTACCCTTACCTCCAAACTAGACAGTATCTTTGCGGAAGGTAAGAATCATTTTATAATAGCTCAGGTTTGGGCATCAACTGGCTGGGGCTCATAATTCTTACCTGGTTTGCTGAACTTTAACTTTAGTTTGGCTAATTGGCTCTGATATCTTGTGTTTCTCCCAATTTCTTCCCCTGTTCTTCTCTTTTTCCCTTGAATTTGAATCTCCATGTTTTCAGCCCTAGGTTTATAAATTTAGCTCTACTGCTGAGCACTCTGTTGGTTCACTGTCCTACCCAAAGGAGTGGACCCCTTAGCACCTGGTTTCTGTGACTTTTATGTCTTAGGAGAACCATTCCTAGTCCTCTGCCCAGTTTCCTGTCTTACATAGGCTTTTGCATTTGCTTCCATCCTATTCAGGAAGTATTAAGATAATCAGTGGAAGTAAACATTAAGAAAAATTCAATAAACTATAAATATAAATATAAACTATAAATTAACCTTAAAAAACTACAAGTAGTAGGCTATCTATTTGAAGTTGCGGGGGGGAAAATAGTATTTTTAAAAATCCTCTCCCAAGTACCTTTTCTTGTCCTGGAAACTGCTCGGTTGCTGCAATACGGATGAAAAATCCTCAAGATTTGGAGAAAATGGTTAGTGTTTGAAGCTCAAGTTATCCAAATCATTCATATGTTAAATATCCTGTTTCAAACATGCTACTTAATGTCAGGCAGTTTAAACAAAATCTGTATTAAACCTGCCATTCAATTAAAAAAAAAAAGGCTTTCAGACATCCATTGAGAGAGCTGGGCAAATTACCGTGATGCTTGCCTACATCACACATTTAAAAGAGCAAGACGGGGGCACCTGGGTGGCTCTGTAAGTTAAGCATCTGCCTCTGGCTCGGGTCAGGTCAGGATTGCGGAGTTCGGAGTTTCACGATCGAGCCCCGCCTCAGTCTCCCTGCTCAACAGGAAGTCGGCTTCTCCTTCTGCCCCTCACTCTGCTTGTGCTCTCTTGCTCTCTCTCAAATAAATATAATCTTAATAAATAAATAAATAAATAAATAAATAAAGGAGCAAGAGGTCAGGTATTTTACAAATCTGAATCATTCCCCCCACCCATGATAGGATTAATGACACAACCCGTCAGGTAGATCTGCCACATAGTTCAACAAGTTGCATTTATTAACCACTTAGTACAACCCGCCACACAGAACAACTGTTATGCAATGCAACCTGCCACATAGAAAAACCTGCTCCACAGACAACCAAGAAAGCAATTGTTAGATTCTAAGGATATTATAATCTTGTTCAACAGAAAGTTTCTTTTTTCCTATAATGCCACCATTTGAATAACTGTTTATGTTAGTCCGTTTGGGTTGCTCTAACAAAATGCCATAGACCAGGTAGATTATAAACAGCAGAAATTTATTCCTCACAGTTCTGGAGGCTAGAAATTACAGGATCGAGGTGCTGACAGATGTAGTGTTTGCTACCCAGACAGCCACCTATTCAATGCAATCTAACATGGCAGAAAGGGTTAGAGACCTCTCTGGGGCCTCTATTATGAGGGCACTATCCCATTAATAAAGGCTCCGCTCTCATGACCCCATCACTTCCCAAGGCCCCACCTCTAAATACCATCCCATTGGGGATTAGGTTTCAAATATGAATTTTCGGGGGACACAAACATTCAGTTCATAGCACTGTTCCTTTCCTTTCAAAAACTATTAAATGTTTGTCTAGCATGTACCAGGCACTGCACTAGATGCTGGTGGATATAAGAGAAAATAAGATGCTATTTCTGATCTCCAGACCTCATAGATTTGTAGGCAAGATACATGTGTAAAATAATTTATCTTTGTGTTACAGAGGTATTTCTCTAATACAGTTCCTCAGCATACAGAAATATTCAGTATTAATGGAATTATTTTGAATAATAGAAGTAAATCCAGAGTTGGCTCATTAACTTGGCCATGCCTGAAAAGTGATCTTTTCAGTGTTCCAGAAATGATCCTTTAGGGTTTCCAAACTTTTAAAATATTCACAAAAGACTGATGTATAAAACGAATATGTATGAATTTATTAATTTACAGTAAGAAATACAATTGTAGGAAGAACAGATGTTTATATTAATTCTCCAAGCATATTCTTTCCCTTCAGGCAAGCTGTATTAAAAGACAAATTATTACACTACTGCTTTGTGCACAGAGTATCAGAGCAAGGGACTCTTGCTGCTTGATCCTCATGGGTATGAGTCTATTTTGTCCATTTCCACAAAACCTGGTGGATGACTTGCTGATGTAATCCCTGCAGCATTCGTCTTGCATAAGCCCTTATCGCTCGGCAAACACTATCCCAAGCAGGTTGGAACACGTCCTCTGCCTATTGGTTCAGTATTCACTCATGTCCAAGAGATCATCGGGACTAAATTTAAACAAGAGTCACAGATTATATATCAGCTATTTCTCCTACATTTCTTTTAGCTGAAACCTAGATCTTCCTTGAGGATACCACTTTCTTTGCATCTTTCAGTCTTGAATGACTCACTTTCCTGATGGTTGGAAAATAAGATTGTGTCTTTTATTCTCTCCATTGCAGCTCCATGATGATTATTACACAGCTTTTTAGTAAAATATCCTCCTCCATTTAGATTCACACCATTGTGTTCAATTATCTTTTGCCTTTCTTCTTTCGTCTCTTTTCCTGATCTCTAGGTCAATCCTCTTCATTCACTGAATAATTTGGCAGAGAGTGAATCACATTCCTTTGCACTTGAATTCCCTCCTCACTATTCCCACTCTGAACTAGTATCAACAATTCTATTAGTGTGGAATTTCCATAGTCCAGAAGTTACTCTGACAATTGTGACTGTGTATATTTCGGTAGCAATTCATTAAACATTCATGTTGTAGTTTAAATCTTTTAGTGAAATCTTATTTTCATTATATCCAGGTTCTTAGAGTTATTCCTCAATCTCCTCTATGTACTGCCTGTAGATGTTAGCTGAAGTGTTGGCAGGAAATGAGTACCAGGTTTTCTGGTTAGAGAAGTAATAGAAGAGTTAGAGAAGCCTTTATAAGAGCTCAGTTTTAAAAGATCAGTAGGAATTCACCATGCTGGCTGGAGGGCAAAGGCCTTCCAAGGGGGACGCACATCAACAGACATAAAGTCATAAAATAGCATGCTAGATCATGAAGTCATCATGAAGAGTGCTTGGAAATAAGGCTGGACATCTAGCCAGAGATTCCTGATTGCTGTCATCTACCCACCTGCGTATGTAGAATAATCCTTTTGGCCTTTATTAGTAACCCATTTACAGCCTTCTTGCACTTCATCTGTGTTCTTGAACTTCACTCCATTCTGTCCCTTAGGCCATCCATCTTTTTTTTCCTGTCACACAGTCAACAAAACTGCCACACTTCAGGCAGGTGTTGTTGGGCCAGAATAAGGCAGTTGCCAGATAATGGAGAGCCGCCTAGTACAGGCAGATTTTGCTTTATCATTTTGGCCAACAAGAAATCATTGATGTGGGCGCCTGGGTGGCTCAGTTGGTTAAGCGACTGCCTTCGGCTCAGGTCATGATCCTGGAGTCCCGGGATCGAGTCCCGCATCGGGCTCCCTGCTCGGCAGGGAGTCTGCTTCTCCCTCTGCCCCTCCCCGCTCTCATGTGCTCTCTCTCTCTCATTCTCTCTGTCTCAAATAAATAAATAAAAAATCTTTAAAAAAAATCATTGATGTGACTGGAAATCCAACACATATTATTAAGAGGAACTGGGTGGCTTGCGTGACAGAAAGGATGGGCTGCCATTAACTTCATCATATGTCATTAGCAACATTAAAAACATAGTTACCTTTAACTCCACATGATTCTAATTGCAAGGTGAAAAATTCTTAAGGCAAAGCTATTCTGAAAGCATAAACAATAGTAAGGATAAGAGAAAACGGCTTTCATAAACTCTTGCCATTCAAATGGCCAACAAGAGAAAATACTCCTTCTTCAGCTGAAAGGAATTTCTGCAAGAAGGTTTAGGCTTCTTCAGCTGAAGTCATGACATATCAGATGTTTATTTTTTAATGTACTTGAATATTATACCCTTTAAGGAGTCTGTACCAAAAACATGAGCCTTTTTTCCCAATTCCTGATCAGCTGTGTAGGGATTAGATTTCATCTTTAGTATCTGACCTGTTTCTTGACTATAAATGATAGAGACTGACTCATTCATAGCTTGGCAGATATAGAAAAATAATGATCCATTTGTTACTTAAAGAAGAAAGATTTATGATTTTTGCTACTGAAAAACTTTGTAGAGGAAGATTGCTGAATCATAGTTGGTCACTCTGTTACCCACGTCTCTCCAAATAATCTCTTTTTTGACACTGATAAACAGTTTTCCTGGGTTCTGCCCAACCTTTGGGGAACCAATGACTCTGATATACTGTTGAGGAGACTGATAGCCTTGCAGACACCAATAGTTTTTTTTTTTTTTATTTTCTGTAAAAGGAGGGCTGCCACTCTTAGTTGGTCATTGGCCATCTGCTCATCTGAGTATGGGATGCAACACAATCAACTGAAGCCCAGTAATTAGACCAATGGAGTAGTGATGATAATAGTTCATTAAAAAACTAAGAAACAGCTTCAATATCTTCAAAGACTTCAATATATTTGAAGTATGGGAAACATTTAATGGATTGGATTTCATGATGTCTTATAGTTTCATCTAGCTCTTAAATTCTATGACATGAATTATGCTTTAACAAGACTCATATCAGTGTGAATTACAGACTCATCTGGGAAAAATGAATTTAAACAGTCATATGATTCAGTTGCACACAAAACTGTGGACCTCTTAGTGCTGGGCAAATTTGGAAACATCACAATAAGTCTGAGAACTCTTTTTGCACATGTTCCTTAGGCATTATGTACAGAGGAAATAAAATGTCTCTATTACTATTTCACAGGTTTAGGAAGATAATTTTTTAAAGATTTATTTATTTATTTATGTTAGGGAGAGAGCATGCCCATACAAGTGGTGGGGAGGGGGGCGGTGGGCAGAGGGAGAGGGAGAGAGAATCAACCAAACTCCCATTTGAGCACCGATCCTGATCTGGGGATCCATTTCTTGACCCTGAGATCATGACCTGAGCTGAAACCAAGAGTCAGTCACTCAACCAATTGAGCCACCCGTGAGCCCCAGATTTCTTTTTTTTAATTGATAAATTCATTTAAAAGCCTTTAGAAACAAATTTATTTTTGAAAAAGATTTTATTTATTTGTTTCAGAGAGAGTGAGTGAGAGAAAGAGAGAATGAGCAGGGGGAGGAACAGACTCCCAGCTGAGTAGGAAACTCAAAGTGGGGCTCCATCCTGGGACTCTGGGATCATGACCTGAGCCAAAGGCAGACGCTAACTGACTCAGCCACCCAGGCGGCCCCAGAAACAAATTGAGTAGCTTTCCTATCTATAAACATGATCAAAACGTTTTGAAAAAGGTACAAAGAAATTTAGGAATATCTTAATACAAAGCATGGTAGAACAATATAGAAAACATATAATTAAAACCCTGAAACCTATTACAGAACAGAAGATCACTAAAGATGGAAAGATATATATTTTTTTCTTCTAAAACAGGAAAATAGTGAATTTGTCAATTCTCCCTAAATTAATCTATTAGTGCTGTGCAATCAATCACAATCAAATACTTAAAGACTTTAAAAAAAAAATTACTCGGGATGCCTAACTGACTCAGTTGGTAGAACGTGCAACTCTTGGGGTGCCTGGGTGGCTTGGTTCGGTTGGGCATCTGCCTTTGGCTAGGGTCATGATCTCGGGGTCCTGGGATCGAGCCCCGCATCAGGCTCCCTGCTCAGTGCGGAGTCTGCTTCTCCCTCTCCCAGTCCCATTACCCCCTGCTTGTGCTCTCTGTTCCTACACCTGTAGGAACAAATATAAAGAAATAGAATAAAAGAAATAATAAAAATATGAGGCCTTGTTTTAACCACAGTTAATGTACTATAAAGTTTCATAAATTAAAAAGCAGTGTGGACATAGGAATAGATCAATGAGCTAGATTAGACTCACGTATAATGGAATTTCATGCCTTATAAATGTCATATTTAAAATCAGTGAAGAGAAATTGGATAATTCAATAAATGGTGTTAAAAATAAATATGGACTTTTATTCACTATTTGTACAAAATCAGTAACAGATTTATATGTAAAAAAAAAAATCATGTAAGAATGTGGAAAAATCCTGGGTAAATAATCCATAATCTGGGGGCACAGAAGGCCTTTTTAATTACAAATTAAACATAAATTAAAATAAGGATCCATTTAAAATCCACATGCCCCCCAAAACAAGATAGAAATTCTAAAAGCCTACATTTTCAGCATATAAGTTGAAAGAATAATATGAAATATACATATATATTAAAAACCTCTTATAAATCAGTATGAAATATGTGTTGAAAATTTCTTTCAATAGTAAGGAAAGAGAGAATCACTCCTGTTCACTGTTGCTTGGACTGTCCTCACATTCCCATGGGTATGTGATGTTTGGCTAGGAACATGTGGGGGTTACAGCGGCCTCTTATATTGGATTGGAGTGAGCATGGGAGGGTAACTGCTTTACACTTTTTTCCCCACTACAGTTAAAAAATAATAAAGTTCTTCAAATCCAACACCATACTCTCATGATCTTTTTCCCTATTTCTGTGTGTTGAGATGCCCCTAAATGCTCTACCTGGTATGGAATCAGACCCCAAGTCTGACATGAACATGAGAGGATATACTTGTGTGGAAATGCTGAGCTACCTCACTGTCAGGATTTTCCTCTTCTGGGTCATTGTGACCCAATCTCTTGTAGTACAAGAGCTGGAGAGCCAGTCAGCAATTAGAAAAAGACATCAACATCTATTGCTGATCAAGCAGAGGTTGAATGCAGCGCAGTGCAGAAGCCACAGAAATCCCCTTGGTTGGTCAACTTGTGCTTGCCCACCTAAACCTCGGGACATTGATAGGTGCGCTCTTGTCTTTTGACCCAGCACAGTAGATAGGATTTATCTGTAGGAGCTGCTTTAGAGAGTGCATTGGGTATTAGAAATCCAGAAAAAAAATTTCAAATTTTTGAAACAACTCAAAGTTCTTCAGGCAGCCTCATATAATTATAAGTATTAATATTTGACCATGGCCTGGTTTATTACCTGCCTTACAGCATAAAATAGCATAAAAGGAAATTGGATATTATAATTCAATACTGTAGCAGATACAGCAAAGGAAGACTTGGCCCAACTTTTCTGCCACTTCTCCCTCAGGAATATTTTCATGGGTCTGGGCTTAGGTATCGTGACATCCACTGGATGAAAACTGAAAAAGAAAAACTGGCTAATAAATTATTGTGTGTGTACAATGCCAAACATCCCACCAGCCCCACTTCCCTAAACTTGCTAACTTCGTACTTATCAAAGAGATTAAGCTGTCCGCTCATCTGTGTGCACATTAGGTACATTGGTGTGTTGTAAAGACACAGACAATTTTATCTGGGCAAGCCAGCATTATCCTGCTCACACATATCTGACCATTAAAGGAAATATCTCATGCAAACACTTTCAAGCTCATTATTTTGACTTCTGTAAAATGTTTATTTAAGTGAATTTGAGAATTTAATTAAAATAGTCACACTAATTTTGCACTTCTCCAAAGTCAATTCACAACAGTGTAAAGACCCCTGCTTAACATAAGAAAAATATTTTGTTTGTTTGTTTATTATTTAGCAAATTCACATAGTAGTTAATAACAGCCAAATTATTCTTCTAAGAACTTTACAAATATTAACTCATTTAATTTTCCTAATGACCTTTCTTGGTTACTTGGGCTGTTAGAACAAAAATACCTTACGCTGGGTAGCTTTATTTCTCATAGTTCTGGAGGGTGGGAAGTCCAAGAATTTGGACAGGTTTGTCAGGTTCTGGTGAGAGCCTTCTTTATGGTTTCCTTATTTGAAAGAGCAAGAAAGAGATCTGTATCATCCTCTTTTAAAAATAAGGGCTATAGGGCGCCTGGGTGGCTCAGTTGGTTAAGTGACTGCCTTCAGCTCAGGTCATGATCCTGGAGTCCCCGGATCGAGTCCCGCATCAGGATCCCTGCTCAGCAGGGCGTCTGCTTCTCCCTCTGACCCTCCCCCCTCTCATGCTCTATCCCATTCTCTCTCTCAAATAAATAAATAAATAAAATCTTAAAAAAAAATAAGGGCTATAATCTCATCATAAGGGTGCCATACTCATGACCTAATCTAGTCTTAATTATCTCTCAAAGGTCTCACTTGCAACCATCATACTACAGAGGTTAAGGTTACAACAAATGAATTTTGAGGGGGTACAAACATTTAGTCCATAGCACAGCCCATTAAGAAGATTTTATTAATATTGGTTAGGTGAATAAATTGAGGAACAGAGAGATTAAGTACCTTGCCCGAAGCAACACAGTTTCTCATGGATAGAACCAAGATTTTAAATTCCAAGAGAATAGACTCCAATCTGAGCTTCACCCCTACCCTGTATTGCAAGTTACCCAAGAGTTATCTAAAAATGTTATCTAAAAATTCTCAGAAACTGAGAATACTTTTGTAACATGCATTAATTGTGATTTCCATTGATTTCTAAGGATATAACATATAAAAATTAAGATAATAAAAACTGATTTTTATTAACCCATTATATTTTTATTAGGCCATGCAAAACTATCTTTTGTAGCCTAATTTATTTCTCAGACATCTGCAAAACATACTATGAGCTTGTCACCTAAGTTATAAACTACCCACTGCTAAACAGAGGCATGGGTACTGGAAAAAAACATAAAAGAACAGTAATAGACGTAATCATTATGAGTGATAGTTAATTTTATGTGTGTGTATGTGTGTATATTTCTCTAGAGAACCCTATTAATTATGCTTGAGATTTGGTTGGATTAAAAAAATCAAATATACTTAAAGAAAACCCAACATAATACCAAAAAAAGAAATACAAATAAATGTAACAATGATACCACTCTGTAGATTTCACTCGTAATTGAAGGATTTGAGTGACAGATTGTGAAAATCAACAGAATAGTGTTGGAGGTTTCTAAATGGGAAGGGAGCAATGATTTAAGAATTTGAAGCCAGCTGTATATGAAGAGATATTTTTGATCAAATGGAGGATTGTGAGTGCAAGGAAACATGAACCACATCACAAAGTTGGGGGAAGGATGCAATTCACAAAGTCATTCAGGGAAATGTTTCTCCCTAACTTTGTGGGACGCAGTACAGTATCTACTATGCCCGGGGCCATATTGGTTGAATTACAGCCTGAAAATAGTGTGTACTGCAGCTCTGAAAATGGAAAAGAAATGTTAAAGCTGAGAAAATACTGTAAAGGGAAAATTGGTAAAATGTGATGATTTGAATGTGGGAAATAGAAGACTGAGGATTTAAAAAATAATATTTAGATTATGAATCTGAAGAACACAAAGTTTGGAATTTGAACTCCCAAAAAATTCATCTGGATTTGGAGACTCCTCCACAATTTCCTGGAAGAACTAGAACTGATTTTTTGGAATGAATGGAATGGTTTATATGTGCTTGAGGCAGACCATAGTCCATTCTGCAATAAATAGGTTACCAGATTTATTATTATATATATGTGTGAAAATATTATTAAGAATAAATGTTTAGATTTCCTAAGTTCTTTTATGTTGACAATTCAAGTCCTAACTCACAATAAGCAAATTTTAATTTTGTACTTTCCCCAGCCAGGTATCTATTTCCCAGTTTTAAAGTTTTATTACAACTGCTTTTTTGGTTTGGCTGATAGAAGTCTGCACTGCTACATTAATTTGAGAATTTATTAGGTTTGATTTTTAAAAGAGAAGTTCCACTATGAAACCATGTACAGTCAAAGGGTGCCTGGGTGGCTCAGTCGGTTAAGCAAACGACTCTTGATTTCAGCTCAGGTCATGATCTCAGGGTCGTGAGATCAAGCCCTTTGTCTGGCTCCCATTGGGCATGGAGCCTACTTAAGATTCTCTCTCTCCCTCTCCCTCTGCCTCTCTCCCGACCCCCTTCTCCCTCTGAAAAAAAAAAATGAGGGGTCCCTGGGTGGCTCAGTCAGTTGAGGATGGAACTCTTGGTTTTCTCTCAGGTCTTGATCTCAGGGTTGAGGAATCGGGTCCTACTTCAGGCTCCGTGATCAGTGGGGAGTCTGCTTAAGAGTCTCTCTCTCTTCCTCTCCCTCTGCCCTTCCCCCACTTGTGTACAGGCGCGCTCTCTCTCTCTGTAAAATAAATAATAATTTAAAAAATAGATATACATTCAAAACTTAGTGAGAACAACCATTAATAAATGCCTAGTCCTAAATTATGGATAGATTTATTATTTAAAATTAATAAAGATATATTTTGCCGTAAGTTATTACATGAGAAATATACAAAGGAAGGGATAGATGTAGGATTTTCTTCAGAGGTTTATTCAAAAGAATCTAGTAATCCAGAGTATGTTTTTTCACATGGCTTTCTGGTATTTCTAGAATATTCTGGCATTGATGGTGCCGAAACAAAACAAAACAAAACTAAACTGTACACTGATACTCCTTGGCATTGCTATTCAATTAGATAGCAGATCCAACTGACACTGTGGCATAGTCTATTTTCACATTTTCCATGGTATTGAGTCCCCAAGACAACTATTTCCAGTGTTTTTTATCTTCTTAATCATTATTTGTGCTTGTAATAATGAAGCTTACAGAGATTTGGCTCCCAACTGGCCCCTTGATCCAGACATCACACAGCAGTGATGTAAGAGCATGCACCTCTAGACCCATGGGGCCTGTATTTATATCCTGGCCTGCTATTTACTAGCCATGTTAACTTGGGTACGTTACTTAATCACACTGTTTCAGTTTTCTTATCTGTACAAAGGGCAAAACCACAACCACCTTATAGGATTTTTATGGAAATTAAATAAGCACCTTCGTCCAGGTCTTCTAGAAAGCGTAGCATGAGGGAAGGTTTAAGAGGCTAGTCCTTTATTTTGATGGTTACAGCTCAGGGTGGGAAGAGTCAGAGAAAAAGGTGACTGCAGTAACAAAGAAGGTGAAATGATGTGATGTGACGTTTGTTGATCTGGGTGCTATTTCACAGCAAACCACTTAGAGAAAAAGCAGGTCTCTTGGCAGGCATGTTTATTCCGTCCTTGGGAATTACCTGGAAAAGCTGCAATAGGCAATAGCCACAGAGAAGAGAAGGGAGAGAAGGGAGGGAGAAGTTCTCTTTGGACCCCTCATCTGTTCTTTCCCATTGGTCAACATTCAAAGTTCACCTTAATGTTGAGCTGGCTCTCCTACGATTCCAGATTGCCATTCAGCCCTTGGCGTTTCCTCTAGTAACCCTGCAGAGAGGCTCATCGGAGTCTGAAAGTGGAGAGGAGAGCCAGCGCTGGGAGGCTCCTGTGGGATAGGTCATCAAGGAAATCTGAGAAGGTGTCCAGAGTGTTCCACACAATGAATAAATATGTGTAAAGCACTTAGAAGAGTGCCCAAGGATGGTAAATAATTTGTGTGTGAGCTATTACTGCTCTGAGGCAGGCCGGGGAGGATGTAAAATAAGAATGAGACTTATAAATAAAGAGTTGTACTTGATAGTGATTTTAATGAGATTATAATTGTCCCAAGATTGTCTCTGATGTCATGGGTTAAACTGAGGCATAATTACAACTCCCTCTAATGGATTAGAAACACAAAAAGGGAACTAGAAATGGTGGATTCTTGCAAGTTTTTATTTTTTTTTTTTTCTCAACCAAGACACAAAGAGTGATTTCAGAACAGGCTCAACTCTAATTTGGATTATGACCAGTGCACCCAGGGGTGCTGACCGCAGCGGGGAGTGAAATAATTCTGCCATGGTTTTGAAGCTGATGCCAGAACAATACATGGGAGACAGTATTTGACTTTCTCTTGGGAAGTCTCCATTTAATTGTATCTCTTTCTGGCTCCAAGGCTTGTGACTTGCTGGAATGCATAACTGAAGAAGACTGGATTCAGGGAATATCGCACAAAAGGACAAATAGCTATAACTTTGGGGGAGCAGGACATAGAAGGTTTCCAGTAAATGGAGTTCTGCCCAGAATTACAAGATTGGGCCAGATCATTGCCCTGATGGTGAGGATTATCTGGTTAAACTCTGAGACGCTTCAGGAAAAAAATAAAAGCACAAATGTAAAAGCATGAAAATCATCCTTTGTCCTCCCATAGCCCATCTCTTTTTTCCAATCTCCGTCCTATATTCGGGGTCTTAAGTTTAAGGATTCCTCAGTTTTTACCAAACCATCGCATTATAGTATGTTCAAAGGTATTAGTATGCCCAATAATTGACATTTCGTAAATATACAGTGTAATTTCAAACTTACCATGTAAATCTGAGTCATCTAGATGCTGACATAAAATTCCTTTTCTATAATTTTAACTATTTTTCAGAAAAAGATAAAAAAAATGGATGCTGTTCTGTTTCATTCTAATTACTATCACTAAAATGGAAAGAAACCAACTCTATCAGGCTTGAGTGCATGTTAAGTGGGATTCCCTCCTTGAAGAAATTTTTGCCTCGTCAAGGGATTAAACTGGCAGCTGTCAGGCTTTTCTCATGCAAACCACAGACTTTGCCCCTCCTCTTCGAGTCTGATGGAGATTTATGCCAGATGCTTAGAAGAAAGGACTGTATTTCAAAATCTGAAAGTCAGCATAGGGGGAGAGAGGATTGCAGTAGGAAAAAAGTAGATTGTTTCATCATTCTGAAGTTCTTGAAAGTTTGGGAACATGCGTTGTTAGCATATAAATTACCTAACACACAAGACACAGGTATCATCAAATTAAAGAGTCAGAACACTTATTTGGTCAGAGTGGGTTTCCTCCTGGTCATATTGTTTTCTTGACTTTAGGAAAATATGGATTGATTTTGAGATGCTTGCCACAAAAACTCCCAAGTTTTCTTTTATGATTGCTTCACTGAAATAGACATAGATGAAATTGCCAAGAAATGATCGTTCCTCAAATTTAAGGTCTGTATTCTGAATGTATAATTCCTATGTGTTTTTTTTTTTATGAATAATGTGATGGAAAACTACAATGAAGAATTATTTTCATTACTATGTTTTTTTCAAATCTAAAATAATATTGCTACTCACATTTTCATTACTTAGGAAAGAATACTAAGTAAATCAGATTTGTTTATGGGCTTACATTTTAATGCCTCAGATCTATGATTTAATTATTCATATATGGATTAATTCAAAGTAAATTTAATCCTAAAAAAATCTTACTAACAGTTTTTATCTTGCAGTCATACTCTTCAGAATAACTTATTAACTACACCCAGCTTACATCCATTTTGATAAAAGTATAGAACTTTTGGGGCTCCTGGCTGGCTCAGTTGGTAAAGCATGTGACTCTGAATCTCAGGGTCATGAGTTCAAGCCCCATGTTGGGTGCAGAGATTACTTAAATAAATAAAAACTTAAAAAAAATTATAAATTTTTTTCTCCCTATTATCTATACCCTAGGGTGGAGGGGTAAACACACATAAAGCTTTACTCTTAAAATAATTAAATTTAAGATTAGATTTCATGAATTAGAGTTTGGTGTGTAAGCCAGTTTGAACTAGCCATTTGATTCTATCAATTATTTAAAAAATTTATGTGATTCTCTGCTTTCCTATTAACATTTACATTTCCTCAAATTCCATTTTATCTTTTCTATCAATATTGTAAGCCCCAACTAAGCAATGTATTGTAGATGAACTTTAGCACAGTAGAAGTTTAAAAATATGTATCTCCAAATAACTTTTTAAGTATTGCAGAAATGCATTACTAAATTTGCAGGGAATGTTAACAGAAATGTTGAAAAATAACATTTACACTGAAGAACTGCAAAACTGCTTGTATAAAAGGAGAAGGTTGTAGAATTGCTACTTTAATTTTTTTGCAAGATTTATTTGTTTTAGAGAAAGAGTGCACAAGTTGGGGGCAGGGGCAAAGGGAGAGGGAGGAGAATCTCAAGCAGATTTCCCACTGAGCACAGAGCCCAAGGCGGGACTCCATCTCAGATCATGACCTGAGCCAAAATCAAGAGTTGGATACCTAACCAACTGAGCCACCCAGGTGTCCCAGGATTGCTACTTTTAGATAGAATCTATTTAAATATATATGTTGATACTCACTCACTTTTGAATTAAGATGGGAAAAAATAAAAGGCTGCAAAGATATTTTCTGTAAAAAGCCACTTAACTGAAATATACTGATAACATGATTAACTATTCAAGTCACCCCTTCCTAAATCTCCTTTACAGGGATGTTTTTGTTTTGTTTGTTTTGTACGCCACAGGAAAACAGAACAAAACAAAACACGTATTTTTCAAATTTCCTGTTAGATAATAATCCTAGAGCAATTGCAATTTCAGTTGCAGGAAAATGGATTTAGATTGTTTAAAAGATAAACTGAGACATATTAAAAATGTTTATTTGAGCAAACATTGATTCCAACTGGGCAGCATCCAATCTAGCAGACAGAAAGAAGCTCTGAGGGCCTGAGCAAAATGACAGATTTTTATTGGCAGAAGGGAGAGTGAACAAGGAAGTTATTTTAGACAAAAAAGCAGGTTGGTTATTGCAAAGTCACTGTCCTTTAGGGGAATGTGGGAATCTAGCGGTTGGGTGACCTCATTAGTGCTGATCAGGTGATTCCTGATTGATTGATTTAAAATTCCATTCCTGGGAGAGCCAAACTATAATTATAGTCTTGTTTTGGTGATGAGCAGTTCCATTTGGGCCTGTTTTCTAGTGTTAGATCATCTCCTATCTATCTATCTATCTATCTATCTATCTATCTATCTATCTATCTCTCTATCTATTTATCATCTATCTATTATCTACCTATCTATCATCTACCTATCTATCTCTCTAAACTTTTGTGTGTGTATGTGTGTGTATGCAATCTCATATTCCTATTTGAAAATAATCAAGCTGTGGTAGATATTAAATTTTTCACTAAAGATTTTAGCTTTTTCTTCCTCTGAACATATAGGAAGCTTGCCCTTTGAAATTAGGTAAGACCACATGAATTACAGTGCCCAATGAAATGTAAGCAGAAGCATTTAAGACCTGAGGTGCCGTTTGCCTTATCCCTCTTCTAAAGAGTGCATGCTCTTCCCTGAATGAAGATGACACAAGAAGAACCCTTTCCCAATTTGTGATGGACTTTTGGTATTAACAAAAAAATAAGCCTTTTTTGTTTAAACCACTAAGTTATGTTCCCACATCTGAATCTAGGCTTTCTTGATTGTCCCATTCTTTGTCTCTTTTCTATTCTCTCTCTTCTCTTCTCTTCCTCATTTTTTTCCCCTCCCAAGTACTTACAGATATTAAAAGTGTAGTTAATCTTCTTTTAATGACATGAAATGAAACCAAAATACCGTGGCTAACTGAACTCAGACAACAGTGGGTTTCTCTCTCTCTCTCTCTCTATTGAGCTCCATTTTTTTCCCCAAAATACTATCCCTTGTAACTCTCTCCTCTCTCCAAGACCCTCAGCACTTGATCACTGCCCACTTTCCAGTACCTTTTACTTTAGCTATTTAAATAGAGACCTGGTGTGAGAAAGGCAGATGAAGGAAGAAACACAAAGAGAATGAATAACAGAGACAACTTGTTATAGAACAAGACTATAAAAATCTGAAAAGGCTTTAGTCAGTATTGCTAGTTCTGTTACTAAATAATAATATAAATCAATAAATTATTTCCATCTGTCAAAATCCATGGTCCAGTCTATGTTTTAGGATTGGAGTCACTGAAGTCGTATATCTGACTTACAATGTGGCCCAGGCCACACCTGAATTCATTTTAATCAGAGTCTTTCAGAGCAGCCACGGTATTTTTTTTTTTTCTTTTGGAGAGGACTATTTAAATGGGCACCTTAAGAAGTAAATATATATTTTGACATGATTCCTACTATAGCATCAGTAATGAGCGGGTCAGTGGCAAACATGGACTCCAAATGCAAAACTGTTTAAAGGGTTTTATAATATCTTAATGATTCTTCCAAGAGTTGTTTCTGTTGTTGTTTTTCCATAATTCCAGTTGTCTCTAGAAACACTTAGGTACCTCAAATGAACTTAAAAGTCAAAATGGATGATGTCCATGGATTTTACTGGATGAACACTTTTGTTAGGTTATATCATGATAGTAAGGAAAAGCATTTGAATCGCAAAGACAACACTGTTTTAGTTTTCTTTTTTGAAGAGAGATCTCCCACCCCCACCCCATCCCTACTCTTGTCATGCTTTTATTTTCTCAATATTGGTCTTCATTTCTGGACTCACTAACAGACATAAGCAATTTTAATTACTTGGTTCTGAAAATGTCTTTTGAAGAGAAATTTATATTCTGTGTTGTAGCAAATTGCAGTTATTTAGGAACAGCTGCTGCCTGCTTGAGGCGGGCTGGAGTGTCAAGGTATACTACCCATTTGGAGCCAAAGGTCGGGGACCATAGAGCAGAGAGTTCCTGCCATCAGACTTTCACTTGTTTTTGTTGTCGTTGTTGTTCAGCTCCCATTCATCTTGATTCTTCTCCATTTTCTCCTTGAACAAGTGGAGATACATTGTAGTTCTAATTTCTATTGGCAAAAAATAACTTTCATTTAAATTGAAACATTTAATTTTGAATTATGTATTCCCTGTAGGTTTCTCTCCCCCCTAACCCCTGCCGACTTTATCCATTTCCAGACTTTGTTTTCATGGAATTATTATCCTCCTGTGTAAAAGTGTTGTGTGTGTGCATGAATTGGTTGATTTTTTATAGGTTATAGAAACGTCTCTTTACTGACCTTGAACGATGTGAAGGCCACAGAGTTGAATGCAACCAAGGTGAATTTAATTTTAAAAAGAACTATAACATTTTAAAAATAATTTCCTTAAATTATTGTAAATATGAAGGAATAAAAATGTTAGGAGTATTCTTTTCCTAGAAAACGTACTCTGAAAAGGTGTTGAACGTGCAGGATCTTTATTACGGAGAACTCCCAGACCAACACCTGTGGAAATGAGGGGAAGGAATCAGGGTTGGGCAAAGGAAGACGCCAATCACTGTGTAGACCTAAACACATCTACGCCCAGGGAAAGGAGGGGAAGGAAATGGGATTGGGCGGAGGAGAAAGCCAGGTTGCATTGCAAACCTAACACACCTCAGCTGACCCCACAAATGGGTTTGGAGCTTAAATGCCTTTCAGAGTTGCCCTGAACTGGGTCAAGATGGCCAGACCTTTATATTTCCACATCTACCAGTCACTGGGTAATGTGGGCTACTCAGAAGTAGAAACATGACCTTAGGGAAAGATGACCTCAAGCAGCTGGGCTCTGGGTCCGAAGTGATCCCTGAAGAGCATTGTGAAAACTGTCTGTTGACGTACCTCCTGTAGCTGAGGTAGCAAGCCCTTCACTGAGGAACTGTCTGGATGCTAAAACACTGGGTGAGTACGTGTTTATTTCATACAGTATGTACGTATAAATGTATGTCTATCTCTTTGAGTGGATGTGAATAAAGATGTTCTAATAGATGCAGTTTAAAATTTTTCCAATACTTAATTATCCCCTCAATGTCCAATCAGAACCTCTTAATATTCTATATTGGTAGGTTACTCTATTAATTTACTTTTTTTATATATGACTTCTAAAGTAACAATCATCATATGTGAAATGAAAAAATATCAGAGTAAAAAAATTAGAAACATATTTTAAATGAGAAAGACAAACTACAACCTAAACCAGAGTCATGTGTAAATAACTTCACTTAAGCTTTATTTTGAGTTAAAGTGGTCTTATCGAATGGCTACATAGTAGCTAACATTGTCATTGGCTGAAAGATATAAACAAAACTGATAGCTATTATTTAAGAACTATTAAAATGGAGAAAATAATGTGAATTTGATTCAACAGCAAATACAGGTGTTATTGCTATATAGCCAATATTTTTGGCAGGAAAATGTAGGAGGAGATGAGGTGAGAAAGGACTGAAAGGGATTTTTATACTTGTTTTAACCTTTGAGCCAAAAGAATATTTAAAAGACCTAGCTTACACAAAAGGGTCAAGTAAGGGTAGGTGGAAAGGTATATCTTAAAATGCTTCATTCTCAACCCTCCTTCTCCAAGCTCCAGGGATGATTTCCTTTCCCTCTAGAGGAGGGGAAACGCCAATGAAACTAATAGCCAAGGGTGGGTAATGGGGAAAAAGAAACAAAAGAAAGAAAGTGAGTAAAAGTAAAAGAAAAAAAAGAAATATGAAAAAAAAGACAAAGAGAAGGACCCATCAAAGGAAAAAAAAAGGAGGGAGGGAAGAAGGGAGGGAGGGAGAGAAGGAAGGAAGGAAGAAAGGAAGGAAGGAAGGAAGGAGAAAATGGAAGAAGGCAGAGAATGATCCTGTGACATTATACCATTTTCAGGGCAATCCTGGCAGATACAAATCCTTCCACCAAAAAGCAGTCTGGCAACTGGCCCAACTTCTTCATTTGTCCTTTGCATGATTTTTATGGATGACTTTTCCTTAGGGAAAAAGTGACATATTTAGGGATAGGATATGGTTTAAAAAAAATGTTGAAATAGGTGTCCCTACTAGGTCTTAATATTAAGCTGTTATGGTCTTTTAGCATTAAACAAATCTCTGCCTCTAATTTCAATTCAGAAGTAAACTATAGATATTACAGTGGAAATGTCTACAGCTTAAAAATGTCAAATAACAACTTCGACTGTTGACTATACACCTAAATTAAAGAAGTACCCTAAGAAACTTATTTCAGGCTTAGCATCTTCCTTTGAAATAGGAAAGTGCATAATGACTGGAATGGAATCAAACTTCTTGACCTACCGTTGCATGAATCTTGAGGTAGATATTTAACTTCAATTACTAACCCCTCAGTTTCCTCATGTAATTGGCATAATAATCTTTATTGATGTGGTTATTTTGAGATTAAACCAAATAATTTTAAAGAGGAGCATAATGCCTGGCACATGATACTTTGTCAATTAAAGATATTGTCAGTTAAAAGTATTACATTAGGTGTTTTTAAAGAAATTTCAACATTCAATACAAAACATTTCAGGAGGTTATTGACTGTATCTACTGCCAATATTATCTATTCATTCTCAATACTGGCCAGCAAAATGCTACCCTCAAGTTACAGGTCAACTTGTCAAAGTACTAACACCTCTAAACATGCTCTAAATATCTGACATTTGGGGATACCACCTGTAAAAGCAGACTTAACAACTTCACACAAAAGGAGAAAAGTTATGCATGATTGTATCCCAATGACTTTGATTTTGTAAGGCAAGACCCTCTGGAAAAATGCAGAGAGCTCCAGTAGAAAAAAAACCTATATTGTCCATTGTGATTTTTAGTTCAGTGAGAGCGCAGAAAGAGTGCGTGGTGGAGGGTTTTTCCTGGGATATTGCAGCCCAAATAGAGAATGGGCATCTAGGCCTAGAGGCCAGACACCGTCTAAAAAGGCCTTGAAATGTAACTTGTGGATTTTTAGAAGTGATAGTGGATACTTCAAAATAACATATAGTAACAAGGGTATGTAAGAATTTCAAATTTACTCAAAAGGTTGAATTGCCTTGGCTTAAGGTAACATTTATATTAAATGTATAAATTTTAAATCTCCAAAATTACGTTTTCTCTTTTAAGAATTTTCAAGGGCAACTTTTAAAAGAGCTCCTTTAATCTTGGCCAATAGAATGTTTAAAGAAAAGTATGCACACCTCTTAAAACTCTACTCTTCCCAAGGTGTGAAACCCTGTCTCCATTACAATGATTAAAAATTGTGATACATAAAATAGGGGTGATAATATCATTAAATTCTGAATTTCTCTATGAAATCACACCTTTCCCTCATATTTAATTAAATCTTAAGTATCACCTCCTGATGTTTTCATCCTGAAATTCCTGACATATTTCAGGTGCCATTGTAGGCATTAAGAGATATCGAATATAAAATGAATAAAAATGTATGATACCTCCTTTCAGAGAACTTACAGTCCTACATACGTATGGACTGATTTTGACATTAGGCACCTGTTCTATTGTTTTAAAACATATATGGGGCGCCTGGGTGGCTCAGTCGGTTAAGCATCTGTCTCTTGATCTCAGCTCAGGTCTTGATCTCAGGGTTGGGAGTTTAAGCCCTGTGTTGGGTTCCACGCTGGGAGTGGAGCCTGCTTAAAAACAAACAAAACAAACAAAAAACAAACACCTATGTAACATGTGATTTACCATCTTCACCACTTTTAAATGTACAGTTCTATGGTAGTGAGTACATTCACAGTGTTGTGGGACTATCACCACCCATCTCCCGAACTTCAACATCTTCCCCAGCTGAAATTTCGTAACCATTAAACAGGAACTCCCCATTCTCCCTCCCTTCACTCCTGTCAACAACTTTTGACTTTCTGTCTCAATGGATTTAATTACTTTAGGAACAATTTTTTTTTTTTTTTTGACTGGCCTACTTCACCAAGCATATCTTCTAGATTTTTCCATGTTATACCATGGGTCAAATTTTCTCTTTTTTTTAAGGCTGAATGTTATGTTATCTGTATGACATTAAGTGCCTTTTACATTCCCATGGTTGCCAGTGACTTCCTTCTGGAAAATTCTGTCTATATTTTAAATCTCTTCCATGAAGTCTTTTATTTAAAGAAATAACCTTTTATTTTAGCATAGTTTTATATCTGCAGAAAAGTTGCAAAGATAGTTTCTATTTGCTCCACAGGCAAGTTTGCCTGTTATTAACATCTTACTTTAGTGCAGTGCATGTGTTAGAACTAATGGGCTGGCACTGATATATTATTATTAACTAAAGTCTATATTTTCTTAAGATTTCCTTGGTGTTTACCTCATTTCCTTTTTCTGTTCCAATATCCCATCTAGGAGACCACATTACATTTAGATGTCATGACTCCTTAGGCTCTTCTGGATTGTGACTCTCAGACTTTCTTTGTTTTTAAAGACCTAGGCAGTTTTTCAGAATACTGTTCAGGTATTTTGATGTTTATCTCATAGTTAGGCTAAGGTTATGGATTTTGGGGGGAAAAACTCCAGAAGTGCTATTCTTATCACATCAAGGGTATAGACTATCAACGTATGTTATCATTGATAATGTTAACCTTAATCATGTGCCTTGACGTAGTGTTTGCAAGGTTTCTCCACTGTCAACACACTGGTGAGTGTTTGCCAGTTTTCTCCACTATAAAGCTCCTTCCCCCTTCTTTCTATACTGTATTCTTTGGAAGCAAGTCCTTAAGTGCAACCAACATTTAATAGGTGAAAACTCCTTGAGAGAGGAGTATCTGTGTAACTTCTTTGCAATTCTTCTGTACAAAAGACTTATTTATTCCACTTTGTTTTTTGCAATCATTTATGTCAGTATGAATAAAGCCATTTTTAGCAAAGTAAATTATATCATTTAGTGTTTGCTATGCCCCAGGACCTGTGTGAACTAAGTATCCATTAATTTATGTAATTCTAGCCATAACCATATTGGGGTGTGTGTGTGTGTGTGTAAAGTTATATATATGTATGTGTGTGTGTGTGTGTGTATATATATATATATATATATATATATATATATATATATATATGGATGAATAAGCCAAATCTCTGGATTAGAAACTTCAGTTCCCCAAGAAACATTATATATCTAACTACTTTGGCCACATAACTGAAATTTTAAGTTTCTCTATGACTCCAAGAAATGGATGGAATTTTGTAACTATTATTATTTTCTTATTTTCAGTGACACCTATGTTAAGAGCTTTAAATAAGAGCCTCATGGAATTTTTGAAAATCTGACAAGGCAGAGATAATTGCACTTGTGGACCTAAGTAGTTTAGCTGATCAGCACAACTCCTACTGTCTGCTCCATGGCAAGAGTGTAGGTCTGTTTGATCCCAACCTCTGCCCTTTATACCTAGGATTTCCATTGATCTCTATGCTATATGCATCTATTTTGATTAGTGTTTAAGCACTGAATTTATAGAGACGTTAAAACTGTAGGCTTGGGTCCTTTGGCTAGCTGGGAGCCTTGGGGAAATCACTTGCCCACTCAAAACTTCTGCTTCTGGATCTATAAACTGGGGGGGAGGAAGCAGTGATAATAATAGCTATTGTAAGTATTAAGGTAATTGATAATTGATTAGAGTCATTTGCATGGTGCTTGGTACAATGTAGGTATTCACTTTATGTCATCTGTCATTATCAGTATCATTATTGTGTTCTTTACGTGTTCTGTATTTGTCTATGTGAGATAGTCTTACAGTTTTGGTTTGGCTTGCTAGAAGGCAAGCCTGAGACCATTCCTCTGCAAGTGATTATGGTTGCAAGCAGGCAGGACAGGAAAGGGAAGAAGGTAAGCAAGGTATGATCAGGTGAAGTTGAGCCTCAGCCTGATTCCATGGAGAGTTCTGGAGTATAAAATACTCTCCCAAGATTGTTGTACTTAATGTTTTTTTTAGAGCTGGACTTTTGTATGCTGTTCTAGTCTATCTATGGGCTGTGGAAAGGAGGGCAGGGGGAGATGGTGGTGGTATAAAATCTCAGGAACAACCAGGAGGTCCACAGTCCGTCCTCGGGAGAACGTTGTCCTAGGTTGGAAGCATGACCCACAAAGTCGTGCAGAAACAGTTAGAACTGTTGGAAATCTGATCAGGGCACCCAAAATGGTCAATATAGCTTTTCTCCTCAACTATAGAGTAAATTCCCTACAGATAAGACATTTAGTGGAATTATAGATATCTCTTAAACTCTGCAGATTAGAGCAATGAATTTGCAAAAGGACACTAGGCATAATATGCTTGCTTGAAATCTTTTCCTTTTTAACAAAATAACCCAGTTTGTTGTGGTTATTGTATTTTGTACATGATTGTTTTGTTCACATTGATCTGTGGTAGAGATGGCTTAGTTCTCTTCCTGAAAACTGAAATAGTTATCAGGAACTATTCATGCAAACATGTGGATAGAGCTGCTACTTCCAAGAAAATATCACAGAGGTTATAGAACTTTGGTTCTCTAGATCGTGACACATTAAACACTCCTTGCCTTGTTTAGTACCTCTCCTTTGTCCCCACCCACAGATGCTCTGATTCATTTGGTGTGGGGTGAGGCCTAGGTTTCAGTTTGCTTTCAAAGCTCCCCAGCCAAGACTGAGAACAACCAGATTGCAGTAAAAAATAGCCAGTTGGAAAATTTCAAGTTGCCTAACTCCTACAAAATGCAAGCAAAGAAATCTGTCTCATCTTGAAATTGTTGTATTGGAAAATGTCAAAAAGGTGTATAATGACAATTTAGAAGCTAATGGGTAAAGGAAGTATAGATTATTTCAGTATGCAACAGTGTCCATTCAAATGATCCTGAAAATGCAGGCATTCCGTTACTTTTCCGACTCCCTCCCAAATAGGAATCCTGGGTCTAAAAGAATAGAGGTTAAACCATTTTGAGTGAACTGACATGTTAACTGAGGAGTGCAGATAATGTAGTTAAAATGTTAGGTGTACATGAAAACACAGCCAAAGTGCAATTTCAGTATATGTAAATAAAAAAATGAAGCACTCAGAACTTCATACAAATGCCTGAGAGAGACTCAAGCTGGTATTATTTAGACGGTATAGTTAAACCAGTTATAACATAATTTTAGTCAGATGGAAAGGCAGTAAAATGCATGTCATAATATTTTCCTTTCTCTGGAATTAACATTAAAAGTTTCAATGGCACATTAAAAAATAACAAACGAAAGTGAGTGAAACAGTTTTAATTACTTTATTGGCTATTTAAGGCATGACGATGTTTTCATTAGTTTCTAAATAATCTGTAATTTTCTTCCAATGTATTAATCTGTCAACAATACCTCTTAAATAATATCAGCACTTAAAAGAAATAAAATTCATAGCATTAACAAACAGAGATTAAAACAACAACAACACATGTTCCATGCCCTGTAGTTACTTTTTAAAAACATTTCGAGCTCTAGTCTTTTCAGGGAATAAGAACATTGGTGACAACACTACCAAAAAAAAAAAAAAAAAGTGTGAGGTTTGACTATAGAACCCTTCAAATATGTATGACCCTCAAATTAAAAAAATCTACTCTGTTGATTATCACTATAATTCTATGAAGATTACATTTTGAAAACATCAGTTTTGTTTTTCCTGGCCACAGATAGTTTTATTAAAAAAAAAAAACCCAACAACTACTATTAGGTTTCTGCTGGCTTTTCTAAGTTTGCCAGACAAATGCCTCAATTGAAAGCTGTAACTGTGATTTATTGGGCTTGAAATATGAAGCATATCTTTCATGTTGGAACTTTAAATATCTTATTAAGCAACGGTAAGTTCTATTTGATACTTAATCAAAACAAACCACAAAACAAGTATGTGTGGTAGGTACTTCGCCCTCTCTCAGGAACCACCAGCTAACGGAGATAAAGGAGGGAAATAGTCTCCCATTCTCTACTTTCCTCTGTCCACTTTCCAGCAGGGTTTCTAAAACGACCGTCTCGCCAGATTGATACACTAAGCAAACATTCAGACTTATGTGAATATATGTTTCTGGTAGCAACTATTAGTGCACGAGACTTACATCAGAAACTTTCTAAGTATCCTATGATTGTCCTCAATAAAATGAAGAGAGAGGACCTCAATATTATTTTGGGGGGGATGCCAAAATGCAGATAGCATATGTTAATTCCATTTTCACTGATATTTCAAAATATATTTTTGAAATCTTATAAAAGGGAAAATGTTTGCATACTTCTGCAAGAATCCTTGGTGGATATTTTAGATATTCGGAAAATATTGCTGCTGCTTGTATTTTTAAAATGACCTCCAGCCATTTAAAAGTATATATTTCACTTCTGATTTTCTCTTTTTCTTTTCTGTGATGACAGTGTGGTAAATGATCTAAAGGGAAATGCATTTTAAAACGATGGTATTTAGATACCAATCTGTTGTAAGAAAATGGATGACCAAGAAAACATGATAGAAATATCATTATAGGGGCGCCTGGGTGGCTCAGATGGTTAAGCGTCTGCCTTCGGCTCAGGTCATGATCCGAGGGTCCTGGGATCGAGCCCCACATCAGGCTCCCTGCTCAGCCGGGAGCCTACTTCTCCCTCTCCCTCTACTGTTCCCCCTGCTTGTGCTCTCTCGCTCTCTCTGTCAAATAAATAAAAAAAAAAAAAAGAAATATCATTATAATATTCACAAATATAATAAACTAAGAACTCTTAGCTCTTCAACATACTGAAATCTGGACAGGACTGAATAAAAATGAACGTTCTGTTCAAAAAAGCCATGAGCCACTCTGGAATGTTAAGTACGGAATTACACTCACCTTTCTGTGAATTAGAGTTTAACCACAACTGGCTATTTAATTGGTCTGGTTGTAACACCTCTGTTACCTCTCTCCGGATTTGCAGAATTGGGTAAATGGAAATCCGGAGCTTTTATTAAATTTTAATTGTGTTTTATTAAGGCACAGAAAAACAAAGACATTTTTTGTAGTTTTATTATCATGGTAATTTGCCAAGAGAAGGACTTTAATGGTTTAAATACTAATTATTCAAAGACAGATTAAGCTCTACAAAAAGACAAATGGTTGCTCAGAGAGATGGACATGCTGAGGAATAAAAGATAACATTTGATACAAAAACCCATGCTGTTTTTTAAAAAGGAAAACAGATTTAAAAAAAAAAATCTTCATTTCATGAAAAGCCACAGGAATAAATAAAGCCAAAACAAAGACACATACATATTCATTCATTCATTCATTCATTCATTCAACAAATGTTTATTAACTGCCTGCTTTGTGTAGCAGTAACTTTTAATCATGGAGTATACAAAGTCCAATTATACATGGTCTTGCCCTTGAGGGGGTCGGCGGGAGGCAGAGAGAGCTGAATCAACAGTGGCCTGGGACAGTGCTGTAAAGGATTGGAGTTCCCTAGAATTTCCAACAGAGGGACATGTGGGAGGGGGGAAGGGAAGTTTCTCCAGAAACTATTATAGTACATTGAATTTGTGAGGCAGTAGAAGATAGTTAAATGTAAATGAGGCAAGGACGTTCCAAGTACTATGTAGTGAAGCAGAGAGAGAACAGGAACTGGAGAAGTAGACAAGGGCCAGATCACAAAAGGTCCTATTTGCCAAGATTCGAAATTTATCCAAAAATTTAGAAGAAGCCACTAGGAGGGGTTTCCTACCCCTCCTTAAATTGAGGTAAAATTTACATAGAGTGACATCTACTCATGGGAGGATTCTCAGTAGGCCAAGGATATGTAGTGAGATTTGCATGTTAGAAAGATTACTTTGGCAGCATTATGGGAAATAAACCATCTACCACCTGTCATTATACCCGTCATCTTCATACACCAGGTGACAGACATTTGTTGCTCACGAAGTAGCTGTGTGTTCCCATACTTTTCTTATCCCTTTTCAGTTAGGCAAGGCCATGTGACTAGTCCTGGCCTAGGGACTATGCCAAAGGGGAGTGAGCTCTGTCGAGGACTCCTTCAGTTTTCTTTCTCCCCTTCTCCCCTTTCGTGCAAACTTAGAACACTGTGCTCTGTATGCTGCAGCCTCAACATGGAGAGTCTCAGGCTGCCTGTCTGCCTGAATGACGGTGTGGAACAGGGTGCCCTTCACCTCTCCTCCGCCAGCCACATACGTACCATGTCAGTGACCGTGTGAGTTGAAAAAAAAAAAAAATTCCTGTAACATAATCTAACATAGCACAAATGCCACATTCTGGTCACTTCCTTTATTTTTTGAAGACTTCATTTCTTGTCACTTCCGCATTAGGGGTGTCCTAATTCTTGGCAGTTTTAATACCTATGCTGAGGGCACTTTGAATATTCTAGCCTTTCTGTTACTGGACTTTTTCTCGCCAAGGTTGTCTTGTCCCCCACTCTATCTCAGCCATCCACTCACATTATTATATACTAGTTTTTTTATGATCACCCAGAATTTCAATTTTGAACATCTGCCCCTCTAACTCTTAGCTTCTGTCTTTCTAGCCAACTCCATATAATATCCCAATTCATATTATTCTTCAACTTCATTGGGACTTACAATCTATTATCCAACTTCTCACTAACCCTCGGCCCCTTCATGTTCTCACTTTCTTATCTCTCTAGATCCTAAAGTCATTATTATAATCACTTCTTTGCAAATTCTTTTAATTCCTTTGTCCCTTTTGTTTTTTTGATGCTCTCCTGGAAAAACTTCCGACGTGGCTGAATTCAACTCTGCCTTTGCAAATGAATATGGCTAGGAAAAAAACAGCCTAGCATGCTTTAAAAATTCATGACTTCTACATATATGTTTCCCTTGTCCGTTAATTTTCCAACAAGTTTTCATTCGTATTTTAAAATTTCTCCTCTCTCCTTAAATCTCTTCTGCAACACCAAACTCACTCATAGATGATTACCTTGCTTCCTATTCCTCTAGGAAAATTGATTTGCAATCAAAAAGGCTTTTCTCAAGCTGTGATTGCACATGTGTGCCACACACTCTGCCTTCCATCCTGTAACTGTAAGCTAGCTGTAATGCTTTTCTAGACTAACTTCTCCACTATTGCACTTCATTTCAGCCCTCCTTGCCTATCCATGACTATAGTGCCAGAAATTCTCCCAACTCTTTAGGATGATCAAATTTTCCCTATTGAGAAATTCTTGTCAATGTGGAAAAATATATCAATATTAAACACTTTTTCTTTTCTTTTTTTTTTAAAGATTTTATTTATTTGACAGAGAGAGACACAGCGAGAGAGGGAACACAAGCAGGGGGAGTGGGAGTAGGGAGAGGGAGAAGCAGGCTTCCCACCGAACAGGGAGCTTGATGCAGGGCTCCATCCCAAGACCCTGAGCCAAAGGCAGACGCTTAAGCACTGAGCCACCCAGGCACCCCACTTTTTCTTGACCCTCTATTTTCTTACTGTTACTACACCCACCTCTTTTCCTTATGGCAAATCTCCTCAAACATTTATCTGTACTATTTCTCTTTAATTCCCCTGTTCCCATTCTTAATTGAGTCTAATTAGCAGTTACCCCATCATTCTGCTTGAAACTCTCTCTTGTCAGGCATCTCCAAAGATATTCATATTGCTATACATAACACGATGCTCAGGTCTCAGATTTCCTGACCAATTTTGATTCTTATACTTATTTCTACAGCGTGAATTATTTCCTCAACTCCACATTTTTAAAATGAAGCTGCCCTCTTGCTTTTTCCACAGTGCATTAAAAAAAAAAATCCCTCTGCTTCTCTCCATCTTTATCCTCATCTCCTGCTGATTACTGAGTCTACTAATGATTTTCCCTAATTCAGTGCTTGGTCCCTTTTGGTTTATTCTCAAAATGGACATCAGAATTCATCTTTTGAAAGTCAAGTAAGTCATGTCACTGCTCTATTCAAAACCCTCTAAGGGCTTTCTGTCTTTCTCAGACAGAGAAATGATCTATCAAGCCTTATAGTTTCTGATGCCCAACATTTGTGATTTCATCCTATTTCCTCTTTACTCTCTCCGCGGTAGCGACACTGGTCTCCTTGCTGTCACTGTAACACGCCATGAAAACTCCTGCTTCAGGACTAATATACTTGAGGCTCCTCCCATCTTCACTATTATTCTGCAAGATACTGGCAGGTCTGCTTTCTCCTCTACTTTTGGATATCTGCTGAAACATCATCCTCTTAACGAAGTCATCCCAGACCACCCTAAATAAACATTTTTAGTCTCCTGGCAATCTTGTGAGTTAGATATTATTATTCTGTTCTAAAGTTGAGAAAAAAGGTTGACAAGGTATCATCCCCATATTAAAAAGGAGGAAACAGGGGCGCCTGGGTGGCTCAGTCGTTAAGCATCTGCCTTCGGCTCAGGTCATGGTCCCAGGGTCCTGGGATCGAGCCCCGCATCGGGCTCCCCGCTCCGCGGGAAGCCTGCTTCTCCCTCTCCAGCTCCCCCTGCTTGTGTTCCCTCTCTAGCTGTGTCTCTCTCTGTCAAATAAATAAAATCTTTAAAAAAATAAAAATAAAAAGGAGGAAACAAAGGCTCATAGAATAATGACCATCTATAGTGTTACTTTGTACCAGGGATTCTAAGCTCTTTATGTATATTAACTTATTTAATCATAAGAACTCTATTATCACATGTATAAAATGTCCTGAATCCCAGAGTCAGTGAGCTGCACAGATAACTGAGGCACCTTCTTTGAATCAATATTCTTTCCATCGTAGTCTACAGACACTTAATATTTTATCACTCAATCATACAAAGATCCCCTTGTTGATCATAAGTAGGTGCTTAGGAATTAGTTATATGCATTTTTCCTGTTTAATCTCTTCTATAATCCTATATTACTTTGCCCAGAACTTTTTTAAAGTAGTGAAATATCAACACCCTGAGTAATTATACATTTTGAGTTGTTGGTATCTCCATATAGGCTGTTTGCTGTACTTTTAGTCTATATTATGATTTTTTATCACATTTATGTTCTCCCCAACAGATAGTCTATTTCTTTTCTCAATATAGATTTGTAAATTGTCAAGACATGACTTCCAGAAAATAGTATCTTAGAATTTCACACTATTTTCCATTTTTGGATCTCTTTTAAAATATTACTCGTGCATTTGGTTCATTATCACAACATCAATAGTGCTTAACAAACAATAGTTGGGATTTCACAAAACCATAAAATATAAAACCTGAGGAAATGTAAATATCCTAAAGAAGAGATTTGTGATCTCTTTAACCTGATTATAGGAATGGTTAGGTAAAGTTAAATTTTCATAAACAAGTATATTTTAAAAAAATCATCTCAAATTTGCAATAATTTTAAATATCATTTGGTTGTTCAAATTTTATTTGTAAATTGTCTATTAAAATTTTCTTGTGCTACTTCTCCTCACTTATAAAACCAATATCTCTCATACACAAGAAATTGAGTTACTTACACTGCTCATTATTGTCTGCACTTGTTCTATTTTCCCTTGACTCCTGAGCTCTACTTTCATTCCCATCAATTGAACCCCATTCTATTGTGTTTGATATGTCTTTAAATATTCATATAACCTTATAAAATATGTAGCACTAATGTGTATGTGTTTTAAATTTTCATATATGGTATTGAGGTATACGTTTTGGTTTGTTTTTATTTTTTATTTAATTCAATGCTGCCTTTAGGAACTGTCTTTTCTTTGGCGGGGGCAGAGTTAGGGGAGGGGCAGAGGGAGAGGGAGAGAGAGAATCTTAAGCAGGCTCTCTTTCCCTCTTCTGAGTGGGGCTCGATTTTACGACCCTGAGATCATGACCTGAGCTGAAATCAAGAGTTAGATGCTTAACCCACTGAGCCACCCAGGTGCCCCAAGAACCATCTATTTTTTTACGTGCACATCTCACTTTTTCTAATTGGTGTGTAATATTTCACGAGTATGTGTACACTGCATTTTACTCACCCACTCTTTGAGTTGCTTATGGTTTCTTGCCCTTACAAAGAAAGCCACAGTAAATATCTGCTCTCTTGCTCTCATACAGGCCATGTGAGAATTTCTCTGAGACATGCATCCAGAACCAGGATCCCTGGGTCAAAGGGCATACTTATACATAATTTTCTAAGTACTGTCAGTTACTTCCAGAATGTCTGTGCCAATATATGCCCTCAATAATAACTCATATCTCTCACTTTTCAATGCCCCACCTCCCTTTTTTTTTTTTTTTTTTGGTCTGGCTATCCCTACTTTTCTACACTTGTATCTCCTATCTCATGTATGTTATTGTATTACCACTTAACAACAGGTTGATAGAGATTTGGTTTAGATCAAGATGTCTGTCTTGTAATATCAGGGTAATATATAGTAAAATAATTTGTGAGATAAATCTGTACTTTTATCTGTAGCTATTGATCATTTTTTTTTCTTTGCCTTATAGTTATTTGTACATTTGTTTTAGGTCCTATAATTTCGAGCTACACTTTTAGCTACACTAAAGATAGGAGCTACCCCTTAATATTCCAATATTCATCCATGTATTCATTTACTTATTAAATTTTTTTTATTAAACACTTCCTTAATGACAATAGTTTTCTAGGTACTAAGAATAGAGAAATGAGTAAGACACAGTGCCTGTGCTAAGCATCTCAGCTCAGGAGTGGAGAAATGTATGAGATAAATTACAAAAATGCAAAATGGTAACTGCTATCATAGAAGTATATGCACATATATACGGCATCTCCTTTATGTTTTGTTTATGCTTCTCTGGCCTTGGGGCATGAGAAAGCAGAGCAAGTGCAAGCTTTTATTTTCTTTTTTCTTCTTCATCTATCTCTCTCTTTATTACTGCAGAGCAAATACTATGATAAGAAAACAGCAAAACCACCTCCTAAATGTGAATGAGTCAGAACTGAACTCAAGAATGTTTTCTCTGAACATGTACCTAAATACTGATTCTGAAAGCAAGCTAAAAGAGTAGGACAAATAAAATTAAATACTTCTTAAGAGACATCCTGGGCATTAATAAGCCAAAGGAGAGTAAAATCCCACTTTTGATACAACAAGTTTGGTGGAGCTTGACTTTTGTGAATCTCCTCTTGCTTCTGGTATGAGAATTGGTCAGGAAACCAGACTGCCATAGTACCTGGCAGTTTGTAAAGAAAGTAATGTTAAGTCTTAGCCTCTTAACTTTTGAAATTTGTGGGAATTAATTCTTTTGGCAGAGACCAAGTAAACTCAAATCATGGTTTTAAAAAGGTCTCAATGTGTGGGCCAGCCATATGCATTCCAAGGAGAAGAGTCGAGGAAAAGGAAATAAAGGAGGGTAATGATGGATACCACTAAAAACTTTTCCCAATGAACCTGATAAAGAGGGCTTTCTCCTCTTCTTTCATGTTCCCAATTTGACTGACACATGCAGGCGGCATGAAGTGGGTAGAAATGGGCTGTTTCAAATTCTAGAACAGTAAGAAACAAGTCAAAGAAGAGAGGAAAAAAACATTGTCAGAGTTCTGTCTTGGAATGTTTCTCAGAGGAAGAAATATTTGAGAGGAGTCTTGAAAAGTGACTCACCAAGTGATTTCACCAGGTAAATGAAGGAGAGAGGGACATTTCTGATAGACTAGTATCTGAAGTGGCACAGGGGCATGAAGCAGCATCCTTGGTTCAGGAAGTTAAAAATAGTTCATTAAAGCCGGAGCACAGACAGCGTTCGAGGGCCAAGAAAGCAAAGTTGTGTGAAAGGAGCCTGGAGGGTAGGTCTCATGAGAAAAAAGTGATAGTTTATTTTAGAGCAATGGGAATCCTCTAACATTCTTTTTTTTAAATTAGAAAAAAACTATATTTATAATAGAAAATTTGGAAAATGTAGAAAAGTAAACAAGATTAAAATACATTTACTCACTATCCTCTCATTCCGAGCCAACTGCTTTAACATTCCTTTCTGCATCACCAGCCCCATCCATATATCCATCTATTTATATTTTTAGTGTATTACTGATATTTGAGCTTTTTAACTATATTTTTAGTTTATAAATATATTTTTATTTTTTTAAAGTGTTAATTTTAATTCCAGTTAACATACAGTGTAATATGAGTTTCAGGTGCATAATATAGTGATTCAGCACTTCCATATAACACCTGGTGCTCATCACAGCAAGTGTACTTTTTTTTAAAGACTTTTTTTTTTTTTTTTTTTGACAGAGAGAGCGAGAGCAGGAACACAAGCAGGGGGAGTGGAAGAGGGAGAAGCAGGCTTCCTGCCGAGCAGCGAGCCTGATGCGGGGCTAGATTCCAGGACCCGGGGATCGTGACCTGAGCCGAAGGCAGATGCTTAACCAACAGAGCCACCCAGGTGCCCCATCAAGTGTACTTCTTAAAGCTTATATATATATTTGTTGTTTACTAAATAAAGATTGCAGTGTTTTGCAGTCAGCATTTTTACTTAATATATTGTATTATTCCAGTCGTTATATTCCTACAGCATGCCATATTCAGAATAAATCTTATTTTATTTAAAAGTTAAATTTTAAAAGTGAAATGATGAAACTCTACATTGTTGAGTTTATTTATTTTGAAAGGAGAGAGGAAATAAGCATATTGTGCAGTAGTTATTTCTAGGGTGTGATAATATGGATTATTTCTATTTTTTATTTGATTTTCTCCAAATGAATTTATTACTAGGTTTTACTGTAAACATTGTTTGTGGATCTTTAGTCTTGCTACTCTAGTTACTATGACTGTTTAATGGGGACGTCCAAAACCACTCCAATGCCAATGACATTTTTCCTTTTTTTTTTTTTTTGGTTCTTTGTTTTGTTTTTTAAGTAAATGCTACTCCCAACATGGGGCTCAAGATCATAATCCCGAGACTGAGAGTCACATGCTCTACCAATTGAGCCAGCCAGACACCTTCCCACTATTTTCTTTTGAAAGTACTCCAATTATTACCCTCCCTTTGAAACGCATATGGAATTGTGCTTTTATTGAGATTTCTAAGCACCTTCCTCAAAAACTCATTATTTTGACTTGGCTGCCAGGATACCTACTCTTCTAATTTTTCTTCTACTATACCGTCTGTACCTTTTAAGTCTTTGCTGGTTCCTCATATCTTGGCTTTTGAGCTTTGAAATGTCCCAGGGTTTAGTCTTCAGATTTTATATATTATATACAATTGTTTTTTTTTTCTCTAGATGATTTCATTCAGTCTTCAGACTTTATATACCAACTATATAGTATATATGACATGTAAACTCCCAAATTTGTTTTCCTAGACCAGCTTTTTCCCATTAACATGTTTCATATAGTTATTTGTTTATGTCTCTAATCATCTAATAGGCACTTCAACCATAATATGTCTATAATCAATTTCCTCATCTTACCTACCAAACTTGCTCCTTACACAGTCGCCCAGTCTCAGCTGATGACAATTCCATCCTTGCTCAGGTAAAAGATCTTGGGGGAAAAACATGGCTCTTCAAACTTCATGTACTACTATTAGCAAATCACCTTGGCTCTACATTTAAAATCTATCCAGAACTGAAGTTTTTCTCTTCGTTTTCACTGCCATGACCTCCAGCCATCACCATCTTAGTCTACAGTATTATAGAAGTCTAACTTGTCTACATGCTTCGGGCCTTGTACTAACTCTCCAGTTTGTTCACAACACATCAGTGGTTTAAAAACACATATTAGGTTGTTTCATTTTTCTGCCTGAAACTTTCCACTGGCTTTCTGTGTCACTAAGAGTAAAGTTTAAAGTTTATAGAATGCTCCACAAACCCTTGTGTAACCTGACCTCTTTATATCTCTGACCTTATTCTCTATGCTCCTTATCTTTGCTTTTGCTATTTCAGACATACCCTTGCTCCTCTGGAAATAAGCCAGATATACTTTTGCCTCAGGGGTTTTTACATGTTCTTCCCTCTCTTGGATACCTCTTCTATGTAATGCCTACATGACTCAGTCTCTTATTTGCTTCTGTGTCTCCTTTTTCTTTCTTTCTTTCTTTCTTTCTTTCTTTCTTTCTTTCTTTCTTTCTTTCTTTCTTTCTTTCTTTTTCTCTCTCTCTTTCTTTCTTTCTTTCTTTCTTTCTTCCTTCCTTCCATCCATCCTTTCTTCCTTTGTTTCTTTCATGTTACGTTCTCAGAGAAGGTAATAGGCTTCTCAGCCTTTCCTGATCACCCTATTTGAAATAACTGCCTCCTTTTATGCTATATTTTACTTACTATTATGAACTAAAAATACAACTTATTAATAGTTAATTAATATCTCCTTGTGCTGCAATGTAAGCTCCATGAAGGCTGGGACCATTTTGTTTGTTTTTTGCTATATCCCAGTAATACACCACTGCTATGTCATTATATTTTTTGCTAAGTAAACAGATAATTGAAAAAAAGATTTGTATAAATTAAACATTCAAAATGTTGAAAATTATAAGTTTCTGGTATCTGACTGGTAATTTTATAATTGCATTCAATTTATGCTTTATCTATAAGTGTATTTTTTCTAAAATGAGCAACTTTGGATTCCTTATGTCAAAAATTCATTGTACTTATAAGGATAGGATCATAAAATGTTACAGCTCATACAGCATTAGAAATGATTCTTATTTCACTTAGACAAAAAGTATAAGATTCTTACTAATGATTTTCCATAAATCATTATATTTATATAATAAGATGACCCTCTAATCATGTTGAATTTTTTGTAGTATTTCTTGATGTCGATCACATATTTTATTCCAAGTCATGTGGAATTGAGAGGTAAAAAGGAAGAAAAAAATCAAAGTTGTTTAAAAAATTAAAAATACTTAAAATTATTATGTTGAAAGAGGTTCAGAACACACTACTCCAAAATATAGCAACTTGTCCTATAGAATATTTTAAGTTCGAGGAATTTGAGAAATGGCAGGTGCAGGGAAAACTCTCTGACCTCCCCCTTGTCCCCTGAAGCAGGTCATAAGACCCTCATGTTCCTTCCCTATACCCGGAGGAAAGGAGCATCCTTATCTCTAAAGGTGAAGGGATGCCAAAAGGAATCTGAAGGAACAGGCGTTGTTGTTTCCCCATTTACTACCCTTAGTTCATACCTTTTTGTCTTATCATATTTTTCTATGACTTTTCACTCTTCATCAAAACTAGTATGAAAAGGCTCAAACTTAACCTTTTCTTCAGGTCTTTGTTTCCTTATGAAGGCTCTGTATCACACAAAACTTCTAGTAAATACATTTGTATGCTTTTCCCTTGTTAATCTACCTTTTGACAGTCTATTTTAAAGAGCCACAGCCAGAAAACCCAGGAGGGCAGTAGGAAAAATAATTTTTCCTCCCTTATAAAAGTACTCAAAGTTTTTCTTGTTCTAAAGCAGAATAAGGTGTTTTAGATAATTTTACTGTGAAATGACATGAAAGAAAATGTTTTGTTTTATATATTTAATATATGTATAAAAATAAACATATGTAGCTAGTTAGAAAAAAGATAGGTAAATGTACTAAATTTGAGACTTGGTTTTTTAGCTGACATGTATATTTCAAGGTTTCATATTCACTTAGCACATATTTCTGTGTCTGAAGACATACCGATTTTTTTCCCCTCAGGCTATCCATAACTCAACCCTTTTTTTTTAAGTTAGGAAGTTCAATTATGCTTTAGTCTTGGCTCTTAGTCTTGACTATGAAACATAGGCTCTGGATCAAAGGGCTTAAAATCCCATCATCCTAAATCCAGTAAGTGACAGAATGGCTTTACAATAGCTCTATAGAAACCACTTACATTGAGTAAATTATATGCCACAGTAAAATATTTTTCAGAAAGTTTTAGACCACATAATGGGCACGGGAATTCCATCAGTTTGGTTTCTTCATTCAGGAAAGTTCTGTAATATAATTTCTGTGCTGATGTTTTATATAAGACTCAGATTTTATTACACCATCATATTTGAAGTAAAGTATAGATGATAGTCAAGCAACTAATTATGGAATGTAAAGTCTCAACAATTAGGTGACAAACAAGTTTAAAAAAAAAAAGGAAAGGAAAATAATTACTGTTGAAAATGCAAAACTTCTAAGTAAATCTGTCAATTTACTGCCAGAGATATCTTAATTCCACTCAGCCAGTTTTTAGCTATAAGAAACACTAGCTGTGATAAGAAATCAAAAAGTTTAAAGCAAAACAGTTGGGACACAATTAAAACAATTTAGATTTCGTTCTATCAATATAATATTGAAAATATACAGTATTTAAGCCTTTTGCTTCGTATAAAGAATAATGTAAGATGAAATAGCTTAATGTTAGGAATGCTTATGTTCTAATTTATAGACTATCACAGCGTTCCACTCCCAGTGACCCCAATCCACTTTTTATTTCTCATATAAGGACCCTACAGCTCCATAGCTCTGTGGCATCTGCCCTGGAAGGGTAGGAATTCTTGTTCTTCCTCGAATGACAATAGTCAATGTGAAAAGGAATGGGGAACCTTCAAGGCAGTAAACAGATGTAAAAATCTCCTTGTCCTGCTTCCCAACAGCTGTCAGTCACAGGATATCCACAACAAGACACCCCTGAGAACAAAAGTTAGCCATCTCTTCATGTTTGTCATCTTCATAGAAGACTCACAGCAGGCAGGATAGCAAGATTGGCTACCTGGGAAATCCAAGCTCGGGGACATAGAACAATAAGAATGGCACTCAACAAATGAACGAAAATGGTAGGGCCCTTTCCTCACTGGATGCCTGTTTAGCACACATGACTCCAGTCTCTAGGAGAATAATGGAGATCCCAAGAGAATTAGCAACCAGCTTGTATCAAACCCTCAGTTTTGGCTAAGGCATGTGCTCTTTGCTGGACATTATCAAAAACACCCAAGTGCTGGCTGTTGTGCTCTACAGATTAAGACAATGCCTTGTTCTTCTTTTTCACAAATAGGATTACCGTACTATTTGTTATCTGGCTTGAAACAGTCTTTGTTGTTGTTGTTCCTGTTTTTACCCTCAAATGCTTGATTGACAATACCCTGGGAGATGTCATAGTTTCTGTAGCAATCATTGTAGTATCCTTGAGCAACAGAGATGCCATGAAGACTCTTTCCCAGGTATTTTGTCAATGAACCAGAAAGTTGGCCTATAATAGGGCTCACTTATCCAACACCAATATAAACTGAAGTCTACTTAAAGAGCAGATAAGAAAGAAGACACTAAATGGTGCAGGGGAAAAAAGAAGGAGACTAAGTTCATTAAGGGTCTCCATCTGAAAGCAGCATGTGCGGAATGTCAATTTAATAATAGAATTGACAGCTCTTCTCTGGTGTCACTCTGTCACAATGGCTTCTTTGACAATTTATAAAATGGACTCTTTGTGGATGTCAGTGAGTGGCACTGCATACATTTGTGAATGCCTTGCATAACTAACATTCTCCCTCATGCCTCATTTTGAGGATCTGTCCCAAGAATCTTTTCAAACTGACCCAGGGAACTGGTACATGAAGATCTGGGGGACCTACCCTATCCCAAATATAGTATATAATGTTAGAAACCTATCATCAGGTCATAAATCAAAATGTTAACTAGTTTGAAAATACTCTTAGACTAGAAGATGTTTTTGAGCTACATTACTCTGTGAATACGAATACAAAAGTCATCTGATCACCTATTAACTTTGTGATGAGCTTAGTATAAGCTGATTTAATTATTTCAGGCTAAATTTGGGCTTATGAATTGAGTCAGCCAATACTGTATATACCCAGAAATGAAGATTTTTAAAAACCTTGAATAGCACTGACTGTAGAAAATAACACTGTAGAAAGCAACAAAAAATTCTCAGTACTCAAGTGTAGAATGTATCACTGAAATGATTTTTTTGTTGCTTAAACGTATTTTTTTTTTTTGGTGGATTAGAATTGAATTAGTCAGGAAAACAAGCAAAACAAGACAAAAATACAAAATGGATTTCCCAAATACACAAAATTCTTATTTGAAGTTCAGTCATTTATTTTATGTATTGAAATTATTTTATGATTTTAGGGTGTTATCGAAAATTGTTATCCCTAAATGAGCAAATACATACAAATACATGATATACATCTTTTGAATAAATATGGCAAATATATAAATTCCATTTACTATAGTCATCATGAAAAATTGATTTGACCAGATCAATGACAATTTTGTTCATTGTGCTAAAGCAAAAATTACAAAATATATAATTTATTTTTTCAAGATAAGAATATTGAGCACTTTTCTTTCTTTCTTTCTTTTTTTTTTTAGTGACAGGTGACAGGAAAACATGTATATTCCTTTCTTTCAAAGGAATATTCATTGATTCATTGATCCTTTCAACCATGTTTGATTTCTTCAGAGAATAGTTTTACAGTATCCCAATTAGTTATGTTACAATAAGATGATAGATTGTATCTGTAAGTAATAGATACAAAGCAGAAAATATTGAACTAGCTTATTTTATATCTAAGTTATTTTTGTCGTGCTGATATTACCTATCTATTCACGTCTAATATTCATATTTCACTATGCATAAAATTAATTTTATTCAATATTCAATATTTCACTATGCATAAAATTAATTTTAATTTTGGGTGGAAACAAGAAGCATAACATAATTCTACAACTAATTTATAATGTTTTGGAGATGGAAGGACGCTTAAAGATCCATGATGCTAATTTTATTATTTATATTTGAGGAAACTTAAACCACAAAGTTAACCAACTTTCTGAATTTGAGGGCAAAATATCTGAGTGATCACAATATAACTGATGCTGATCAGAAATTGTCAAATAATTTAAAGATTTTTGCTTAGTAACAAAAAGACAGCTCAAAATATTTGACTGTGAAATATCCTCATTCTGCATGGTTGTTTGCCCTGTGTATGTGCACTATTTGGGCATCCTGCGACAAAATGGACATGTATGAACCTATCCTATGGGAATATTCAATGTAATTTAAATGTAATACAGTTAACTATCCATTATTTACTGTATTTTCAACACTGATTTGTCTTATCAGCTAACTGATGAAAACAAAGTACTACCTTAAGGGTATATGAAGAGTTAAAAGTATCTTTAATTTGGCTTAATAATTATGGCAATCTATAGGATGGGAGAAAGCATTTGTAACTCATAATCTGATAAGTGGTTAAGATCCAAAATATATTAAGGAACTCATAAGTTCAATAGCAAAAAAAAATCTGATTTAAAAATGGGCAGAGGAACATTTTCCAAAGAAGATATACAAATGACCAACAGGAACATACAAATAGGCTCAATATCACCAATCATCAGGGAAATGTGAAACAAAACCACAATGAGATAGCACTTCACACCCGTTAGAATGGCTCTAGTCAAAAAGACAAGGGAGAAAAGTGTTGACAACAATGTGGAGAAAAAGGAACCCTTGCGCACCTTTGGGGGGAATGTAAATTGGTACAGTCAGTATAGAAAACAGTATGGAGGTTCCTCAAAAACTTAAAAGTAGGATTACCATATGATTCAGCAAGCCCTCTGCTGGGTACATATCTAAAGGAAATAAAATTATGATGTCAAAGAGATATCTGTACTCCCATGTTAATTATGGCATTATACATAATAGCCAAGTTATGGAAATAATCTGTCAACAGATGAATGGATAAAGAAAATGGAATATTATTTAACCACGAGAAAGAAGGAAATCCTGCCACTTGGGGCAATATGGAAGGACCTTGAGGGCATTATGCTAAGTGAAATAAAGCAGAGAAAGACAAGTGCAGAAGTCCTTCTCTTACCCACAGGGGATATGTTTCAAGAACTCCAGTGGATGCCTGAAATTGCTGATTGTACTGAACCCTATATGTACTATGTTCTTTCCTACACATGCATACCTGTGATAAATTTTAGTTTATAAATTAGGCACAGAGATTAACAACAGCAGCTAATAATCAATTATAACAACTTACTATAACAAAAGTTATATGAATGGTCTCTCGCTCTCAGAATATCATACAGTATTCACACTTCTTCTGATAAAATGCTTGTGTGACGAGTTGAAGTGAAATGAATGACATAGACATTGTGACCTAGCATTAAGTTACTATTGACCTTCTGACCACACATAGGAAGGAGGATCATATGCTTCCAGACCATGGGTGAACACAGGTAACTAAAACCTTGAAAAGTGAAACTGTGGATAAGAGGGGACTATAGTACTCTGTGATACTACTTATATGTGGAATCTAAAAAAGCCAGACTCCTAGAACCATGGAAGCAGAGTAAAATGGTGATTGCCAGAAGAGTTGTTCTAAGGGTACACAATTCCAGTTGTAAGATAAATAAGTTCTGGGGATACAATATACAACACGGTGATTATACTTAGTAATACTGTACTATAAACTTGAAAGTTGCTGAGAGAATACATCTTAAATGTTCTCACCACAAAAAGAAATGGTAATTATGTGAGATGGTGGAGGCATTAACTAATGCTGGTGTGTGCATCATTTAGCAACCTGTAAGTGTATGAAATCAATGCGTTGTATGCTTTAAAATTACACAGTGATATATGTCAATTATATCTCAATAAAGCTTGAAAAAATAAAAATAAAAAATGCATTAATAAATCTAATTTTTCTACTATTTATCCAAACATAAAATCTTCTGTTGTCTTCAGGGTGTTAGAGAAAATTGGTGGAATAAGTCTATTACATGTTCAAATAGTTTTTTATACTGATGATGTTACTAAAAATATGTTAACCCATGATATTGTATAATAAAATGTATGTCTAGAATACTCACAAAAAATAAAACAATGCAAAGCATATAATATAGTGGAAGTGATTACAGGTTTTCTTTATTTTTGCCTCATCAAAGTTTTTTTTAAAACACAGAAATAAAATGCTTCTATTACGAGATTAGATCTTGGCTCCAATAGGACACATCAATTTCACTTAAAATTACCGCTGCACTTTTAAAAACAAACAGTTGAATTCAATGATATAACCAATCAATCCTTTAATCCTTCAAATAAATCTATTTGACTACAATTTAAGTGCTGATTATTTTTTTCAGACTAGTGTATAAAAATATAAGTTAATGCCATTTTTTATCATAGAGAAACTGAAACCTGTAACCTTAACTCTGTTAAAACAAGAATAACAAGATGCTTTTTTTTGAGTCACATAAATATTGAATGTAGAAGATCAAAAACCAATAATAGACAATTCTAACAGAACCATAAATCTTTGCCAGGGTGTGAGGTCAGTATCTTATTAAAATATCACCTCCTTAAAAATTAATCGCATGTGTTCGGTTTCAGTGAAAACATTTCAAAAAATTGTTTTAAAGTTCCTGAATTGATATTTGGGGTTGACAGTCTTTGATGAGAGTCAACATGTGATTTATGCTACCTATCTAGTAGAGGATTTAACTTTCTCAAGAGAAGTAATATTTGTAATGTGTCACATACGATCACATATGTGGTACCCATACGTGATATGTAACATGCCACGTAGACATATATGAGAGGTACACTTACTATCTCAGCAGTTTCCTATGAGTTATTTCTAAGTAGGCACTTTGGTTCTCATCCTAGCCATACAACTTAACCAAAGAAAATCAGATGCACTAGTTTGCAATGAAAGAAGTCTACAGGCAGAGGTCCTGGCATGATTCAAATTTTATAGGGAATCATGCTAGATTGATTGATTGTAACAGTACTAAATAAGAGAAATGTTTCCATACTTACCAGAAAAATATTTTTACATTGTGAACAAACTTTGAATATACACAGTAACGCTTCTTTTTCTTTCTTTCTTTCTTTTTTTAATTTATTTATTTGAGAGAGGGTGTGTGTGAGCAGGGGGAGGGCTAGAGGGAGAGGGAAAGGAGCAGACTCCCCACTGAGCAGTGAGCCCATCTCGGGGCTCCATCACAACCCCAAAATCATTACCTGAGCTGAAATCAAGATTCCAGCACTCAACCCACTGACCCACCCAGGTGCTCCTACAATAACATTTTATATCATTTTTTACATCAGACTCTGAATAAAAACCACAATTCAGTAGTCTTCATTTATATTGGGAAAATGTGTTTCTCCCACCATTTAAGTATCCTTTGTGTGGGTAATTCTATGTGATTCAACAGTTTAATTTATAACTTCTTTGCTCAGAGGCCAATTTTACTTGAGCTTATTCAAATGAAATTATATTAGATTCCATTTTATACCTGATTAGACTGTCTCTGTGACATAAAGTCATGGCACAATGTGGGGAAATTATCAGCTTCTGCTTTTGGAAAATAGATTAATATTAAAGTGGAGGCTGATGCAGAAAAAAATCAGTCAAAAAGGATAATGCACCTATATTCATCTTTTGATATCAATTTTTCTCTAATTTAACTACAAGGTGAAAAAAGTGTTACAAAATTTTAACATTTAAAGATTAAAAATAAACATATTTTTCATAGGCACTATTAGCAATGATAATCTTAATAGCCTAAGTGAAAGTAACTTAAATGTGTATAGATAAAAAACCATATATATACCTATATCTATATCCACATCTGTCTCTTTACCTGTAACTCATGTCTATTATATAGCTTCTGATGTAATGTTTCCACAGAATGGATTGAATTACAAAATGTAAGAAATTCAAAAGAAATCTGTTTAACAATGTGTGATTCTTGGTCCTGTGTACTGACTCTCATTGCACAATTAACATTATCATGGAAAATAAATGACATTCTCTTGAATTAATTTTAAAATATTTTATTTATTAATATGAAATATTACAAATAATTTTTTCCTGTCAGAAACAAAGTCATCTTTTTTTATTGATGTGTAATTAACATATAATATTATATTTGTTTCAGGTGTATAACATAGTGATTTGATTATATATATTACAAAATGCTCACCATGAGAAGTATAATTATCATCTATCACCATATAAAGCTCTTACAGTATTATTGACTGTATTTCCTATGCTATCTTTTTCAGCCTCATGATTTATTTGATAACTAGAAGTTTCTCCTATCTTCCTATCCCTTCCCCCCAGCAATCACCTGTTTCTTCTCTGTATTTATGAGTATATTTCTGGTTTTTGCTTGTTCATTTGTTTTCTAGAGTCTACATAGAAATGAAATCATATGTCATTTGTCTTTCTCTTTCTGACTTCTTTCACTTAGCAAAATGCCCTCTAGGTCCATCAATGTTGTTGTGAAAGGCAAAATTTCATTCTTTTTTATGGCTGAGTAATATTCCATTGTATATACCACATCTTCTTTTTTTTTAAAGATTTTATTTATTTATTTGAGAGAGAGAGAGAGCATGCATGCACACGCATGAGCAGGGGCGGGGGGGCAGAGGCAGAGGAAGGAGCAGACTCCCCGCTGAGCAGGGGTCCTGACATGGGGCTCCATCCCAGGACCCTGAGATCATGACCAGAGCCAAAGGCAAACACTTAACCAACTGAGCCACTCAGGCACCCCTATATACCATATCTATATCCATTCATCTATTGATGGACACTTAGGTTGCTTCCATTTCTTGGCTATTGCAAATAATGTTGCATTCAACATAGGGGTGCATATATCATTTCAAATTAGTATTTTTTCCCTCTGGGTAACTACCCAGAAGTAGAATTATGACATTGTATGGTATTTCTGCTTTTAATTTTTTGAGAAACCTCCATACTGTTTTCCATAGTGGTAGTACCAGTTTAGATTTCCACCAACAGTGCATGAGGGTTCCCTTTCTTCCACTTGTTATTTCTTGTTTTTGATACTAGCTGTTCTGACAGGTATTAAGGGTTATCCCATTGCAGTTTTGATTTGCATTTCCCTGATGATGAGTGATATTGAGCATTTTTAAATGTGCCTATTGGCCATCTGCATGTTTTCTTTGGAAAAGCCTCTATTTAGGTCCTCTGCCCAGTTTTTAATTGGATTATTTGTTTTTTTTGGTGGTGAGTTGTATGAGTTCTTTTATTCAATTAATTTTAAAATATTTTAAAATTTTCAACATAAATTATTACAAACAAAATTTATAGATTAATACAGCAGATTTCCATGTAATACTCAACAAAGTAGATTGACAAATATTAATATTTTACAATATGTGCTTCATATATTTTTACTTTAAGTTAGAAACTGTTTCAACACTGTAAATCAAGACCAATTTGTTGATGGATACTTCATGAGAAATTTATACGTTAATAATTCTAAGTCTTTTCCTCAAAGGAGGATATTGGTTTATGGTAATGATAACAGTGATAATATTGAAAATAATATTTCAATAATAATAATAACTCAATAATAAATGAGTCCCAGTTGAATTCCCTCTCCATTATTTCAAAGACTTGATATTTGAAGACAATAAAAGTTAGCTGTCAACACCATTAAAGAGTGATCACACTTTTGAGAATTAAATTCTGATTTCCCAACACATTTGTGTGTTTATAAAACTGTATGAAGATTGGGTTTGCTCCATAGTAATATTGATGATACATTAAGACTGTTAATCACACATTACATCTTTTGTACATTGCTTTACTCAGTTAATTTTACCAAGTTATGTCTAAATATTAAGTAAATAACAAAATCATTGCATAAAACATGCTTATAATCTCAGGGAGGACATAAATACAGCTTATAAACATTTTAGTACATAGACACATGAATCAATCACTGTTAAATATTAATGATTACACTTAAAATGCACATTTATTAGTATAGCAGACTAGATTTTTAGAATCAAAAAACAGAAACTGATTCTACTTGACTTAAACTAAAAAAACAAAAACAAGCTATTGAGAGGGCATGGAGTGGCTCCAAAAAGTTTGGTGAAGGTCAGAGAACAAGGCTGAAGGTTATCCACCCATCATTCAGAGATTGTTGATAATGCCAGTCACTGCCACCAGGCTCTGGACACTCAAACATTGCTTCCCTTACCAACTCCAGACTCTGGTGCTTCCTCTGTTACTATTACTGCTTTTGGAATCAATGTAGCTACTGCTCCTGCCAACTCTGCTTCTCTTCACCAAGCAGGATTCTATGTGACACCTGAATATCCTTGTTATTGCTTCACGGTCACAGTCTGGGATAGAGATTTCTGGGTAAAATCTAGATCATGTGCCTGTATCTTCACACCAGGAGAGTCAAATGACCATTTTTTTAACATCTTCAAATTTGAGTGTGGGGACTCAATATCCCACTCTTAAAAATGGGTCAGAAGCTGGATGATGAAAAAACTAATAAATGTCTATTACCATTATAAGAAATGCAATACTAAGTAATGAAAGCAATCTTAAAAAATATGAATGAACTCAACTCAGAAAAAATAACAACACTGATAGGAACTAATGGTACTCAGAATTAAAAGGGATTCTCTACATGGCAGTATGATCTCAAATGATGGAGCCTGGCTGGCTCAGCTGGTAGAGCATGTGACTCCTGATCTCAGGGTTGTAGGTTCAAGCCCCATGTTGGGTGTAGAGATTACTTAAAATAAAACAAAAACAAAACCTTCCAATGATTTACTAACGTGAGTTAAATAGGATTCAGAGAAGTATATCATATTTTTTGGTGTCAGTAGGTAATATAAACTCTACATGGTCCCAACTAACCTTATACTAAGATACTACAGTTCACATGGGAAATGGTTGCTATCTTTAGAAAAATGGAAGCTTTGAGTTTGTTTATTTGTGATGGATAAGCATAGTCCATTCTACACTCTCCTTATATGATTTACTATAGTATTGAATTTTTTGCAGGATTCTTTTAACACTTTTGGCAGATTCCTCTTGAAGTTGTCGCATACACTATGTGAACAACTGACTATGGTTAGATTCGATCTGTGACTGTAGAGTAGTGCAAGCAAGTTTGTTTTCCATAATATTGGTACAATCTATAAATTCTGTTTTAATCCTCCTTATATAAATGACATTTGACTTAAAAAAAAAGACAAGGCAAAATTTACAATATCCTGGCTCACAGAAGATTAATGCAGAAACTCCAATTACCATTCTTACTTTCAGCATAAACTTAAATGATATTAGGGACACCTGGGTGGCTCAGTCAGTTAAGCATCTGCCTTTGGCTCAGGTCATGATCTCAGGGTCCTGAGATTGAGTCCCTTATCAGCCACCCTGCTCAGTGGGGAGCCTGCTTCTCCCTCTGCCTCTGCTGTTCTCCCTGCTTGTGCTCTCTCTCTCTTGCTCTCTGACAAATAAATAAACAAAAATCTTAAAAAAAATTAGATATCACTGTATCTAATGATTCCTAAATGATGAAATGATGATAAAAAATCAGTCTGTGAAAATCTTTCATGGAAACATTAGAAAACATAGTATAAATCAATGCTGTACAGCTTTTGATTATATTAGAGGAAATAAAGTATGTGGAGCAAAGAGGCAGAGATCACTATTCATTTACTTGTTCATTCAACAAACATTTATTGAGTGCTCATTATGTACTTTAGGCATCTGGTGTATATAAGTGAACAAAATAGATTGCCTTCCAAAAAAAAAAAAAAAAAAAACCACAAAAAGTTGACCTTGGGGATTTCACAACCTAGTAGAGCATGTGGGGTTTTTTTTTGGGGGGGGGGTATTTTACTATTTAAATTTATTTTAATTCCAGGATAGTTAACATACAGTGCTATATTAGTTTTAGGTGTACAATATAATGATCCAATAATTCTGTACATTACTCAGTGCTCATTAAGACAAGTGCACTCCTAATCCCCATCACCTATTTAACCCATACCCCACTCACCTCCCCTCTGGTAACATCTTTTTGTTCTTTATAGTTAAGAGTCTGTTTTTTTGGTTTCTCCTTTTTTTTTTTAAGATTTTATTTATTTATTTGAGAAAGAGAGAGAAAGAGATAGCATGAGCAGGGGGCAGGGACAGAGGGAGAGGGAGAAGCAGACTCCCCCCTGAGCAGGGAGCCTGACACGGGGCTCGATCCCAGGACCCTGAGATCATGACTTGAGCCCAAGGCAGATGCTTAACCAACTGAACCACCCATATGTCTCTGGCCTCCCTTTTTTTCCTTTGTTCATTTGTTTTGTTTCTTAAATTCCACATATGAGTGAAATCATAAATAATTGTCTTTCTCTGACTGACTTATTTCGCTTAGCATTATACTCTCTAGATCCATCCATATTGTTGCAAATGGTAAGATTTCACTCTTTTTTTTATGGCTGAATGATATTCCACATATATGTATACTCATACACAGAGACACATACACACACCCTGCATCTTTATCCCTTCATCTATCAGTGGATATTTGGGCTCCTGCCATAGTTTGGCCCTTATAAATAATGCTGCAATAAGCATAGGGGTGTATATATCCCTTCAAATTAATGTTTTCCTATTCTTTGTGTAAATACCCAGTAGTGCAATTATTGGATTGTAGGGTAGTTCTATTTTCAATTTGTTGAAGAACCTCCATACTGTTTTCCACATCAGTTTGCATTCTCACCAACAGTGTATGAGGGTTCCTTTTTCTCCACATCCTTGGAAACACTTGTTTCTTGAGTTTTTGATTTTAGCCATTCTGACAGGTGTGAGGTGATATCATTGTTATTTTGATTTGCATTTCCCTGGTGATGAATAATGGCAAGCATCTTTTCATGTGTCTGTTGACCATCTGTATGTCTTCTTTGGAGAAATGTCTGTTCGTGTCTTCTGCCCATTTTTAAATTGGACTATTTGTGTTTTTGGTGTTGAGTTGTGTAAGTTCTTTATATATTTTGGATACTAACCCTAGCAATGTGGATTTTAGAAAGTAAATTTTAAAAATTTTATAGTGATAAGTGCTATGAATGAAAAAGAATAAGGGAGGGGGCATGGGGAGACCTGGGGGGTGGTGGACTTGGAGGTGGTAGGGGAAGTTTGCAATTTTAAATAATATTTTTTTAGCATCACAAAGAAGGTTATATTTGATCACAGATTTAGAGGAGAGGCTAAGGGCATTCACCATGTTAGTATCTGTGGAAAGTGTATTCCAAGTAGAAAGGACAACCAGTAAAAAGGCAGGATAATGCCTATTATGTTCAAGGAACAGCATGAAGGCCAGCATGACTGGAATGTAGTGAACAAGGTAACATGGTTAGAGCATAGTAGGGTATGAGGCCAGAATAGTAAAAGGGCCAGATTGCAGAGGATATTGAAGATCAGTGTACATGGATAGGCCATCTCTGAGGGACATGGAGAGCCACTTTGTATTGTTTGCAGGATTATCTTAGGGTGGTAATAAACATTAGAGCCCCAAACTGGAATATGGCCCCCTGAGTTCCAAGTTGACTCTTGGGTACAATACTTAACACTCTAAACGTTTTTGTCTTTATCTACGAAACAGATGAACAGATACATGCAAAGTTTATACATAATTTGCACAGGGTAAGAGCATGAGGAATGTGAGTTAGCTACCATTAATAGTGGCAAATGTTAGTGCTGGTAGGAGTAGACCACTTTACAAATTCCATCAAGGGATTACAAACAGCATGTATATGTGTGGTTTAATATTGTAATTTTATATTTACAAAATATTTATTTTGGAAATTCAACTATGGAAAAATTAAAGCTTGAAAATAACTCTGTGGCAGTTGGGAGCATATTTAGTGATAAATAAAAGCAGGGGAGTGGAGGGTTGTCTGGCTGTCTCAGTAGAGCATGCAACTCTTGATTTTGGGGTTGTGAGTTTGAGCCCTATGTTGGACGTAGAGCTAACTTAAAAAAAAAAAATACAGGGAGTGGAGATGGAATTTGGCCTACCACTGTCTTTGAAGGCAGTAGGAGCATGAGCATTTTATAATCTCAAGGGGGCATAATAGACAATAGATTGAGAAAACTGGTTATGCTTTCTTTGAAATCTCACAACAGCAAGAATAAAATAAAACTAATATGAGGTAAGCTGTGAACTAATTACTTGTAACACATTACATTTAAAAGTTAGTATTGCAATGTAAGTACATATTCTTGGAATCTAGAACATAAAAAAATAACCAGAGTTAAGTTTACACAATGTAGTTCAAGAAAGTATTTTGATCTACCTTTGGAATATTCTCATGGTAGAAATAGACATGCCAAGCTATCAAGTGTACTGATACTAGATAGTAAGATAAAATAGTCTAATTTTGTTTTATTGTAGCTGAGAGAGCAACAGAAACAGATTTAGATTAACTGGTATGTGATCCTGGACAATTCAATATACAAATGTAAGTGTTTCTAATTACTTATATCATTATCATCATCATCAATATAGATTTTAATAAATTTTTCTCTGAGAAAGCATCTTTCAAAAGTATACTAAATGCATGCTTTGCTCAGTGAATTGCCCATTAGAAGTCATTTAAATCAGTTTCAATGTCAAGCTCTTATAATGGTTCATTCTCATTCAACTCTTGATTAACTCTGAATGTATTATTCACTTGGTTATTTGTAAAAAGCCAGCCACCACAAATATTTAATGCCAACATTGTTTACCCAGGATTTCTGGATACTCTAGGTTCAACATCTTTGGACTGTGATTTTCTCTATGTATGGGATTAGGGCAGGAAAACCTCAAGGGGTCTTGTCAGTGAAAAAAGACTCAACTGTGTTCACTAAAACATCCTTCTCATATTCATTTGCTTTCTCTTCCAAGCCCTTCATCTTTTAGAGATAGGCTTTTCTAACTAGTCATTTTCATTATTTCAGATTAGGAGGTGGCACATTTCTCAGTGTCCATTAATTCATTGACATCCTACTTTATAAATGAATATTCTTGTTAATTTACTTACCATGAAATAATTCCCCAAAGTAGGAGCACTTTAGGTGAACTGCAAATAATTTTTTTTTTTTTTTAGCTTTTAAAACACAAAATAACTGAACTATCTCTAAATTGAGGCTATGGCCATACCATAGAATTTCTAGTTTGAAAAAAAGAATAATTTATTAAATGATAGTTTTCTAAATCCATATAAATTTGCCAGGAGAAGTTGATTGTTCCACACGTTTTTGAATTTCATCAGTGTAAGGAGTAAGCAAAAGGAATATGAGTGGTATTTCAATGTCCTGGAACAAACCCTTTAATGTGTTTGTATGTATTACTGAAAATGTGGCATATAAAATATTTAAGTTCACTTCATTACAGTGTTGAAACAGGATTGAAATGGATCAAGAACTATATATAACCAGTGAGCCAGCCAAGTCAACCACATGTGAAGATAGAAAATCCTCCATAAATGTGACACACAACATTAACTATAAATGTAACCATGGCCTCCCATTTCATTGGTGATCTTCAATATACTTCTCAAGTGTTATGCAAGTATAATCCATCAAAAACTCAGACAGAAAAGCCAGATGACAGGTAAATCTTTATCAAAATCCTCACATGAGAGGCACTGCTTTTGTAGAATTTAAAACCAGCAGTCCATTATACTAGAGAAGGCAGATTTAACTCAAATAAAATGACCAAGTAGCCAACTATACTATTCCACATGTCTTTTTATCATGTTATTGTGAGAGATAATCAACCTTGGTACTTCTATAGAATTAGTACACTTATACGTCAAAATCATTGCTTGTTCAAAAAATATATTCATCCATTTCAATGAAAAAAATTAATCGTCAACCCAATGGTAGTCATCAAATGAATAAAACACTCATTTAATTAATTTTTTCAGGTTTAGAAAAGACATGATATAAAAATCACCCATGAAAGGACAACTTCAGCAAAGATGGCATAAAAAAATCAGTCAAAAAAACAATTAAAAGGATAAAGTCAGTTTAAATCAATGATAAGTGTTTACAGCCCTATTGTGATATTTTTCTACATGTCTACCATGTACTTCTTATATTATTTTTCTGATGCAAATGTGTGAATGCTGCTCAAAGTAACAAAATGTAACTTGGAACATCACATAGATTTAAACCAGTAAAGTCAAGGTTTAGAAATAGAGCATGTATTAAATGTTGTTATTGCTGCTGTAACCAATTCCGATAAATGTAGTGAACTAAAACAAAACCTTTTAGTTTTGTCACTCAGAAGTTCAACAAAGGTTTTTCACTGTGCTAAAATCAAGAGGTGAGCAGGCTGTGTTCTTTCTGGAAACTCTAGGGGAAAATCCATTTCCTTCTCTTTTCCAGCTTCTATAGCTCACCTGTGTTCCTTAGCTCATGGCCCCCTTCCTCCATTTTAAAAGCTAGGAACTTTATCTCTCTGTCCCTTCTTTCATTTTCACATCTCTATCTTTGACCCAGCTTGGAAAGCTTTTACGTACCCATGATTAGATTGGGCCAACCAGGATGATTCAGGATGATGTTCCCATCTCAAGATCTTTAATCTTTTTTTTTTTTTAAGATTTTATTTATTTATTTGACAGAGAAAGATACAGCGAGAGAGGGAACACAAGCAGGGGGAGTGGGAGAGGGAGAAGCAGACTCCCCGCCGAGCAGGGAGCCCAATGTGGGACTCGATCCAGGGACTCCAGGATCATGACCTGAGCCGAAGGCAGCCGCCCAACCAACTGAGCCACCCAGGCGCCCTTCAAGATCTTTAATCTTAATAGCATACGTAAAGTCCCTCTTGCTATGTAAAGTAACATTCACAGGTTCTGGGGATTGGGGTATGGACATCTTTGAGAGGTCATTATTTTGTGTACCGCAGAGCAGAAATGCAGCAGAAGATTAAAACATATTACACTGTGCTTACAATTGATTGTAGTTGGGATCTTTGCTTCAATTCTTGTCAACATTATTGGGTGTTTACTTTCATGTTTATTCAGTTAATTCAGAGATTTTAACGTGATCTGAGTCAAAAATCTGGCATCTACCACAGGGTGTAGAAGTTGCCTGTTGCCTTTCAGTTCTGCAAAAAGTCTACAGAATTTGCTGGTTCATTTTGTAGAACCAGCAGTTTGGAGGATGCACTCTGAAATCCTTGCCAATTCGTGCAATTAAGAGCATTCAGAAAATGTTATTTTGCATTTAGACCTCTCACATTGCACTGAGACAAGCCGTTTCCTATCTGAAATAATTTAAATATTTCATATTGTACGATAAGTGTATTAAAAAGAGTAGGGATTGGGATGCCTGGCTGGCTCACTCGGTGTTGCATATGACTCTTGATCTCAAGGTTATGAGTTCAAACCCCATGTTGGGTGTAGGAATAATTTAAAAAAGAAAATCTAAAAAAAAAAAAAGAAAAGAAAAAAAAAAGAAAGAAAGAAATAGCGACTATTTAGTAAGAACACCTAGCTGTGATATTTTTATATATTTTTCTTGGAATTAACCAATTCACTAAATCTCTCATGCTTTGTTTTCTCACTTATATCCATTCTCACCATATCTCATCAGGTAGGTGTGAGGGTCAAATGTACTGTTAGATTTGTTAGCAATAAGATGCTATACAAATGCTAGTTTTTAATAATTTATTGTCTTAGCACACACTTGGGTAGGGTATTATTATTTTCATTTTAATTAAAACAGTAACACACACACACACAGAGAAAAAGGTAAGTGACTTCATTAGTTGGTTCAAGAAATAGTTCTAGAACTTCCGCATTTGCTGTCTTTCCCTATAGTGTTTTCCTTACTGGGACTACTTCTTTAAAAATTCCAAATTCTCTCTTGACATGGGGTTTATGTCTGAGGCAGGGCCAGGTGTTAAATTGCCCCAGGGTAGCATAAATTAAATTCCTCAGACTCTCGGGATTGATAACTTCAGGCCCTCATTCCACGTGTACTTTGGAATAATTCTAAGTATCTCAGAGCAGATTACAGGCACTCAGAGAGATAGGTCCATAGACAAGAAAGTGAACTTGTCTTTCCAGTTTGTTTCTAAGCAGGGAAGTGGGGCTAACTAAATGTCCCACAGTGTCTTTGTGGTTTTACTGATCTGTGCTATTTTGGTTAATATTTTAATTATCGAAGTAATTTCTGTTAAAGTTTTGTGTATAGAGGAAACGCAGCTGGGATTGTGATAAATTCTAAAAGAAATGCTGTGTGGTTTGATGCTCATGGCACCTTTCCTTTGAGGCTCAGGACACCTGCTGCATTTCAGGTTCATAAGATCTGCCCCGCAGAAGCATATAATATTTTCCAAAAAGATCCCTCTGCCAGGGGGCTCGTAATAAATCCCTCCTCAGCCAGACAAGTTGGCCTTTATTTTTTGTGTAGCTCTGGGCATCTCACATGACATTCCCATATAAGGTATTGTACTACAAGCCTGCTATGATTGCTCGTAATGACTTAACTGCAAAGGAATTATAACAGTATGAATAACAGTGGTTTGCACTGTGAATGTCCTAGCTACTCCAAAAATGCCAGAGCAACAAATATAAAATGCTTCTCATTCGCCAGTTTGAAAGGAGTAAAAGTCAGAAGACTACAACTGCTGCTAATCTGTAAACACTGATTGTTCATTCAACAGCAGGAAGCAAAACAAATGTAAAACAAGTGATGGCATTAGCCATTCTGCTGTGTGCAAAGGCAATTACGATACAGGGATGAAAAGAAAACTTATATTCAAATACAAGACATTTGGGTAGAAAAAGGGTTTTGCCTGCAAATTTGTTAAACAGGAAATTCATGTGCATTTTAACTTTGGTTTTTGGAATGATTACATTACCATTGTTATAGGATATGTGTCTTTCCCTATATATTCATATCTGGCATTACAGATCAGGGGCATGGAAGAACAAAATTAAATTTATATTCTTATTTGTATTAGTATACTTTTTGTTTATTTCCAAAGAAGATCTGAGTTAGTTTACACAATTAAGTATAACATCATTTTTTTTAAAAGTATAGAAAACTTCTTAAAGAGACCAAATATTAAAGGACGCCATTTATTGTATGGCATGTGAGGATAAATATGAATTAAAGAGTTTTAGTAAATATTCCTGTAACATAGGTACACTTCACACAGTCATTTATTTACTGAACTGATTTTTAAACTCTAGAATTGCAGTCTACTGTTAAAGATTATAGATGGAATGCAACCTTTGTATAGCATTATAAATTAGAGCAGTGAATTTAGCAGACATTCATTTCATAGGAGATGGAAAACTGAGAAAGGCTTCCTAGTCTAGAAAATGAATTAATGCTCCAGAGCTGTTATAACTTGAAAATTGATAATACTTTCAAATATAGGACTTTTCTTACGTAAAAGTGACTTCTAATTTCTGTGAATGAATGTCACTTTTCATTAATAAAAGTCAAGCACTTCTGCTCTAGCAGTTTAAAGTATTTTTAGGCTCTAAAATAGACCAGGTTTGTGGAGTTTCTCAATTGTATAAATTCAAGATTGTATAAATCTACCTACTTGGACATTCCTTTAACCCAGGTACACTTTCTACTAGAAATGATCCCAATCTGATTTAATTGCTGCCTTTCATGGCCTCATGGTGGTGTCCACTTGTCTAAACATTTATACTGCTTACGATGCCATGTGTCTCAACACCAGCATTGTGAGGTCTTGGCAAGCCAGATGAACGAAAGTAGGAAGGTGTCTCAGACAATGGTTATGGTTGTCTTTCACAATTGCTGTTACCCATAGAGATTTATTGGCATCTCACCTATCAGATGGGCTATGGGTTCAGAGATTTATCTCCTCAGCAGTGAGAACTGTACTTCACCCACTACTCTTGCTCTCTAGGTTTGAATACTTGGTTCCTCCTCCCCTGGGACAAGAAATGGCTTACACTTGGGATTCTTGAATGATTGCCAGAAAGAAATTGACTCTGAGAATTGCCATTTTCCAGGTTCCCATAGCATGCAGTAAACCCAACTATCCAAGCTGGGAGTGAGAGACTAGCTTGGTATGAACACAGGAGTAAAGATCTAATGATAGTCCTAACTAATCACACAGTTATCTTCTAAGGGGTGGGGGTAGAAGAGTCCATTACACCCCATTTTGACACTCTTATAAAATAATTAATATTCACATTAAGAGCATGAGGCCATTGAAATCACATAAAGTTTATGCCGTAAAACATACCACCCGATTTCATGTGCAAGTCACAAAATATTTCCTAAGTATTTTCTCATTTTTTAAACTAGATCAGGGGTTGACAAACTTTGGACAGCAGGCCAAATGAGGCCTACTACCTGTTTTTTGTAGGCCCACAGGCTACAAAATGATTTTAAAGTCATCGAAAACAGCCAAAGGAAGAAAAATAAATATATCACAGTACATGAAAATTACATGAAATTCAAATTTCAGTTTCCATAAATAAATATGCATTGGAACACAGCCACCCTTATTTATGTATTGTTCATGACTGCTTTCTCATTAGGACTTCAGCGCTGAGTAGTTAGAAACAGAGACTGTATGGGCCGCAAAGCCTCAAATATTTACTGTCTGGCCCTTTACAGAAAAAAAGCTTTCCCACCCCTGAACTGGGTTATTTACTCTTTAGGTTTGGAGACCATATTTTGTCCATTTCTAACATACCTCAGGTTAAAAGAAACACAGGAGATTCTCAATGATAGTTCCCCCTTGCTCATTCCAACGTGACTGCCAATTCAAAACAGGTCCACGCTGTACTTGTTAACAGAGAGTACTGAGGCCTAGAGGGATTTTGTAGCCTGTGAGGGGGACTCTTGGTGTCCAGGACAGAGTGGTCGCACACTGAGCAAATGTTCTGCATAATTAATTGCACTTCTTACTCTACCTTTAATCTTCATATGGAGAGAATTTACACTTACGTTATTAGAAGATAATGGGGAAATACACACACACACACACTTTATGATAGGGAAACATAAAACAAAGAAAACAAGGACATGGGAACAGTACTAATTTGTAGTATAAAATGATCACCTGTGTGACAAGAACATTATGATTAGTTTTTTTCTTGTGTGACAAGCACATATTATAGTCTCTTAATTTTTTCCCTTTAATGCTAATAATAATCCTTTGGGGTGGTTTTTATTAGTTACCACCTTAATGATAAAGAAACAGAATTATTATGATTAAGTAGCTTCTACAAGGTTTGAAAAGATGCTAGATTAAAACACAGATTTGCCTTTTCCTCAATAGGTATCTATTATGGGCTGAATTGTTTCCCCCCAAAATTTAGATGTCGGAGTCCTATCTATTAGTACCTCAGAATGTGACTGTATCTGGAGATAAGATTTTTAAAGAGGTAATTAAGTTAAAATGAGGTCATTAGGAAGAGCTCTTATCCAATATGCTTGGTGTTCCTATAGGAGGAAACAATTTGGACATGGACATGTGCAGAGGGAGGGCTATGTGAAGGCACAGGGAGAAGGTGGCCACTGGCAAGCCAAGGGGAGATGCCTCAGAAGAAACCAAAGCTGTCGACACCTGGTAATGGACTCCTAGCCTCCAGAACTCTTAGAAGATAAATTTTTGTTGTTTAAGCTACTCAGTATGAGGTACTTTGTTATGCCAGCACTAACAAACTAATATAATACTTAAAAAGTTTAAGAGAAATGTGATTTTCATGAGACCAAATCTCTGCTATTAAGATTATGAATAAAACTAAGTGTATCAGTCAGAAGAGCATGCAACTCTTAATCTTAGGGTTGTGAGTTCAAGTCAAATGTTGGGTAGAGTGTACTTAAGAGAGAGAGAGAGAGAAAGAAAGAAAGAAAGAAAGAAAGAAAGAAAGAAAGAAAGAAAGAAAGAAAGAAAAAGAAAAACAAAAGAATATTAATGAAACTAATTTGATTGCATGATGGAGCACTCATGTTTAAAACTTACCTTTTAATTTTTATCTATTTTTTTAAGAGACTATCATATCAACAATTTTGTTCCAGGCATTCTGGATGTATTGGTGAGTGGGGAGACTGAGTTCCTGTCCCCCATGTAGTTCACATTACACTGAAGAGACAGTCAATAGGCAGATGAAGAAATATATAACTAGTATATTTAAGGAAGAAATAGAAACTTCATGGGAGGTAATTTAGCTATCTTACTTGTGACATTTCAGCTAAACCTATGTGGTGAGGAGACATTTAAAACACTGAAGAGAACTCATCCAGAAAGAGTTCAAAGTTTCCAAGGTAGGGATGCTTTCGGCATATACAAGTGATGTTAAAAAGGCCATTGTGGCTAAAGCATAATGCAAAAGGGGAGGAACGTTAGCAATGTAGTGGGAGAAGCAAGCAGGATGCAGGTCTTACAGGGCCTTTTACTTTCAGTGGGAAAATTGGAGGAGTTTTGAGCTATGGAATTAAATGATATGTTTTAGACTTTTAAAGGTTTCTTTTGCCCACTCTTCAAATCAGGTGAGCAGTGATGACTTGAATTAGAGTTTTAGCTGTAAAGAGTAGAAAGAGGGCACCTGGGTGGCTCAGTTGGTTGAGCATCTGCGTTTTCGGCTCAGGTCATGATCCGGGGTCCTGGAATCGAGTCCTGAATTGGGCTCTTTGCTCAGTGGGAAGCCTGCTTCTCCCTTTCCTCCCTGTTCCTGCTCTCTCTCTCAAATAAATTTAAAAAAGAAAAAAAAAAGAGTAGAAAGAGCCAAGATATATGTTGGAGGCAATGTCAATGGAAATGATGTACTGGATGGAGGGTGTGGGGAACACAGAGGGACCAAGGGTGAGCCCTTCAAAGGTGGCTGTTGAGAGAAATACCTCTGACTTGGAGAGGGGAAAAAGATTCAAACTCCTGTATGATGTAGTTTTGAAGTTTGTGTATCAAATATACATGCAGAGATATACAGTAGACAGTAGGACATACAAGTTAGGAGGTCCAAAGAGTAGGTGGAGACAGAGATAACATGCAACTATATTTCAAGACCTAGGGCTGGATATTCTACAAAGGGAAATTGTAAGCAGAAAAGAAAAAAAAAAATGTATTAAGAGAAGCCTAGAGAAATCCAACATTTTAAACCAACAAAGACACCTGAGATGTGACCAGCAAGTTAAAAAGCCAATCAGGCAAAATGGTGTCACTGAAAGTTAGAGTGAAGGTCTGTCAAGGAGGGAATAGGCAGCTGTGTCAAGGGTTTATTAAGATTAGATCTTGCAACATGGAGATTTCTATAGACATCTTAATAAACAATTTCAGTAAACCAGAGGGGTGATTGAAACCCATTTAAGACTGGGTTGAGGAGAGGACTGAAGACGAGACAGCAGGCTCCATAACTACAGACAAATCATAGGTGTTTAAACTAGAAAGGGAGCAGAGAACGTGAACAGAAGTTCGTGGATAGTGGGAAATGTGAGTAGTTGTTGTTGTTGTTGTTGTTTTCTTTTAAGATGGAGTTATAGGCTTTTCGGTTGTAGTTTGTTTTGCTGTTGAGAGTAATGTAAACATGAGAAAAATTTGACGATGCAGAGAAAAGGGGGCTAACTGTTCATGTAATTATAAAGAGCAAAGCCAATAAATGGGTGAGACTGAAGGGGGTCTTCAGACTACCTAGGAAGAAGCTGGGCTTAGATCACAGCAGACATTTCTTCCTTTGTAGCAGAAGGAAGAAGACCATTTGAATATAGGCAAAGATAAATGAGTAAATTTGGTTGAGGAAGATATGATCCACTCTTATGGTAACAAATTATTTTCAATGACATTTGATACAATATCTTCGGTGTAGAGTGAGAGAGAGTGGTTTAAGTGTCTGGAGACAGAAGAAAATGTGTGAAATAGGACCTTAAGAGCTTGGGGAAGTGTAGTGGAATTGTTATGTGTGCTGGGTGTTCATCTGAGATTTGTAAACACATATTTAAAGTGAGATCAGTCCACACAGCAGAGAGAATTTTTTCCTCCAGCCTTATACAGCTGAAGAAACGGGTCGGTGAATAGTTGAATTGAACCACGGCTGGGGGTTTGCCAGCAAGTGGGTCAGAGGGAGAGGAGGACAAGAGCCTTAGCAAGCCATGGGTCATAGTGCTGTGTAGTCATCTAAGGAATCTCTGGAATCTCAGTTGGGTAAAGAAGGCAGTAAGGACAGGGATGTGGAGGAAGGTAAAGAAAAAGATTTGGAGAGTGGAAAAGTAGAATCAACTATCAGGGGCCTATGAAAGTTTGAAATTCAGCTAGTGTATAATTACTTCAGTAAGTAAACAAGAAAGTTTTAATGTGGTAGTGAAATGGGATCATTAAAATGCAGATTTTTGAGGTAGGATTGATAGCGATGAAGACAAGATCCAGGAGGGAATAACCTTAGATGCTGAAGAGATCAAAGATGTTGGATCCACATTGAATTCCCAAGAATGGTAACTGAAGCAGCAAAGGAGAAACCAGGGAGCCAAGTGCTAAAAATGATCATAAGCCCCGAGAATTGCTGTATAGTTTCATTCAAAATGTTAAAGGGTGAGGGACGGTTTTGTATTTTAAGAGCGCTGTCTTTTTCTGCCTTTCCAGAAACTGTAGGCTAATGATTTAGTTTTTAGAGATGAATGAATTCGGTTTATCACGCCACTAAACAGTGCGCATGAACTACTAATGTGAAGTGACTTTGTATGTGATATCAGAATGCCTGAAAAACATGCTTCTGATCAAACCTGGGAATTATTGGCACCTGTGTACATTTATGCATCATTCTGATTGCTTTGGTCTATTTGACAAAGTTAGAGTGTTTCTCTGAAATTATCTAATATTTGCCTGTTATTTGGCAATTTTGTTTTCTAATTCATAACAAAAGTTCAAGCAGTAGAGTTTTAAAAATTAAAATAATTTCAGTCTAGAATACAAAATTCTCCTAAATGGACGTTTTAAAAAAGTGGACAGTAAATTAAGAAATAGCTATTTAATACAGTTGACTTAGTTATATCAGGAAAGTCGAGAAAGTAGATTAGAATACATGTTACATTGAGGAGTAAATTCTAATCACCTTATTAACAAGTTATCCTTTGGCTTAAAAATGTATAGCAGAGTAGTGTCAAAGTAGGCCCAGAGATAAAGCTAGAAGTAATAAGAAAAGGTATATTATAAAGGATCAAATATTCGTGGGGCGCCTGGGTGGATCAGTCGTTAAGCATCTGCCTTCGGCTCAGGTCATGATCGCAGCGTCCTGGGATCGAGCCCCGCGTCGGGCTCCCTGCTCAGTGGGGAGCCTGCTTCTCCCTCTCCCACTCCCCCTGCTTGTGTTCCCTCTCTCGCTGTGTCTCTCTCTGTCAAATAAATAAATCTTTAAAAAAAAAAAAGAGGATCAAATATTCGTAACTGTGTTGTACATGCTGTTATATTAGCATTTTCTCTCTATAGGAATATAGAAGATATGAATAGAGCATATACATATGTAGAGCACATTCAGAAGGAAATTTCACTTCCTAGTTGGCACAAATATTTATTTGACTTATAACATATTGCTATAATCATTGATAGGTGATTGACTTTTTTATACAACTAGTGAAGAAATTTACATTGTCCTGTCTTAAAGTACAGCTTGTTTAGTCCTCATAAATGGAGCCTTTCTGTAGGTTACCAGACTGTCAAACAACTGTAAGCAGTAAGTGTGCCATCTATCGGCCAAGTAAGCACAGTGTAAGCATGCCCACAAAGTCACGGTCTAAAGGCCGACTGTGCAGGCATCTTTTTTATGCCCTATCAAGTGACACTTTAGCATATCAAAGTATTCTAATTAACCCACAGAGGAATCAGGCTCTTAGCTGCTGTGCTATTAGTTCCATAACAGAAAGGACATCAGATCGGAAGTCAAGGCGTCCCGTTCCTGCCGCAGCTTTCTGTAGCGTGTGGTATAACCTTGCTTGTGTTGTTTCACTTCCTTACTTCCCACTTGCCTTCTGTATAAACGCAAATTATGAGAGTGATAGCAACAATCCATCAGTTGCCAATTTTATAACTTGAATATATGAGCAGAGGCAAAGATCTTTCCACTTAAGGCAGTCTACCATTCTTTGAATTTTACTCCTGGGAACATAGGGATTCTTCTAGTGTAAATTGTAGAAGCCATTGCACATACGGTCTTTCCTTTAGGGGCATAGAGGTTACTCAATACATTATAACTGAATGCATAAATAAATAGATAAGCCACAAAGTAAGATGCATTTGAAAACCTTATATTTCTATACCCCCAGAAGCTGTGTAATCTTTAACTTTTATTAACCTGTGGCACAGGGTTTACTGAATGACTACACTGGAAAACACTCCTTTGAAGCAGATATTAAAGTGGAAATTAAATATTTATTTAAATAAAGGAAATTCAAGAAATCATTCATTTAAATTAGAGAAATTAGTTAAAAGTATTTTGGCATTTTGTTGTCCTTTTTGTTTTTAAGTGACAAAAAGGTTTAGATTTCTCTGAACAGCACTGTAGAAAAAATGAATTACCATTTCCCCAATCCATTTTAAAATTAATATCTTTAAAGAGTGATAATGTCTTGTGATAAGCTAGTTGATGGCAGGATAATTGGTACAACTTTTGGGACATTGTTAGCATGCTTTAATTCAATAATTTTTCTTCTGGGATTTATCCTTAAGTATACAGTCAGAAATTCATGGCAGAATTTGTGTACATGTATGTTCAGTGTTATTGGTAATGCTGACTATTAAAAACTAACTTAACAACAGGTATGTGGTTATTCAACAGTAGTTACAAACCCAAAGAATATAGAAAGAATATAGAAATTCAGACAACACGGTCATAACATTTATGGTACATTCAGTTATCACAGTTGATGTTTTCATTAGCGAAAACAAAACCAAAACAAAACAAAAACAAAATGTCAGTGCCTCTATAATAGAAATAAAAATGGGAAAGCGAAAGTGAAATAAAAGCAATCTATAATTTAAATCTGAATATTTTAAATACATTGTTATGCTAATACATTTTAATTTTAACTAGAAAGATAACATTCGTTAACAATTGATTACATCTTTGTCCAGAAGTTATTGTAAATCTTACACTTGTGGTCCGTACTAGACACACTGCTGTTCTGAAATGTGAGATTTCTCTAGAAAGCAATAGTACTCAGTTACTGAAAATGAAGTAAACACATAGATGAAGGCAAGATATGTTGAACTTTTCTCTTGGAAAGATAAATTCCAGTGTATCTCAAATAGAATAAGAAAATATCTGTATTATAGAGTTCTTCTAACTTTAGCACTAATCATTTATTTAACATTTTAACCATCAAAATGGTAACTGGCTAACAATGAGGATCATTATAATACATTTTTCTTGGAGGACAAAGAGATGGAGTTTATGAGGTGGAGGTAACAAATTTACAAGGCTCTTGAGTACTTTACACATGTTTCAGACATCAAACTAAGCCCGAGGCATAAACAAGTTTACTCTTTGTGTCTATATTTCTATTCATTCTTTTATGTTAAAAAGCATTTCACTACAAATTTTGGACAGTTTATCATGATATAAAACTAGAATGTCAAGTATGTGTTTGCATTATGAATTTGAGTCTGTTTTGCAATGAGAAGGAAACAAGAGGTGAAGGAATAATACACCCTCAGCAGTTGGATTTTTCCCAAGACCCCACTTATCCTGTGTAAGTACCTAACCTCAGGATTTGAGGTCTGGAAATTCACTCACTTTTTGAGCAAGAGCCATTTATTTGGCACCTATCTGCAATGTTAAAGTGATTGTTTTACTTTCCAGTCAGCTCATTATGCATATTGTTTCAGCATATGGGAACATATGAAGGAATAGATAACAAGTTGCAAAGCAAAAAATATTTTCCACAATCATGGAAATAGAAATACTTTCATGTATTTGCACATGGCATTTAGTAAAGGTACGCCATTTCTCTATGAAATTATACAATACTGATTTTGTAATTTTTTGAAATTTGGAATTGTTAGCATAACCACAAACTCTTCCTTCTTCCCGAATGGTAGCTGAGTATGAAAATGTTTACTGAGACAACAAATAGGCAATCTTCCTCAAAATAGATCAAAATGAGAAAAAAAAAAGTATTTCTAAAAACTCACCACAGGGACTTAAAATGTTTTTATTCATGTCACCTAATAAATACACTGGGGAAATTATAGCAAATAGGGAATTGGAAAGGACATTTGCACAGATGACATATTTCAAAATGAAGTTTTGGAGGAATGTGAGTCTGATACAGGTACAAAAAGATAAGAGAAATTTATTTCCATATATCCACCTATCTGAACAGAATTTATAATTAATTGGATATCTCTTTGCTTTCTCATATATTTCCTTATCAGTTTCACTTTTCTTGCAAGGATACTCCAGATGTTCAAGAGGCATTCCCTATTTAAATTCCTTGATTTCAAGTGCTCTGTAACCTTTTGAATAAATTAACTTTTGAGTCAAAATTTATCATGCTATTCTCAGTCTGATTCTTTCAAAGTTTGATAGAAGTAGTTTGGCTACCTTTCAGTTATTCAAGCATGAAAGAACCACATTTTTCATACTTTCAGACATATTTGGAAAGATTTTCCACCCTTGGTTAACTCAAGCTTATGTGCAGAATGACAAGCTGGTATCTGTCTACTGAGTCCTCCTGCTGCCAATCTGTTACTAGGGCTCACATTGATCTCCAGAGACTGAGGATGGTGGATGGAATGGAGGTAGTGTGAATATCAATTAATCCTAGCAGAAGAAGAAAGCAGTGGGGATAATAAAACTTGGAATGTATTAGGGGAGATTTTCAATCTCTCATTTTTCCTTTCTCACATGAGAAATAGAAAAGGCAAGGTCATACCACAATTGAGAGAGCAACTTTATCTGATTAATTTCCAAATACGATTTTGCAGGAAAGAGTAGGGGTTACTAGGAAGGGAGTATGAGTCAAGTGGAAACAGTAAAAGTTAAAGTTCCTAAAGTCAAGAATTTGGTTCATTACAGTCCTGAATAGAAAAGGCAAAATTTGTGAAAAGTAGAAAAGCAGCATATACAGCTTCTCTCTTTCATAAATAATAAAGAAGAAAAAATATATGATCCTAACTTGGACAGTTTAACTTTGATTCCTTGACTCATTCAATAATCGATTTGATATTACCAAAAAAAAAAAAAAAAGAGTAAACACTAAGATAGTATAAACAGTGAGGCTCTGTGAAGAATTTAGCCAAACTAATTTTATTCTTTCTATGACACAATGGTAAGTTTCACTATAATTAACAGTAGTCATATCTTTAAATTTCACAAAAGTTCTGTTTCCATCCAAGATGGCATTCTATCACCAGTAAGACCTAAAAATGAACCTGTTAGAAACATATGTCATGTTCAATGAGTTCTAGTCCAAAGTCATTGTTCTTTCATGAGTAGTATGATTAAATCACATAATATCTATTACTTTATGTCCAACTGTGTTTAAAGGAACTGATTATCTTGATTAAGATTAGTGGGTTATTAGAAATAAAATGTATAAAGAAATATTTACGACAGTTCAGAACACCACAGTTAGAAGATGGTGTCAGCAGCCAAAGAAGTTTTGATTGCATTCATCATTGAGAATGAGACTTATGTGTGAAAGTTTTGTTTGTGCTTCATTTATTCCAATTAGAATGGAGAGAAGACAAAAGATATTTTTTTTCTGTTAAAACAAAGTTTTCCCTAAGATGCTCTAGTGACTATTTCAGAACACTGAAATAGTCCTAATTTGAGAAATTAGGTGAGGCTGTTTACTAAAAAGCATTTTGACATATGACTATTTTCATTTCTCACTTCTTAGAAACGTCTAAGGTATTTTATTAAAGTGAACATGCCTTTGATTACCTCACTTCAGAAGCTCAGAATCCAAGTTTGACCACATCTGAGCATTTTAACAGTAATATTTAGGAATTTATGTTTTCCTGGAGCTATCCTCTGCTTAATTCTGTATATATGTTTCAAATATAGGAATTTATAATGTATACAGTATTACATTTTAATATTAATGGAAAAAAATCATATAATGTAACAGCAATTCTCAGGATATGTAATGTCTCTTCCATCCCCACGAGGCTTTAGTAAAATAGTTGTGATGCTTCAGTGGTAACAATCACCGGGAGAGGGGAGAACTTGCATTTATTGCTTGGGGACAGAGATGCTAAATATGCTGTAATGAGGGACACCTGAGGAGGCTCAGTCAGTTAAGAGTTAGCCTTTGGCTCAAGTCATGATCCCACGGTCCTGGGACTGAGTCCCGCATCAGACTCCTTGCTCAGTGGGGAGTCTGCTTCTCCCTCTGCCTCTGCCCCTCGCCCTGCTTGTGCGTGCTCTCTGACAGATAAATAAATACAATCTTAAATAAATATTCTGTAATGCATAGGACAACCTCTAAGAACAAAGGATTGCCTTTCGCCAAATCCAGTAGTGCCATTATGGAAGACCGAAGAGGTGTTCTAATTTTCATACTCAAAAATGTGCAGGCTTTTTTTTTTTTTTTTTTTTTTTTTACCTTATGGCGGATATCAGCTGAATTACTACAAAAACTGGAAAGTTTCTAGAAGGATAGTCTTTCATGGCCAATCCAGTTAAATAACAACAAATATCAAGTTGATAACAACCAGACACCTTTTCTTAAGTTTGAGTTCAGCAATCCTTTTCATGTATTGCCTCAAGTGTTCTTCTCTGAAGGGGAAGGCAATCAAGAAACTGTTGACCAGTGTGTTCAGGAGCTGTTCTCATAGGGATATATTTCGATCCTCTTCAGAAGATGCTTTGCACTGACTATGTAGCAAAATCTCTTTGGACAAAAGCCATAGAAACTCTCAACAGTTGAAGAAAACTTGGCAGGGAATAAGAGAAAGAGGAAGAAATAACTTTTCTCTGTCGGAATATCATATAGTTGTTGAACTCTAACCTCCTTGTGGATGAGGACATTTTCCCAACACTCCTTTATGTTCTCTTCAGCATCTGGAGGAATTATAAGCAGATTGCTAATATTTCATAAGAGGTAATTCCTAGATTGATAAATTCTCAAAATAGAATTAGATAATTAAGCCATTATGATACACTGTGTATGTGTGTATGTGAATGAGTAGGCAATACCATTTGGCTAGCATTACAACTACCTTAGTTCTCAATGGAATTTGAACTTTCCTTGAAAGCCAAGTGATAGGAAATATCAAAAAGCATACAAAATATAATAGAGAAATAAAAGGCAAAGTGTTCAGGAACAATATTGACCATATTTGCTCTATATTATGTGAGAGTAAAGTGAGGAGCCAACTGTGGGACAATTGATTACAAATGACATTGAGAACACCGTGGGCCATAAGCAGTGTATTTCTTAGCAATGGTGTTTTAAGAAAGCAAATATCTTAATAGAAAATATAGAATGTGAAGGAAAAGAAAATATTTCTCTTAAACATTGATTAGAGTCTTAATAAATTCTTGTATGTAGTTTCTTATTATAAGCAGATGTGGAAAGTTCAGAGGACATCAAATAAAACTTAGGAGGTAAATGGTAAACCTAAGATTCATTGATGCTAAGAATATACTTTTCTAATTTGATAATCCTATCAAAGCAAAAGAGAATAAGGAGTTTCTTAAATAGAAAAATCTTTAAAATGGTAAGTTTGTAGTTGCTAAATTCCTTCTAACTTCAAGCACAACAACAACAAAAAACCAGGCACATTATTTGAAGTTTGACAGGACAGTAATATAGTTTCTTTAACTGGTGAATTTTCCTTTCTGCTTTCTTCAAATCTCTCAAAATTCATTTTATCTGGAAAAAACATAAAAAGTGTCCATAGAGAGTTGTGGTTATTCTTACTAAAGTGAAACCATTGATAGATCTTTCGGGAAAAAGATTAAGTAGATTATATTTATGGTTTTTTCTCACTAAAAGTTCTTCCTTTGAGATGAAGGAATGAATGGGGATTTTTTTCCAGCTGTTGGTAAATTGATATGCGGTAAGGATTAATTTTCCTAGGATGATTATAGGAGCAACCTAAACACATTAAGGGAGCAAATCCAAAACATTAGGAAAAAACAGATTATATGTCAGAGATTATTAAATCATGAAAATATGCCCCCATTAAAATGTGAGTTTTTTCTGCCTTTCCCTTTTCAATGATGCTGCTTCATTAGCCTGAAACCCAAGTGAAAAAGATTTGTGTGGTAGGACTGCCACCAATTCCAGTATACAGGTAAAACAGTGACATAAAACCCGTTGTTCAGCTTTTTGAGGTTGTTATCTTAACAACTAGCAAAAGTTATTACATCCCACTAAGTTCCTAGGACAGGATGTGACACACTAGATCAGTTCATGTTGATGAATTGTTGTCATCATTTTGTTGTTATTCATAATTGTTGGATTTTTAAGTATTCCTGCATTCTGAGAAATGAAATTGTTGGACCCTAGGACTCTGCTTATGTATATTACACAGATGTGGGAAACGTGTGCTTTTACTGAATACTACCAGGCAGGAAACAATCCCTAGGGGGATTAATCAGATGCAGTTTGGTGGGAATAGATAAATAATCCGGATCTTACTTTTTGTTTGGGGGGGCTGGAGAAGTGAGTTGCTGTTAAGCCTGGAAATCAGAGGCTACTGATATATCTCTCCTAGCTTAAGAATAAACAGTAGCAGTTTCTAAAAGTCTAAAGAGGAACCCCAAGAATCTCTGGAAATCAGGGAAGGAATGAGGGTTCAAGTCAGATGCTTCTAATAGCCTCAGTGCGGCTACAGGCTCTTAGTTATGGTTATGCACTACACCGCTCTAAGTCAGAATGCTGTTAATGTTTCTCAAATGCCATTTATCCCAAACTATTCTTGAAGAGCCAAAAGATAGTAGCAACAAGATAAAAAAATACAAAGAACATGGTAGTTTCTGAGGTTAGAGGAAACATTGTTTAGAAAATATACATGGGTAGGCATCATTATACTTTCTAAAAGGTTCATCAGAAGAATTGGTTTTTCTGAGTTTATATAATAAGGTAATCAATCCATAAATATTTATTAAATGCCTATGTGATAAGAATGTCTAGAAATTGAAAATGCCTCAGATACAGCCCCAGCCCACAGAGTGCCTACAATCTCATTACATGAGGAAAATACCTCAAAAATACTTATTTTTTAAACACATTACTGGCAATGCCAAAGGTGTAGCATAAACAGGAACTAGAAGACTTCAGAGTGTTGTCTAGAGTGTGCCGTTATGATTGAAGACATGTTTCAGTGTTTTGTAAACGTAGGTGTAAAAAGGATTTAGCTACTTGAAGTGAGCATATCATGCACAGAATCGAGAACTTAAAGAGTCAAATTTATATATGTAGGTAAGTAGGTAGGTATACATGTGTTTGGCTTGGAATTATAGGTATTTGTAGATATTTGAAAAAATAATAACCTGTTTGTAGAAAATTTTTAGGGATGACTCCCAAATTTCTGCTCAGCCACCCAGTGAGAATCATCCTTAGAGCTAGTATAATTTATTTATGCCAAATTTTAAGTCGATAAGCTCATTTTTTCCAAATTCCTAAGGAATTTAGAAAAACAGAAGATCCTCTTGCCCAACGAATTAAAAAATCATAACTTTCTTATTCTTTTACCTCATCCTGTATTCCAGCTCATCAATCCAAACAAGAGAGAACGAGGGAAGATTAGTAACAGGTGATAAGGTTTTGGAGGAGAAGTATGAAAGATAAAGACCAACTAGGCAAGATGGAATGTAAGGAGTACTCTGTAAAAATTCAGGCTTAGAGCAAATAAGCAAGGTTATGATAGTATAAATTTAATCACAACACCACTTCATTTAAGCTTTTCTAAAAATGGGCAATTAGAAAAAAATCACTCACGTATAAATGAAGTCATTCTCCTCTCTTCCATGAGAATTTTTAGGCATCAAACTTTTTTTCACCTATTTATTGGCATCTGGATGTTGACTTGCTAAGGATTATAGAGCAGATCAGTTGTGGAGATAAAGCTGAATCCCATGTTTAACAGCTCAGTGTGATGCTTTTTCTAATTTTCTGTTTAGACAAAAACTTGGCTCCTCTTGGTCAAGTAAAGATTAAAAGTTATCAGAGAATATTCTATTCTTGTATCAAATTTAGAAGACATGTTTTGCTGATAATTAGAAGTAAAATTAAATCATGATTTAATGTATACTATGTAAGTGCACTATACAAACTTCTCAATGTTAGAGTATGTAATGGAAATTTTCTGATCTTTTTCTGCCATCTAGTGGTGGACTCAATGGTTTGTCATTTTTAAAAGGCCAGTGTAGTGAATTGGAATAACAGATTTGGGTCACTTCATAAGTAAAAAGCTGTGAATAAACAGAAATGGAAATTCAGTGGATGGTACTTTTATATTACTTAATCAATTGCAAGGTTTTTTTTAAAGCTTCTGCTTTCTACAAACTGTGAAACTTCCGGGTTAGAATAAGCTAGATACTGTTGTTGCCCTAGACTCATAATCTCCCAAGTGAAGCACCAAAGACATTAAATGTAAAATATCACAATGTGAGGTTTTAAAATTCAAACTAGCTCTCTCACATTGTTTCAGTATCATTTTACAGCACTTACCATGTGGCAGGGGCTTTTTAAAGGCACTTATACCTACACAGTTTCTATTATTTATGCATATATCTTGAATAAAAATGTATTTGACATCGTTAAATATTTGTTGTCTTAACACTAACTTTAGACATTAATTGCCTCCCAAATCAGAAAACAATCTGAAGTGATTTAGAAGCGTACAACTTAGACGTGCAGAATGGCTATTAGCTGCGCGTTCAAGTTCTTTTGTCTGGAGTAGAGTCTGTTTTCTTTAGTGAGGGGAATCAGCAAGCGAAAGCAGTCGTAAGTGGCTTCAACATAAATGACATAGAAAATGTCATGCATTTTTAAAAGAAAACACATTGAAATGAGAAGTTGAGTAGTAATACTTGAAATGCTCATCATAGTTAAGGATGATATTGACAAGTGAATGTATTTTCTTTGAAATGTTTGCCCAGTAAAAAGAGCTGGTTATTATTCCCCAAAACTCTGCCGGTGCACTCTCTTTTATGAACGAAGACTGGTGCAGATGAAAAACTCCCTGGGTCTTCACTGTGATCTGCAGCTAAGAGGAAGAACTGTTCTTCATATAATAAGAAGTGATTCATACAAATATTAAAATTTCCTGGAACATGGAGAGAATTAATATCATATATTATACAAAAGAAAGTAATTCATTATAAAAATAACATAAACACATGGCTTCTTTGTCTTAATATTAGGAAAAAAGAGAAGTAGACATATAGATTATTAACACTTTCTTGAGATAGGTCAGTTTACTCATTACTCATTTCTTTTTCTACTTGTGATTTGTAAAATGACTCTTCTACCAACACATAATTAATAATCCAATTTTTACACCATTGTATGACATCCTGAAGGAAAAGCACAATTTTCATAAAACAATATGCAAAAATGGATGAAATACTCATTTTGATAAGTGATAATCTATTCAACATTGTCTGTGGAAAGCTCTCCTGGTGCTTCTGAGGATCCCCAAAGTGAAACTGCAGATGGGTTATTGAAAGTTGTGCAGTTGTTTCCCAAGAACATAGCAAAAATAGTTGTAAGCACTAATAAGTTCAAAATGAAAAATGAAACAGCTGATTTGCCATGTTCCACTTTATGCTTACAGCATAAAATCTTATTCATGAGCACAAGTTTAGGCTCACACTATTTGATGCAGATCTTGTATCAGCAGATTTCCAATTTATGTGGGCATGGTCTAATAATATATATTAGTAATTATGCATTGGAATTAATGCCATCTAATACTACACTTTTATTTGACATGATAACTATCATGTATCTAAAATATAACATATTTCCTAAAGTATTTTTCAAAACTGTATTCCTAAAAAAACTGTATTCCTAATTTGTGCATGTGTTTTTCCTGATTATAATATCTATTTTTGACAGGCAAATACATATACACAAAGAGCTAAAAATAGCATTTAAAAATATGTGCCTTACTATCAGGCCTATGTGTACATATAGTGTATATTTACAAATTATTACTATATTATTATATATATTATATTATTACATTTATCATATATAGAGAAATATATATGTAACCATATATATGTAGCTATATATATAAACCATATGTATGATATATATGATTACTAAGTTTTTAACCTAAAACTATAAAAAACAATTTTTGTATATTTTTTGCTTCAATGATACTTTGTTATAAAATATCATATAGGTTCTTTTTTAATCTTTAGGTAACTGACCTTTATTATTAGATTTTTTCCTATTAAAATCAATAAATAACTAAATATTTTAGCCTATTCAATATTATTTTTATTACAAATGCCTAATAGTCAAGTTCAATAAAAAAGGCATTTTAAAGATTTTGACATATATTTTCATATTGTCATCCACAAAGCTAGTAAAAACTCTGAGAAATAATTTCTAAGTGGGTATCAAAAGCCTTAATATTTTATGCCCTTTGATTACATATTTCAACTCCTAAAAATTTGCCTAAGGGAAATAATCCAAAATTTATACAGTGCTTTAAGGCTGAAATTCATTTCAGTGTCATTTATTACTTTGAAATATTGGAAATCATGTAAATACTTAAAAATGCTATAATGCTTAAACTGTGGTAGAATATTCTTTATGAAATATTATATAGTCATTTTCATTATAATAACAAAGAATCTATAATATAGAAAATATATAGTATTAAGTAAAAAATACATACTTATAGTATGTTAACAGTTTGTAAAGAAAAAATACATGAATTCCAGAAAATCCACCCAAATAATGTTGGTCATCATTGAGTGGTGAGGATAGAAGCCACGTTTTATTTTACTTTTTTTGCATTTGTTTTGACTTATAAAATTTATAAACAAGCATGGACTGACGTATCAAGGAAAATGTATCATTAGTTATGCAAATCTACCTTTTCCAAAACAGAATCATTTGATTCAAGAATTATCTACTATACGTGGCTTTAGCAAAATAGAATTCTAAAAATTGATGTTTACAATGGAGAAACACTGACTTTGTTCTTCTGGTATTTTTTCCTACATTTGAAGAAACTCATGGATGAACATATCCCAGAACATCTTTCTTCCTTTCTGTTATATGAACATTGCATAGCTATGACTGGTAATAGATATTAAGAAAGGGCAAATATTCTTATTTGGTGAAGAATGGTCAAGAAAACTACTTAAGTATAATTTGCAACTGTAGTTCCTAAACTTCAACCCAAGAAACTCAAAGGGAGATACAGAGTTTTTGTAAAGATTCATGGATCCAGGGGCGCCTGGGTGGCTCATTTGATTAAACGTCTGCCTTGGGCTCAGGTTCATGGTCTCAGGGTCCTGGGATCCAGCCCCATGTCTGGCTCCATGCTCAGTGAGGAGTCTGCTTGTCCTCCTCCCTCTGCCCCTTCCCCCTCGTGTTCTCTCTGTCTCTCTCTCAAATAAATAAATAAAATCTTAAAAAAAAAAAAGAACTAGTGTCCAGAGGGGTAATATCATTTATCAAAACAAGTTCTGTGTATGTGTACATGTGTGCACATGTGTGTGGACACACCTGTGTGCATAAGCAATTGCCCTATGGGGTCCTTGAAAATAAATTAGTACAATTGTTTCTGGTTTTGCTTGTATTATCAACAGGAGGGCATTAAACACATTGTATATTTCCTTCTGGTGTCCCTATTCTTAATTTACTATGAGAGGTATATAAACACTGAAAGCTGAGTGATTAGTGTCTTAGAAAATTCTTGAAATTTAAAAGTATACCATTTCTATAAGACTGCTCAAATAAAATCTTACACAAATAAAAGATCAGGTTGTAATTAAATGTAAGCAATCTCTCCGGTAAGTCAGAATTTAAAGGCTGCAAACACGTAATTTTTTTGTAGTTATTGCTTCTGAGGTTTCTGTGGTTGTTTGTTTTCTGCCCTCATGTCTTCTCATACTGGCTTGCAGCTTGCAGAGGACACTCTCAAACGGTGATGTGATTTGCCCTTGACCCTTGCTGTGACTGTAGATTTTGTAATCTAAGTTAATTTCACTCACAGCAGGGGCTACTGGTAAAGTATTTCAATTCTAAACAGCAAATTGGTTAAACTCTTTAGTTTTGGGTGTCCAAGGGATATTCATGGGCAACTGACTTTCATAAATCCAGACAAAAGGCTTCTAGTCCCAGTATGACAAATACCTACTTTATATGTTCAACTGAGATATAGTGAGGCTTGTAATCTTCAGACTCAAATATATTCAGATTTTGGTTATCTGATCATTTTTATTATTATTTGTAATCCAAGCAATGTCTTAAAACAATATAAACTTCCCATTCTTGGAGAAGCTAAATTATAGCCTACCATAAAATATGAGGCATGAAATTGTACGAATTTCAAATTTGTGGCATTGCAAACAGCGATGAGGTAGGCAAATCAGGTATAAACTGACTCGTGTATACATGGAACTGCAAAACAATCTTAACCTAAATTCTTGGATAAGAAGAACTTCTCAGATTTCAGAGAACAATATTTCAAATATGAGGTAGGATAGTTTATGTAGAGCCTAGGCCAGAGAGGATGCTAAAGAACATAATTGTATACATTGGCTTGTACGTAAGATAGCCGGAAATGGTGGGGCCAGTGGCAAATTGGTTAATGCATGATTCTACTAAAGAAATATTCATTTAGGGGCACCTGGGTGGCTCAGTCGTTAAGCGTCTGCCTTCGGCTCAGGTCATGTTCCCAGGGTCCTGGGATCAAGCCCCGCATCCGGGCTCCCTGCTCTGCAGGAAGCCTGCTTCTCCCTCTCCCATTCGCCCTGCTTGTGTTCCCTCTTGCTGTGTCTCTCTCTGTCAGATAAAAAAGTAAAATCTTAAAAAAAAAAAAAGGAATTTTCATTTAACTCAAAAATAATGAACACACAGATATAGTAACACCTTGACTACAAAGAAAACATACTTGCGGGCTTAATTTGGTCTATAGGATAGACCTTATATAATTCCTCACTAGAGTTAGATTCAGGAACTAACCTCTACCCCCTCTCCTGCTCCTACCACCCCGCCCCCCAACAAACACAATTTTCCTGCTTTCTGAAAGCCTTTGTTGACTTTTCAGTCCTCCAACTCAGGAACACTGTTTGTAGTTTTGTAACCATTTTCAGCTAAGAATGTCATTCTGAATAGAAACTCTTGCCCAACACATAATATAAATTTGAATAATTTAAATTCAGAAGGATAGTGAATGAACAAAGTTGATTTGATACCCCTTGATTCCTACTATATTAGAAGTCACCCGACAGGCTGTAAGCCCTCTTATTAATGCTTTAAGAAAACATATGATTTTTTTTTTCCTCATAATACACAGTTAACATGTTTTTTGGTAAGGCCTTATTCCTCTGGGTTCCAATGCCTGTACATCCCAGTCTGTGATGCTGGTGCAGAATATCATCAACCAAGTTTTTTGGAGTTCTTTTTTTTCTTTTCCTTTTTTTTTTTTTTTTTTTTAGAGAGGGAGAGAGAGAATCTCAAGCAGTCTCCACAACCAGTGCAGAGCCTGATTTGGGGCTCTATCCCACACTTTGTGTGTAGCTAAACAAAAAGTGTGACTTTTGAAAAGTAGATCAAATGCAGACATTTGGGGGCACCTGGGTGGCTCAGTCAGTTAAGCGTCTGCCTTCGGTTCAGGTCACAATCCCAGGGTCCTGGGATCAAGCCCCGCATCGGGCTCCCTGCTCTGCAGGAAGCCTGCTTCTCCCTCTCCCACTCCCCCTGCTTGTGTTCCCTCTCTCGCTGGTCTCTCTCTGTCAGATAAATAAATAAAACCTTTTAAAAAAAATGCAGACATTTGGATTCTATGGGCTGTTGATAATTTCTTTACTCAAAAGAGAGCTAGAGTAAATAGCTGAGTCATATGTAGGCCTAGGAGAATTTATACATTGCATTTTAAATTTGAGATCATCTTTGTGAATGTTTTCTTAAGATGTTTATTAACTAATTACTGCAATGGTTAAAAGGCTATTTTTAAGAAGATTGTAATATCGTTTTTATGGCGAGTGGAGAATTACTAGTTAATGTACGTTTTCTCAGTTATCGGTGAGTTAAGAAAAGCATGTAATATTTTACAAGGTTTTATCCAGTTTGAATATGTGGCTGATTTTTTTATTCACATAAAATAAGTCAGGGGAATGCAGGAAATGTGCTGATGGCTGTTCTTTGGGTATTCATGTTACTGAATATTAATAAAATTGTGTGATCTGGAGGTCAAAAACATTTTTTTTTATTTCCAAAACTTTCTAGAGTTGTCTGCATTTTTTATTTGGAAAAAGAAACAATATATGGAAAATATTTAGCTGTTTGGAAAAACAACTGGCACATAATACATCAGTTACCACACACTGTCATACAATACACTGAAGTGGTTACCAAAACAACATGATTTAATTTTATTTGTTATTTGCACATAAATATTTTCCACATGAATAATGTCAAAATATCTTCTGATTCAAGCAGAAACTCACAAAATCCATTTATTTTTCTTGCATTAAAATGTTAACATGTAAGATTTACTTAGAAGTTCTTGCCGAACATGAAAGTTAAGGGAAAGCCTATTTAACTATTTGCTCAGATAAAATATCACAAATCACAACAGTACATTTACAATATTCCCTTGTAGGAATATATATATATTTTAACTTTTAAATTGAGATATACAAGCCATAAACTGAACAGGAGTTATAGGATTCTAGTGTTTGGGAAGGCAACTGAGAAAACTGTGGGTTCTTAATACAAGAATCTTAAGTAAGAGATTATCTGTCTACCTACTCCCCTCTCCTCTGGCACCCAGTTTCTTCTCTATCTGAGTCTGTTTCTGGTTCTGTTTTTTTTTTTTTTTTTCAGATTCCATGTATATATGAGATTATACAGCATTTATCATTCTCTAACTTACTTCAGCTAGCATAATACCCTCTAGGTACATCCATGTTGTTGCAAAAGGCAAAATTTCACTCTTTTTGATGGCTAATACTTCATTGTGTGTGTGTCTATATCTATCTATAACTCTATCTATATCTGTCTATAGCTATCATATCCTCTTTATCCATTCATCTATTAATGGACACTTAGGTTGCTTCTGTACCTTGACTATTATAAATAATGCTTCATTGAACATAGGGGTACATATATGTTTTCAAATTAGTATTTTTGTATTATTCATAGAAATACCCAGAAGTAGAATTGCTGGATCATATGGTAGTTCCATTTTTTATTTTTTGAGAAACTGCAGACCATTTTCCACAGCGGCCATACCAATTTACATTCCACCAACAGTGCACAAGGGTTCTCTTTTCTTCACAAACTTGTCAACATTTATTCTTGTCCTTTTGATAATAACCATTCTGACAGATATGAGGTGATATCCCATTGAAGATTTTTTTTTCTTTTTCTTTTTCAAGTCTTTCTTTAAATACCAGCTAGTTAACATCCAGTGTAATATTAGTCTCAGGAGTAGAATTTAGTGATTCTATTGTATCTAGTGCTCATCACAGTGCCCCCCCTTAATATCCATCACTCATTTACCCCCCCACCCCAACCCTATCTCCCCTCCAGTAATCCTCAGTTTGTTCTCTATAGTTAAGAGTTTGTTTTCTGGTTTGCCTTTCCTTTTTCTCCCCCAGTCCATGTTCATCTGTTTTGTTTCTTGAATTCCACATATGAGTGAAATCATATGGTATTTGTCTTTCTCTGACTGACTTATTTCACTTAGCATAATATTCTCTAGCTTCATCCATGTCATTGCAAATGTCAAGATTTCATTTTTTATGGCTGAGTAATATTCCACTGTGTATATATACCACATCTTCTTTATCTTCTTTAGCCAATAATCAGTCAATGGACACTTGGACTGCTTCCATAATTTGGCTATTGTTGATAATGCTGCTATAAACATCAGGGCACATGTGTCCCTTTAAATTTGTATTTTTGGATCCTAGCAGTGCAATTGCTGGATCATAGGGTAGTTCTACTCTTAACTTTTTGAGGAACTTCCATACTATTTTCCAGAGTGGCTGTACCAGTTTGCATTCCAATCAACAGTGCAAGAGGGTTTTCCTCTCTCTTCATCTTCACCAACACCTTAATTTTAGCCATTTTGACAGGTGTGAGGTGGTATTTCATTGCAGTTCTGACTTATATTTCCCTGATGATGAGTAATGTCGAGCTTCTTTTTATGTGCCTATTGGCGATCTGTATGTCTTCTTTGGAAAAATGTCTGTTTAGGTCCTTTCCTCATTTTTAAATTGAATTGTTTTTTGTTACTGAGTTGTATGAGTTCTTAATATATTTTAGGTATCAATCTCTTATCAGATATATACCATTTGAAAGAATATTCCCCCCTTCAGTAGGTTGTTTTTTGGTTTTGTTGATGGTTTCCTTCACGGTACAAGAGTTTTTTGTTTGGTGTAGTCTAATTTTTTTTTTTTTTATTATTTTGGTTTTCATTTCTCTTACCTAAGGAGACATATCCAAAATAAATATATTGCTTAGACCAATGTTAAAGAGCTTATTGCTTATGTTTTCTTCTAGGAGTTTTATGGTTTCAAGTCTTACATTTAAGTCTATTTTGAATTTATTTTTGCGCATGGTCTAAGAAAGTGGTCCAGTTTCATTCTTTTGCATGTAGCTGTCCAGTTTTCCCAGCACTTTTATTAAAGAGACATCTTTTCCCCATTGTATGTTCTTGCCTCCTTTGTCATAGATTTATTGACATATAAGTGTGGGTTCATTTATGGGCTTTCCATTCTGTTTTATTGATCTATGTAACTGTTTGTGTGCCAGTACCATAGTGTTTTGATTACTACAGCTTTATATTATAGTTTGAAATCAGGAAGCATGCATGATACTTCCAGTTTGTTCTTTCTCAAGATTGCTTTGGCAATTTGTGATCTTTTGTGTTTCCATACAAAATTTAGGATTATTTGTTCCAATTCTGTGAAAAATGCTGTTGGTATTTTGAAAGGAATTACATTAAATCTGTAGATTGCTTTGGGTGGAATGGACATTTTAACAATATCAGTGCTTCCAAATCATGAGCACAGTATATCTTTCCATTTATTTGTGTCATTTTCAACTTCTTTCATCAAGTACTTATGGTTTGCAGAGTACAGTTCTTTCACTTCTTTGGTTACATTTATTCTTTTTGATGCAATTATAAATAAGATTATTTTCTCATTTTATCTTTTTGATAGTTTGTTATTAGTATATTTATTTAGTGAATTCATTTATTGGTTCTAATAGTTTTTGGATGGACTCCAGGGTTTTCCATGTAGAGTATCATGTCACCTGCAAATAATGACAGTTTTACTTCTTCCTTTTCAATTTGTATGCATTTTATTTTTTTTCTTGCCTAATTGCTGTGTCTAGGATTTTGAATATTATATTGAATAAAAGTGGCAAGAATGTTTTTGATCTTAGATAAAAAGCTTTTAGCTTTTCATCATTGAGTATGATGTTAGCTGTGGGTTTGTCCTATATTGCTTTTATTATGATGAGGTATGTTCCCTCTCTACCTACTTGGTTGAGTGTTTTCATTAAAATTGAATGTTGAATTTTGTCAAATGCTTTTTATGCCTCTATTGAGATGATCATATGATTTTTATCCTTTATTTTGGTAATGCAGTTTATCATATGATTGAATTGCAGATGTTAAACCATCCTTGCATCCCTGGAATTAATCCCACTTGCTCGTGGAGCATGATCCTTTGAATATATTGTTGAATTCTATTTGCTAGTATTTTGTTGAGAAGTTTTGCATCTTAGTTCATCAGGAATATTGGCCAGTAATTTGTCATATAAAGTCTTTGTCTGGTTTTGGTATCAAGGTAATGCTGAAAAATGAGTTTGGAAATGTTCCTTCCTCTTCAATTTTTAAAAAAATAATTTGAGAAAGGTAAGTATTAACTCTTTTTAAAATATTTGGTAGAATTTACCTGTGAAGTCATCTGGTCCTGGACTTATGTTTGTTGAGAATTTTTTGATTACTGTTCAATTTTATTACTAGCAATTAGTCCATTCAGATTTTCTATTTCTACATGATCCACTCTTGGAAGATTTGTGTACCTAGGAGTTTATTGTTTGTTTGTTTGTTTTTTCCAGATTGTCTAATTTGTTGACGTATAATTGTTCATAGTATTCCCTTGACCTTTTGTGTTTCTCCAGTATTTTTTGCATTTCTCCTCTTTCATTTCTGATTTTACTTATTTCTCTCTCATTTTCTTGATGAGTCTGGCTAAAAGTTTTGTTGATTTGGTTTTTCTTTTTAAAGAAACAGCTTTTTTTTAAAAAAAAATGAAGAAATAGCTTTTAGTTTCACTGGTCTTTTCTTTTTTCTTTCTTTCTTTCTTTCTTTCTTTTTTTTAGTCTTTATTTCATTTTATTTCATTTATTTCCACTCTGATCTTTATTATTTCCTTCCTTCTACTAACTTTGGGCTTTGTTTGTTTTTCTTTTCCTAGTTTGTTTAAATTTAAAGGAAATAGACTTAATTTAATTTTAGTTCCTTAAATTATTTTTCCTTTTCTAGTTCCTTTAAGTGTAAAATTAGATTGTTTATTTGAGAATTATAAATAACTTTTGTTATTTGTAACAAAATTTTGCTTCATCTCAAAGATTTTAGAACATTATCTTTCCATTTTTATTTGTCTCAAGGTATGTTTTGATTCCCTCTTTGCTTTCTTTGTTGACTCACTAGTTTTTGAGTAGCATTTTTTTTTTAAATCTTTATTTTTTTATTTTTTTATTTTTTTTAAGATTTTATTTATTTATTTGACAGAGAGAGAGATAGCGAGAGCAGAAACACAAGCAGGGGGAGTGGGAGAGGGAGAAGCAGGCTTCCCGCCGAGCAGGGAGCCCGATGTGGGGCTCGATCCCAGGACCCCGGGATCATGACCTGAGCTGAAGGCAGACGCTTAACAACTGAGCCACCCAGGCGCCCTTGAATAGCATTTTTCTTTGAGTTTTTGTTTAATAGCATATTGTTTAGTCTCCATGTGTTTGTGTTTTTTTTCACTTTTTTTCTTGTAATTGATTTTTACTTTTATACCACTGTGGTTGGGACAGATGTTTAATATGATTTTAATCTTCTTAAATTTATTGAGACTTGTTTTGTGGTCTAACATGTGATCTGTGCTGAAGAATGTTCCATGTACACTTGAAAAAGAAATGTATGTCCTGGTTGCAGCTTGTCTGATATGTGGGGAGGATGAGGCTCAGATCACTTGCCCAGCCTAGTTGCAGCTCATCTGATGCATGGGAAGGTCAGGACTGGGGTGCTCCCCATCTGGTTGTATCTCAGTCTCTGTGTAGAGTGGGCAGGGCATGGGGTGCTCAACTAGTAGTGCAGGGTTGGCAGATCATGCCCTCTGGTACTAGCAGACTCAAGAGATGGCACTGGAAGTGGCGCCTATATGCTCTGTAACTAGCAAGTTAGGATGAAATTGCAAAAATGGCATCCACCAGCACTTCTATCCCTGAAAAAATTCCCTGCATGTACCTGCCTGTTCAGTAGCCACTTTAAAATTAGTAAGTGGATTTCCCTCATGTATAATCTAGGTGATTTTCACTCTGTTGATCTTATGCTGGATCTCAGGGCAAGTAGGTTTGTGTGTGAGGCTGATAAGAGCGAGATCTTTGTTCCTTTTAGTTCTGCAATTCTCTTGGTCTTAATCCTTGTTGAATTTCAAAACTAGCTCTTTTGTGGGCTTATATTTCCAGTACTGCCCTCCAGGGCCAGGGTTACTTGTATGGGGGACAATTCCTTTACCCTTTGAGGGAGTGTTCCATATTTTGGGAATTGCTTCCACTTTGTGGGGTTACCATTTCTGGAGTGGCATCCCGGGTAAGGCTGTGTCTGCCTCTCCTACACTTCTTGATGTGTCTCATTTGTTATGGTGGTGCTGTTCATCTAGTTCTCAGGTCTTTTCAGTAGGAAAATTATTCCATACATAGCTGTGAATTTGTTATGTCTGAGGGAAAAGGTGACTTCAGGGTCTTCCAACACTGCTATCTTGAACCCCCTCAGAAATGAGATATTTCTGAGATGGTTACCTCCTAGTAGATTACAAAAAGCTGATAACAATCTTCTGTCTTTTCCTCAAGCAGCAACTGCCACCTCTACTTGTGTTCCCAAGGTGGCTGGTAAGAAGTTGTAATTCACATTCTAATTTTCAAAATCAAGTTCATAGGTTTGGTTGGGGTCATTAGAACTATACTTTAACAAATTGAAATGGTATCAAAGGTAGGTATCAATAATCAATGATTTCAAGACCAACTTCTTGCAGTGTTTTTGCTGACTTGTAGATCAGTTTTAAAGTTAGTGTATTACTCATCTCTTGACAAGATAGAAATGTACTTATAAACATCTTTTATGTTGACTAATTGAATTTAAATAAATACAAGCAAACAAAAAACCCATCTTTTATTATATGTTGGTCTCATCAAAGCTTTTTATACAACAAGTACTCCTTTGATTGCAACATCATTGGGATTTGAAGAGTTTATTTAAAATATATTTCCATTCATTTGATAACTTTTCTGTAAGGAAGAAATTTTTGATATATTATAGGTAATACTAAAGTTAGGAGAAAAGCTAGAGGTGTTTTTAAAAATCTTGGAGAGGGGTGCTTGTGTGGTTCAGGTGGTTAAGCATCTGCCTTTGGCTCAGGTCATGATCCTGGAGTCCCAGGATCTAGCCCCACATCAGGCTCCTTGCTCAGTGGGAGTCTACTTCTCCCTCTCTCTCTGCTACTCCCTGCCACTCGTTCTCTCTTGCTCTCTCAAATAAATAAAATCTTCAAAAAACATCTTGGAGAAAATGTTTGAAATGGTCTTTAAAATGACTTCCTGAATTGTTTCACATCCAGAAGAACTAGTACAGAAGACCCCCCTCAACATCAAGAAGAATAATAAGGACAATATTTGCAATAGAAACAAAAGTAATAATTTTAGCTTAAATTAGAGTTATAGCATCAATATGTTAATAATTGTAGTCTCTATTGCCTCATGCAAGGTAACTTTTTGGGTTTGATATAAACATTTTAAATTCCTGTGTTTCTTCACATGTAACTAAACATCAAAACAAGATCAAAAGATCATTTCTTATTAACAATTTGCCTGCTGGTCTTTTAAGTATATAACTTATCGACTTGTATAAACTTATAATATGTAAAATGAGAAATGTAAATAGTATGTGCTCAACTCTGTTCCTAGGGAGTTTTGTGAATAAATTTCCATTAATCCAGTGTCAATGCACCCTAAAGTTATATAATTCATGCCCTTTCTGGATTAGTTTAATAAGAAATAATCTGCTATTTTTTATTTTCTTTCCTTTCTCTGCTCCAATTGCACTTCTATAGAAGTTTTAAATGTTTATGTATGTATCCGGTTTTGCATATTGTAGACATCTGTCAACTCAGTAAAACTCATTGCAGGGTAGTCATTATTTTGAAGGAAAAACTGAGCTCATCTCAATGAAACTTAATTTAAAAACTACTTCAATCCAAAATTAAAGAAATACCAAGTCAGAAATTTGGTTTTTACTTACTTGATTTGACCAGAATACCACTAGAGAAAAATAATTCATATTCTTTTACTTTTACAAGTGTCTTTAAAACATACAGTGTATATATATTTCTAAATATCTGTGTTTGTGTGTATAGAAAAAGTATTATCAATAAATGTCATACCTGTATTCCAAGAAGGGACAACTAGATGCGATGGAGGTCTTATCTTCATCATTTATGTATGATGTGTAGTAGACTCTTCAGGTTTTGTGGGTTGCCAAGTCAAGGTGTACTATTTTCCTTTGAAAGGGAATGCAAATTGCAACTGGAAGACTATTGAAAGAGCCACTGAACAGAGCATTTTAGCCAAATATGATTGCAGAGTATTTTCCAATGACCAATTGAATGGATTTGTTATTTTAATAATGTTTGAAATTAGTTTATAGAAAGCATCTATATGATAATTCATTGTCTGGTAACATTCATTTTTATTTTGTCGTAGTTGGACTATTAAAGGGGAAAAACCATTGGGCTAATTATTCCTTCCTTTAGAAAGTTTTATTTTATTTATTTATTTATTTATTTATTTATTTATTTATTTGACAGAGAGAGAGATAGCGAGAGGGAACACAAGCAGGGGAAGTGGAAGAGGGAGAAGCAGGCTTCCCGTGGAGCAGGGAACCCGAAGCGAGACTTGATCTCAGGACCCTGGGACCATGACCTGAGCCAAAGGCAGACGCTTAACCTTCTGAGCCACCCAGGCGTCCCAAGAGCCGACAGCACCCAGTATTCCCAGGCAGTTTCCCATCCAAGTACTAACCAGGCCCGACCCTGCTTAGCTTCTGAAATCAAACGAGATTGGGCATGTTCAGGGTGGTATGGCCATAGACCCTTTAGAGTTTTATAGCCTGGGTTATAATTTGGTAGATTTTATTACTTATTGTGGGGTTGCTATGGCAAATTTAAAGAGTCCTATTTAATAAGATATACCCTTAGGACTAAAAATTAATTATAGGGAATTTATTATATCTGGTTGGAATCTTAGATGTAAGACCAATTGCTCCCCCTTTATTATGTAAAACATCCTAAACTTATAGGTAATTTATTGTGTCTGGTTTGAATTTTAGATATAAAGCCAATTGTTCTCTTTTTCTTTTCTTATGCAAATCATCCTAAACTTTGTATTTCACCCTAGGATTCTTATTTGGCAGTACCAAATTTGGGTCATTATCACAATTTTTTTCTTTACTTACAGAGATTTTACCTATGCCTTTGTAATTCATATATTTTAAGAAATTTTTATTTTATTATTTTTTTTCTTTTTGGGGGGAATTCAAACATGGATCAAAATATCGTGACATCAAGGGGAATAGCGACCTCAGTATATGACCTAGTAATCCCATACATGGATGCCACGTCATAACTAATGGCCACCTAGGAGATCCACTATCATTTAAAGCACACCATTCCTGGGCGCCTGGGTGGCTCAGTTGGTTAAGCGACTGCCTTCGGCTCAGGTCATGATCCTGGAGTCCCTGGATCAAGTCCCGCATCAGGCTCCCTGCTCGGCGGGGAGTCTGCTTCTCCCTCTGACCCTCCCCCCTCTCATGTGCTTGCTCTCTCTAATTCTCTCTCTCTCAAATAAATAAATAAATAATCTTTAAAAAAAAATAAAAAAAAATAAAGCACACCATTCCTGAAATACAGGAGTCAGTGCCTGGTTAGACACATCACAATGACACTATGCTTGTTAAGCAATTCAGCCTCCATTTCCTTTTGCTTCTCTATCCCTACTCAACATTAGGCTCTTTGCCACTTTTTCCCACTCATAGGGCAAGCTCAGGCTAGAAAAATTGAAGACAGGTAAAACCTAGCCAACCAAACATAAAGAAGCACAACCCAGAGCACAGATATACAAGCACAGCAATAACTGACCCTATTTAATCCCAGTGAACTGTGTGTAATCGGCCCAGTTAATAAATCAAGAGAGAGAAACTAAAGATTCATCACATCAGTGAACACTGCCATTGCATCATGCTCATAGTGTCAATTGTTTTATTAGGACACTTAGCATCCTCTGCTGGATGTTTGGCAGCACCCCTCTACAGAATTTATGGAGGTTGGGATGAAGGACACATAGGTACCAATGGACAAACAAAGTAAAAGAAATATAGCAAACAACCAGAGAATTCTCTAAGGAGAAGGGATCAAGTTTGGCTTGAAGTAGAAACAAAAGGGGCAGGGGGAGTGGATTTGCAGGCAGGTGGCTCTATTTCTTATTGAGGTTTGAAGGTGCCAAGAAGGCCAGTGTTTGCATAATTTGAACTTCTCCTGTACAGTCAAGGGAGGCTTATCACTATGCACACATGTTGGGGGAAGGGAGAAAAGGTGTGCATGAAAAATGTCAGAAGTCAAACACCAAAAATGGAATCAAACTCTTGCTTACACTGACTAGTCTTAAAATTTTGAAATCATATTGCAAAAAAAATAGCATCTATTAAATATTTGGGAATTACCAAGAGCAAAACTGTAACTAAAGTACTATAGAGAATTATTAAATGACTATCATTGTTAATAGAATCTAAGCTTCAGGAAGTAACTAAATTGATATGGTTTCACATATTATAGTGCTTGGCACACAGAAAGAAGTTAATGAATATTTTTGAATGAAAGAATGATAGTCTGTACAGGCCTTTCTAAGGAAATGATAATAAACTGATCTAGAGGGAATGCCCTCTAGGTCATAGAGAAAGAAGTCATGAAAACTGATAAGGGCACACACTTGAACTATTGAAGAAACACCAGCATGTCCAGTGTGGCTGGAGCCAAAAGAAAGGTGGTCTAAGATGTGAACAAGCCCAAGGGCAGCTGGTGCATGGCTTAGTTGGTTAAGCATCAACTTTTGATTTCAGCTCAGGTCATGATCTCAGGGTTGTGAGATTGTGCCCAACGTTCTGGCTCCGTGCTGGGTGTGGAGCCTGCTTAAGAGTCTCTCTCTCTCCTTCTGCTCCTCCCCCACCTTCTCTTTCTCTCTTAAAAAAAAAAAAAAAAGATGTGAACAAGCCCATGTCATCTGGGACATTGTATACCGTGGCAAAGAGCTAATATTAATGAGTGGTGTTTTTCAGGACCAAATAAAACAATGAGTTAAATAGTACCAGGGAATTTTCCAAATGTGTACAAAATTAAGAGGAGTTCTTCTGATATTTCTAACAAATTTGACCTTTAAGAATTTTTAGAATAAAATTCAGTGCCTTAGTTTGACCATGTTCCCTTCAAAAATAGCTGGAAGATTGAAAGATGGGAAGTAGTTGGAAGATTTTAAGAAAAATGGCATTATGTGACTTGTATTTAAATATAAAGAAATCATTACTATGAGGGTAAAGATTACATAATGTAGAAGGTGATTTTAGTAATTCACACTGGGTATGATGGCAGCTTGTATTAGGTGGTAAGAAATGTCTACCTTCTGGCTGTATTTTGAAAATAGAACCCACAGGAAATATTGATAGATTGAATATAGAAGTGAAGGAATTAAGTTAGTGGCTGAGAAAAAAAAAATCACTTTGACCAGTTTGTTTTGTATTAGATTTATTGACTAGCATATTTTCAGGTTTCTAATATCTATAAAAGTGTTTTGCTCAATGACAGATTATAATATGTATTTATTATACGAAAAGAAAGGCAAAAAGGGCTTGAAAATACTAAAGTGCTGCTTGTGAATAGGTATTTATCCAAAGGATACAAAAATAGTGATTTGAAGCAGTACATGCACTCTAATGTTCATAGCAGCAATGCCCACAATAGCCAAAATATGGGAAAAGCCCAGATGTCCGTCAACAGATGAATGGATAAAGAAAATGTGGTATATATATACGATGGAATATTAGCCATCAAAAAGAATGAAATCTTGCCATTTGTAACAATGTGGATGGAACTTGAGGGTATTGTGCTATGTGAAATAAGTCGGAGAAAGACAAATACTGTATGATTTCCCTCATATGTGGAATTTAAGAAACAAAACAAATGAACATACGGGAAGGGAAGGAAAAATAAAATAAGATAAAAACAGAGAAGCAAACCATAAGAGACTCTTAACTATAGAGAGCAAACTGAGGTTTGCTAGAGAGGAGGTAGGTTGGGGGATGGGATAATTGTGTGGACATTAAGGAGGGCACTTGATGTTATGAGCACTGGGTGTTGTATGCAACTGATGAATACACTATATGTTAACTAAATTGAATTTAAATTTAAAAAGTGCTGCTTGTTAAATTAAAATATTTAAAGAAAAAAGAATTAAAAACATTGAAGATCTTGAAGACAATTTCTCAATATCCATTCTTTTTTATTCTTCTTAAAGCCAAAACAAACAAATAAAAGGTAATAAAGAACAAAACCTATTCATAGGCCCAAATGATAAATATGTGATTATATGCTAATAGTGATTACAAAATAAAATTAGTATGCCATATCTACTACTAATGGTAAAGATTAGAGCAAACTAATGATATAAAATAGATATGTAAGAAAATATAAGAATATATAAAGTTGGGTGGTATTTTCTGTTAAGTGTATGTTTCATATACCTGTATTTAAATCTTCTAGCTCTCTTTGTAGTAAACATGGTAAAATCAAGACATTGTATTTTATTCTAAAAACACCTACTGGTCAAATTCGTTAGAAATATCGTAAGGATTCCTTTTAATTTTATACATTTTTTAAAAATTACCCAAAGCTATTTAACTCATTTTTTATTCAATCTTAAAAAAGCATCATTCATTAATATATCATGTTTTACACATTGCTCTATAAAGAAGAACTAAAAATAAGTTAATTTCTTTGATATTGGCTTAAATAATTGGAATATTACTCTCTAAATCTTTTCCTGGTATATGTAAGTACCTGGAAGTATAAAAAAGTATAGAAGATTAAAAGGCTTAGCCTATTGATGATATGGAGGCTGAAGATGTAGGAAAAGATTTAGTGGTTCCCTGATATTAATCATTATATATATTTCCCATTAAATAATTGTTGCTAAACATTTATAAAACATACAACATTTGATGTTTCATGATAAAAATACATGATCTCATAACAATATTTTTTCAAAAAATTACTTGTACAAAATAAGCACAACTTTGTGTTAGATATTCTCTTTCCATCTCTGGTGTTGACATAGCCTATCTACTTTGGTTTATTTATACTTTCTCATTTTTATTCCTATTGATTTTCCTATAGCAGTAGTTCCTTCCCTTCACGTCACAAGATAATCCCTCCCAGAATCTTCTTTCCTTGCTTTTGTTTGTCCCTCTTTCTGCATGTGGATCTTGGAAGAGTCTCTTCACTTAATCTGAACAATGCACAATAGTGTATAAATACTTACCTACAAAATACTCACCTTATCGTTTAGTATGTCAGTATGTGCCTCAGTAGATATTAGTGAGTAAAAGAAGTTGTGCAGTTGAGAGATCTTGAAAAGAGATAAAATTTTGATTAAAGTTTTAAGTTATGAAAGGAAAAAAAATAAGAAAATTTTTTTAAAAATTAAGTTTTCTAAATAAATGGAAGAGCTCCTGATTATATGCCTACTCCCCTCACTCTATCTCCAAACCACAAATGGATTCATTTTAATCTGATTTTCCATTTTTAGTCAACAGCACTACAGAATATTAAAGTAACTGGAGTTACATTTGCTTCATCTTGTAGCTTCATCTTTATCCTCATCCACATCTATACAGTGACAATTTTTATTTAAAATGGTTCTTTTATCCATTTTTTTTATTATTTTAGGATTTCATTATTTAATACCACCTTAACGATCACTTGTCTCTTACTTTTGATTCATTATATACTTTGCCTCTTACATTAAAATGTATTCTGAGAGAAGGTGAAACAGAACTTCAATTAATTTTAAGCACATTAATTCTAAAAGAAAATTGTAAGAAATATTTGTAAGTTTTTAAAATAACAAACTTACTGAGATATAATTCACATGCTGTACAATTCACACAGTTCAGTGGTTCAGTTCAGTGGTTTTGAGCATATTCACAGAGTTGTACAACCATCATCACCACAATCAATGTTAGAACCTCTTTATCAGCCCAAAGAGACATTCTAAATGCATTGGTAGTCATTTTATTCCTCTAACTTTACTCCAGCCCTGGGCAACCACTTTCTTCCTCCACAAATTGTCCTATTCTGAACATTTCAGATAATGGAATCATGTAATATATGTTCTTTTGTGTCTTGTTTCTTTTCACTTACCATATGTTTTAAAGGTTTGTCTATATTGTAGCATGTATCAGTACTTCATTTTTTTTTTATTACCAAGTAGTATTCTAATGTATAAGTATAGCACATTTTATTTATCCACTCATCAGTTGATGAGCACTTGGGTTTTCCACTTTTTGGCTGTTATGACTGTAATGAGCATTTGTTTACAAGTTTTTATGTGGATATATCTTTTTATTTTTGGATACATATCTAGGAGTTGAATCACTGAGTCATGTGATAACTCTTCATTTAAGCTTTTGTGGAACTGCTATACTATTTTCCAAAGTATTTCTCTGAACCATTTTGCATCTCTAATAACATTGTATGAAGCTTCCAATTTCTCTACATGCTCTCTAATGCTTGCTATTGTCTATCTTTTTTATTATATTCATCCTAGAGGGTGTGAAATGGTTTTGATTTGCATTTCCCTGATGGCCATCTAATGTTTTTAATGATCTCAAATTATACTGGTTGCCTGAGATAACTTACAAAGTGCCTTGTTTTAAATGGATGTTGGATTTATCTCAAACATCATTTAAAATACTAAGCTTGAGTAATAATGAATAATATCAAAATGCAGATGGGAAAGTATCTGTACATACAGGATGCTCTGATGGCTTATTCCTACTTATGACTTCTCCACGGGACTCTGCCTGTCTCATGTGTACCAATGGTGGTAGAATTGGATATGACTGGAGGATGCACTAAGTATCATTTGTTTTATTCCAATCAGGTGGCCCAATAACACTAGTACAAATGGTATTTCTAAATAATTATGATGAACCCTATCATTCCTCATGTATCATTCCAATGAAGTATTACAGATTGGTTTTTATAAGAGATTAACAAGAAAATACCAAAAAGTCAGAAACTTCTTTTCACCATATTTTATTTTCACAGATGCTACTAAAACATCTTAAATAAATGTATTTAAAAGATAATTGGCCCTCAAAGAAATCCACAGCTTTTTTGGGGGAGAATCATTTTGGTATATTAATAACAATGACAATTAATGTAACATGAGAAATAGGTGTTATCAAGGAAAAAACACGTTTACTTGATCACGCCAAGCAAATTAAAAGAGATCCTTTGGCTTTTAGTCTTGTTTTGTTTTGCCTTTGTGTGTGTGTGTGTGTGTGTGTGTGTGTGTGTGTGTGTGAGCATACTGTGGAGTTCTATAAATGAATCTGCTATTTACTCTTTATTTACTAAGTATGACATGATTCTTGAATAAGTAATTTGTGCAAGAAGATTAAAAAGTCCATTAACATTCTGGTTTAGAAATTTATGACTTAAAATTTTTATAAGCACAAAAATTTTAAAAGTTATGTGTTGAATAAGTAGATTTTTAAATGTGCAGTTCTATCAAATTGCATTTCCATATGGCACAACAATAATTCATAACCATATAAATTTCAGAATTGTCCTACAATGCTGGAGGTTCTAAGTACAAGCAAGAATGATGGACCATAATTAAATGTATTTGTTTATGCCATCTGGAAGCCTTTTGCAGTCCATTAATTAGTAGGATTATTACAATATTCTCAGCTAATGGGTTTTGTCAGATTCAGGCTTTAGATTTGTTTGTGGTTGAAGGGCTGTTTGTGTGTTTATTAAGTGCTTGGTTATTTCAGTGATGTGTGTGACTGGTAGTAAAAACTACTTCCCCATTCCTTAACATCTTGTTTTTTAAAAGATTGAAACTCAAGGAATTTACTGAGGTGTTTGCAATTTTGGACTGGCAATAATAAAAAGGTACTTATTGTATACATAATTACACAAGGTCTGGAGAGCAGTACTTATCCTTTATTTAGGGCTACAATGGGTCAAATAGTTTGTCTTATCAGCATGGTAGGTTTTGGGAGCAAGAAAAACATACACCCTTAATTCAATATGTACACCTTTTTGTAGAATAAAGAATTTGTCTGATCTCTGTTCATGGTTCCTGGGAGGAAACTTCTAAACCTTGGGATTTCCCAAGATATGGGAATGTCTTTTTATTGGTGATGGGCCCTTGGACCACACCTGAATTTATGCCAACAATGATTCAGGATAGCGACTGGTCATACCAAAAAGAAGAATTATGTGGTTAGAGATTTGGGGCTTTGAGCCTCATGTAACATTATCTCCTGACACATGGAAGGGAGAGAGGGTCTGGGGATTGAGTTCAGGCATGTGGCCAAAAATTCGATCAATTATGCCTCAAATTTGTAAGCAGTTAATCAGAAATGCAAGTAGAAAAGAGATCCCCAAACTTGTAGGTGACATAAGGGCAGTCTTGTTGGGGACCATGCCCCTAACTTGTGGAGTCTGTGCTAACTTTGGGTGATCAATGTCAGAATCAAGCATAGTATTGCAAACTTTCAATTTATTTTTTCTTTAGAGTTCTCCATTTCACCCTGGAAGTGCTGTCTATAAAACCTCTAATTACCCACATTCTAAACTTTGCAAAATGTCATTGCTTGTTGACTGAATACCCTGATTCTCTGGATTCCGGTCATCTGTCTTATTTCCTTCATTATTTAAACTCTTGTTTTTTAAGAGTGCTTTATAGAAATTATAATTTTATGGAGAGGAAGATGGCTCAATGAAAACAGGATAAGACTGAGTGTTAAGAGTTGAACAGTCATGGGGCGCCTGGGTGGCTCAGTCGTTAAGTGACTGCCTTCAGCTCAGGTCATGATCCCAGGGTCCTGGGATCAAGCCCCACATCGAGCTCCCTGCTTGGTGGGAAGCCTGCTTCTCCCTCTCCCACTCCCCCTGCTTGTGTTCCTTCTCTCTCTATCTCTTTCTCTGTCAAATAAATAAATAAATAAATCTTAAAAAAAAAAAAAAGAGTTGAACAGTCAGGGGTGCCTGGGTGACTCAGTCGTTAAGCATCTGCCTTCGACTCAGGTCATGATCCATGGGTCCTGGGATTGAGCCCCATATCGGGCTCCCCGCTCTGCGGGAAGCCTGCTTCTCCCTCTCCCATTCCCTCTACTTGTGTTCCCTCTCTCGCTGTGTCTCTCTCTGTCAAATAAATAAATAAAATCTTAAAAAAAAAAAAGCTGAACAGTCATTTCATAACTCTATTCACTAACTATAATTGTGAGTGAAAATAATTTGTTAATCACTCTGAGCCTGTTTCTTCATCCAAAAAATAAGGTGGCTGATTAAATAACCTTTAAAGTCTCTGGGAGCTATTAGATAGTAAGATTCTTTGAATTTTAATGCCTCCATTTTCTTGTCAGCAATGGGAGACAATCTGACTGATCTCACTCAACTTTGATGAGAAATAACTAAACCATTTTTACCCATAGGAAAGACATAGACTTTACTCTTTCTAAATATGCTTTGATTCTGTTAAAATTCCCATAGAAAAATTACAAAACAAACAAAAGAAAGGTAAAGATCCTAGTTTTAATAGAAAGCAGTTTCAGCATCCATCAGTGAGATAAAATGTAGAGGTTTATCTGGTGAAGAGCAGAGCTAGAATGTCACTGTATTTGATTTCTATATGGGTATAATGTTATAATTAATACATAATGGCAATTTTGTTTAAAATAAGCTTGCAGTAAATGACAGGATTTCTGCTTACTACCTGAATGTCTGTGTTCAATTTCTTCTTTTCTTTTTCTTTGTTTTGTTTAATACCCCTCACCTGACTGTGGCTTTTGAAGAAAATTACTCATATTAGTATCCAAGCCCAAGTATGAGTCAGGCGGCTCCGTCACATTAACCAATGTATGTCACTTAGCGTTGTGGCAAAGGAGCTATGTGATTGGAATACTATAGAAATTTGCATTATAACCAAATTATAAAAAGACTGTAAGATTTGGAGTCAAGCAGGACCAGATTGAAGTTCTAACTGTACCATAACCGCTATGTGATCTTGGACAGCTTACATTATCTTTAATGAGCCTCAGTTTTCTCCTCTATAAAATTCCTATTTTACAGGGCTGTGTTCAGTGTTTAGCAAGTGGTTAGTACATAATAAATGGTCAATAAAATAGTAACTATTCTTGAGGGGATGATGAGATTCCATTTTCCTTTGTTGGTTTCAGGTTCTGCATCTTTCAGATGAGCAGGTTGAATTAGATAATTGCTAAAGAATTCCATCTTTGATATTCTGATTCTTAATTATTTTTTTCCTTTTTCATCGACATTCTGTTACCATGTCACCCCATTAGTATAATTTACAAGGCCACATTGTGCTATATGAAGCTTCTTGACTCAAACTATTTATATCATCCCTGGTATTTTGCAGTAACTCTCATAGAGTGAAGAAGAGGTGCTTCAAGTTTTATTTTCTTGCCACCATCCCCTTTGCACAAGGGTGTTTGAGATAGAGCACATTTTCTGACCTGTTTTCTTTGGGACATATTGTCATATCTTGTGGTAGTAGTTAAAGCCACAAGTACATTATATGATGGTAAACAATATTATTTTTGAATGAAATATCTCAACCGTATCAATGTGCAGATGATTTGCTCAAGAACCCCCATAGAAAGAGAAATGTACCTTATAGCATCTCTTTGACGCATCAGTTAAATAGACATCTTAACTTCAGGAACTTCATTCAGTAGATGTACAACATTTCATTAAGTAAATGGTTTATGTAAAAATTCATTTTCACCCCATAGACTAACTGGGGCATAATTATGGTTTTCATAAATGCATATAAATATATAATTTATTTAAATAGCATTTATCTTGGGACGCCTGGGTGGCTCAGTCAGTTAAGCATCTGCCTTCAGCTCTGGTCATGATCCCAGGGTCCTGGGATCAAGTCCCACATCAGGCTCCTTGTTCAGCAGGGAGCCTGTTTCTCCCTCTGCTGCCTCCTCTCCCCACTTGTGTGCTCTCTGACAAATAAGTAAAATGTTTTAAAAATAGCATTTATCTTTTTACGTCTTCAAAATTATCAATTTATCCTTTTGGATTCAGTCTCAACATTTGGGGGCTATATGCATTATATAAATCATTAGAATGCTAGTCTATTCTGCAATTGTCCAACACTGGATATTTTCATTCTTATTGCAGAGACAGTAAAAAAATTGAAGAGTTGAAGAATAAAAATGGGGTTTTCTAATTCATAGTTGATTTTGCTATCTATTACTAAGCTTTGGGTTCTAACTAGAGTTATTTGGTTTTTGTTTTTATTTTTCAGAAAAAGCTGATATGTTTCCTTTTAAAAAAGAATCTATGTTCATTGCCATTATTATTATGTAAGTGAAAATGAAAATCTTTGTCTTTAAAATGGGGAACGGAGGGGGACAAAGTGGGGCAAAATCATTTAAATAGTTGATTTTAGATTAGTGGGGAAAAAAAAGCCCCAACCCTACAATATGCACTTCCTTTTTTTGCTGAGGAAACTGGCAAAGAAGTTACTTTTAGAAATAAGAGTCAAAAAGGCTGTTGAAGTGCTCCAACTCTACATTTTTTTGTGTGTACAGCCATTTACAAGGCTATCTTCATCTCCTCACTACAGATTTGATTTTTATGAGGCTCAAATTTTCTTTGTATTGAACTTCTGTCACATTATAATCACAAAATACGATTTATTAGGGTACAACTCCTTTGGCAAGTGGAGGGCTGAGCCTGCAAAAATGACTTTCAAGAACACACATGAGGAATGGCAAAATTTTAGACAATTTTTTTTTTTATGTTAGTTTCTAAAAATCCTAATAGGGAAGTTTCCTTTACAAATAAGAATTGAATGACCAATAAAAATTGCATGAGGAAAGGATGAATTAATATAACAAAATGAGAAATTTAAGAAAAATTCTATATATTTTCATCCATCTCAAAAATGTTATTATTTCAAATAAAAAATGTAAAAATACATATGACATTAGATTTATTTTTTAAGTTATGACAAAAATTTTACAATAGATCATATTCGACATCACTTATAATTTACTGGGTATATATTATAAAGTCACATTTAAAGACAAGGTATAACAAATTCCAGTTGATTTATATGTATGCCTCTTTTCAGATGGACTGTTGAACAATTTATCAACTGACACAGTATAGAGTTTTATTTCCCTTTTTTATTCATTTATTTTGCATGAATTATCCAGGATTAACTCATTAGGTCCCCAAAGCATATTCTTTAGGTGTAGCAACAGGCTATGAATCTTCCTAGAAGGCAGGTGATCTCATTTCTGGCCAACTTAAATCATATTTTTCTTACTGGAATTCTTATAGTCTCTGTTTCTTAGGTGCTAACAAATCATACCAAATGTCTGCATCTGACCCTCACTTTTCTTTCTGTCTCTGGTGTTATTAATTAGGAGGCCTCTTAAATATGTAACCATGTGAATGAACGAATTCGGGAAAAGTCTTCCAACATTCTCTGGTCAACGATATAGGGAGGATTAATCCTGATTCCATAGCCATCACCCCAATAAATATTATAAATATTACAAGTTATATCCAGGAGGAATCTTTATTTTAAATATTTTAATCACTCTGTCAGGTCATGCTTCCAAGATGACAAAGAAATGAGGGAATAATGGTCGTGCCAAAAAGGGTCCTGGCCACTTGCAGCTTATTCACTGTACCAACTGTGCCCGTTGCGTGCCCCAGATCAAGTCTCAAGTCCATTAAGAAGTTCCTTATTCAGAACATAGTAGAGGCCACCGCCATCAGGGGCATTTCCAAAGCACGAGTCTTCTTTGAGGCCTATGTGCTTCCCAAGCTGTACGTGAAACTCCATTACTGTGCAAGGTATGTGCCAATCACAGCCACGTGGTCAGGAATTGCTCTCCTGAAGCATGGAAGGATCCAACAGCCCCATCTCGATTTAGGCCCTAGGGGACTGCCCCATAACCTCCACCAAAGCCCAGGAGCTAAGTCCTTCAGGACTGAAGAAAAACTGTGTTCTGGAAAAAAATAAATAAAAGGAGATTATACTTTAAACAAATAAAAGATTTTAATCATGCTAGATATTTAGTAAAATGGGACTAGTGTGTTAACCTTGGGGGATTAGACACAGTGAGTCAAAAGTCATTAAGTCCTCAATTATAAAACATGGGAAAAATGCACAATGACATTCATAGATATGTCATAGATAATTTAAAATCACACATTTCTTTATGTAAAAGTATGTAGGAACAGATGAAATTAGCAGCATATAATTTCAGGTCACCAAAGTGCAAAGTGCTATACCTTGGGTGGCCTTATCTAAAACAGTAATACTTTTACTTCATAGGCATTAATAAATAGCCACGTCACTCTTTAATTTAGTATATAATATTTGTTATTCACTGAAATACATTTTACCTTTATGTGTAGTGTCTGTATGTCTAGACCTTTTCACCCTAGTGTAAGCTTCTTGGTGGAAGGCTCCACCTCCCTTGGTCATCACTGTAAAACAGTGTCTTGACCACTCTGTAAGCTCTAGATTAATACTGATCGCTGACAGAGAGTGACTTCCTGTTATACTCTATTTCTAATGGGACATTATTGATGCTAATTTTTGTGAGGACTTAACAAAAACTCTCATACAATATATTTTTAAAATCTCCAACAACACTAGAAGACCTAAGATAGGTATTATTTTTCTCATGTAACAGTTGAAAACAGAGGTGTAAATAGTCAAAAGATTCAGAAGTAGAATTAAATCCAAGTTGTCTAACTGAAGAGCTGTGCTCCTTCACATATGATATGATCTTAGGACGTTCCAGCTTTAAAAAGCTGTAGTTTCTATTTTATAATGGACAAAACGCAGTGCATTACACAGGACAAACCATTTATGACAATAAAACAGATGTGGAAATACTATCAAACAATTAAGTCATTGGTTTGACAACTAATGCAGTATATGATAGTATTCCCAAACAAATAAAATGTTAAACTTTTCCGGGAAGTTCTTAACACAGTATTTGAAAATGCAACTTTGAACTAACACCAAGGAATAGTCAAATAATAATTCTCATATATTACTAAGTATTTTTATGCATGACTAATCCATTGTTTAGAACACAAAGAATACTGATTTAATTTTTTTTTTTTTTGCAAAAACAGAAAACTAGAAGCTAATAAACCAAATGTTTACCCAGACCTACAGGGAACTATTTTTAATTCCAATGTTTAATAGAAATTCAAAGCAAATTATGATTTCAAATTGCCAATTTTCTTTTCTCCATGCAAATTTAAGCATGTACGTCTTGTGCCTAGCAGGCCACCATGGGCAGGGGTGGGGTAGGAAGATTCGAAAATACATAAACAAAACAATTCAACTGTGAATCTTATATGAGATACAATGCTCTGGTTTTAAAATTCATCAGTAATGTCAAAGGTTTGCTATTTCACATTTCTAAAAAGCTATAATGTACTGTTTGTATCACTGATCTGTGGCAGATTTACTAGTACAAAATTTTACTATTCCCTTGTAACACTATTCCCTACATATAGTGTTACAACAGCTGCAAAGTTAAATAATAAGCTTATAAGCAGCGATATTTATTTTTTATCCCTGAATTTATGTTTCCTTACTATGAAAAACTTTCATTAATAAGAATAAGCTACTATTAACACTAAATTAAGCTGGATCACTCTCTACATCTTGAACATAGTGTGGAAAAAATATGATAAATAGGCACTCTTAACATTTTTGAGAAACGTTTAAATATTTTTGAACAGAAATCATATCTTTGGAATCCAAACTTAGAACCTAGATAAAACAAAGCCTTAGTAATTCAAGTCTGGAATGTTTTGTTTGTATGAGGACTATTTGTGTTCATATGAAGTTTTACTAAGTTTTATTACTCACTTTCATTTTTCTAGTTCAGAATTTGACTACTTCCTACTTCATGTCCTATTTTTTTTTTTTTTATCACCAAACATCAGGCAGGGAAGGATTTTTTTTTTTAAAGATTTTATTTATTTATTTGAGAGAGAGAATGAGAGAGAGAGAGAGAGAGCGCGCGCACATGAGAGGGGGGAGGGTCAGAGGGAGAAGCAGACTCCCTGCTGAGCAGGGAGCCCGATGTGGGACTCGATCCCGGGACTCCAGGATCATGACCTGAGCCGAAGGCAGTCACTCAACCAACTGAGCCACCCAGGCTCCCGTAAAGGATGGTTTTATAAGAAGGCAACTGGATAGTTGTCTAAGTATTATAATTGATGCCTGTTTATGCTTTATTGGTCTTCTATCCAAACTATGTTCATAAACTCTTCAATAGCTCACTTTACTTTTTTTTCTGGTATCTTGCGGAGGAAGGGACATTAAAAAGTAATTTAGTTTAATTCTCTGTCAAAAGAGTTATTACCCATACTGATGAGAGATCATTTGTACAAACAAACAAACAAACAAACAAAAAAACTGACCTGAATTTTTTTTAAATTCAAACACTTCAAGAGATTATTTATTCACTTTTTACTCACTTTTCAATCCAATTACTTTTCTCCTGACTCACTGAAACATATTTTCAAAACATGAACATTTTAATGAAGGTCATGAGCTGCAAAAGGAAGGAAGGAGCGGTCCTTTCAGAAAATGGAGCACATCACAGGAAATTAGGCCTGGCTTTGGAGAAGCCAAACAACTGTGTAAGGAAAGGAATGATTAGTTACTGGAAAAGTGTATCAGAGAAAGGAAAGCAAGAGAAAAGCTTTACATTTATCAAAAATTTTCCTTAAGACTGGTCCTAGGCAATTTCCTAATTTCAGGACTCGACCCAATTCAAAACTGTTTTAAAAATGAGGAAGGAACTGTAGTTTAAGAAGCTTAAAGTTTTTTTATTTTTTCTACACACTAGTAAACAAAAGTCATAAGTAAGTTGCCTTAAGTATTTTAGATGTAGTCTATGTGATTTTATCAGTAATGGTAATAGCGTGTGGAGTGAGGAAACTAAAAATATACAGTCTAATTCTTCCTGACCTCATAAAATGTTCCGATACTTTAAATAGGCTTTAGCAATGATTCCAGAGAAAAGGAATCTGTTGCTGCCGGTGGATTTAATTAGTATAAAACAGTATTCACATAATATTCACCAGCTGTAGTTCGAAAAATACTTTTTTTGAATTGATAAAATAGATGCTTTTTCATATTTTTGGATCAACACTCTTATTTTATTATATTTTTGAAAGGGAGTATTAGCAGTTGAAGTGGTAGTGGCAAAATGCTGTCACTTTCATTTTTTATTTCAATGTTGTTCTCCAAGGCAGAGCCTCTCAAGGAGATTTTAACACATTCTACCTGTTTTTCAATTAGTCATATATCCTGCATCTTTCAGGATAAGTTTTACTACTGTTACAAGTGAAAAGGAAGAAATTAATGGTGCCTGAAATTTGAGTAATGAACTCTCTCTGAAAGACGTGAGTATGGGTCTCACGCCACAATTCATAGCTCAAAGCCCAACCCCAACCGTATGGCCATGATCATCTCTTTGCAGATCTGGTGCAGAAGTAGTAATCAGCCATGCTGATTTTCATTTAAACCACTGGAGCCTCTTACGGGTTCAGGTGAAAATTTCTGTGACATTAAAATAATATCCATTCAATGATGGGATATAATAGCTGCGTGCTCCAGCCAGATAAATTGTAGTTAGTTATACTCTAGAGTAGAAATAGCAAATTTGCATTCCATAAATTTCCACTCCTCAAGTCATAGGTTGTTTGCTGTTCTGCAATCCTTATTTAAAGGATGAAGAGCCCCTAAGACAGCGCTCAGTATCTAAACAAATCAATATTAAAAGGAGTAGAGAAAATAAATGTAGAGCCTTCTGTCTATTTATGGACTCTAAACTACTCATAAACACTGCCACACATACAAAATAGAATAAAATTGAGGCGTTTCTCTGAAATTTCTTTTTAAAATTTTTTTTGATATTTACAAAAATATTTGACAAAATATGGCTTTATATCTGGGTTCTTAATTAACAAACCTGATGTTTGTCACATCTAATAAAAAAATCTATAACTGTGATTTAAGCAAAAATTACCTCAAGTAAACACTACACGTATCAATCAAATTCAATAATTCCGAGGAAGGTCCACTAGGTCTTGTAAAATGCTCGTGTATTTATTAAACACTAAGTCACACACTTCTATACCTATTAGTTTGCCCAGCTGTGTAGCTGTTTATCCTCTTGTACTGAATTCCTGAGAGAACAAGAGTATTCTTGTTGACATCCCTTAAACTGCTGCTGCCCCATAGGGGTTCAAAGCAATGAAGCGAGAAATTGAGTTGAGGGAGTGGAGAGGACTCTTGACAATATCAGCAACAAACTGTTCTGTGCTAATCATCAGACAATGGCCTTGGAGGATTCTGGGTCCTAACTAGGCCTCTTTTGATGGCTCTGTTAACCTGATGGGGTTGGTCAGATTGTATCCACACAAATCTACAATTGTCAATTAGAAAGTAGTGGGAAAAATTAAACATTTAATTGTAAGTTGTATGGACAGCATAACAAGCATTTTGACTCTTTTTTAATAAACTAACTGGCTGGAAATCAAGTAAACATAGATGTGTTCAGAATGGAAGTATCCTCTTCAAAAACTAACACCCTAGAATGTAAAATCAAACAAATAAATAGTAGGGAGCCTCATACATAAACATAAAAGTAAAAACACAAGTACACCATTACAGAGCCAAAGGACTTATTTATATTTTAAAATTTCTTTATCTAATTGATCATTCTACTCAAAAAACAAAAACAAAAACAAAAAACTTTGTGTTAAATTCTCTGGTAGATTCTGTAAGACACAGTGAAGGGTAAATCAAGATTCCTGACATCATGGAGCTTATAATCTAATGAAATAATAAGGAACTAAAGGCGATAAATGCTGAATACACAAACTTAAAACATGGAGTCACTGAAGAATCAAAATAATCTCCTTGATTTAAAATAGCAAGGACTATACTGGGGCACCTGGGTGGCTCAGTTGGTTAAACGTCTGCCTTCGGCTCAGGTTATGATCCCGGGGTCCTCCCTGCTCAGCAAGGAGTCTGCTTCTCCTTCTCCCTTTGCCCCTGCTCATGTGCTCTCTCTCTCAAATAAATAAATAAAGTCTTAAAAAATAAATTAGGAAGGACTATATACCTTTAAAATCGGTCTGTCCCTGATGAAAGATACAGAAGGGGTATCTATATTTTATATATTAAAGTTTTAATTAAAAACAAACTGAGTGTATTAGTATCTGCAAGGTTGTCCATTTTTTTTTCAAGTGGGAGCACCATTAAAAGCAAATGAGAAAGCCTGTTTAAAAACTCTAATCTCTTCTGATGCCATATTTTCAAAGTGGCCTAAGATTCATTGTAGAGAGATAAATTACCAATGACTTTATAAGGAATAATTTATAGAGTATAAAGAGGTGTCTTTACAATGATTATCTTTCTGAATGCATCTGTTCAGTGTGTTTCTTACATTTCCAACAAAAAGGTGGCATTTTGGGCTGTAATTCTGTCATTTAATCACATGGAAACATGCCAATTCTTATTAACATCTTGACATTTTATTGCCATAAACTTATCATAAGTTCTTCTAATGTAAAATGGATTTAAATTCATGGAGTTGAGCTTTTTGTTACGTATCCATTAAATGTCTGATCCTTTGCTCCTTCCATCAGCATGACTTTCAGTCAAGTAAATCAGCTGTTGACCAGAATACGAATTATAGATTAGGCCCTGAAAGGTTAACAGTTTGCTGTTTGGGATACAATTGAAAAGCAAGAGAAAACAAAAAGAATAAGTGTGTGTTAAACTCTTTCATATTAACTTCTACACCAGGTAACTGACATGTCAAGCTCCTTATATTTAGACATTACCCAGTGGAGGTACAATGGATTCTTATTACCACAATATAGTTCTTCTGTTGCATTAACAGAAGGTGTTCACCTTTCAATTGCTCCAAAATTAAAGGTTTAGCCTGAAAACCTATCTCTAGATAAAAAGAAAACCATTATCTGAGGCTGTAACCAGGCTTATCAAAAGGCTGAAAATGCTCCAGAGATATTCTCAGGAACATCAGGATATAGTATAAGGAAAATGTCACTATGATATTTTGTCTGTGTTGCAAGTGATTAGAGAATGATGAGTTTAGTCCTAATCCAATATGTAATAGACACACTGAATGCACTTCAATGAATGTATAACAAGATGTTCCCTACCTAAAGCATCATCAAAATCTTTCCTAGAAAGAATTATGATTTTTCAACTATTTGTATTAATGTTAACTTGGATAATTTAAAATAATATACTAAGATACAGTATAGCATACTTACTTTTCTTAGTACGTTTGTGTCAAAGACAAAATAAGTTGGACACAAAGATGGCAATTGATACTTATTCACAAATAAATATGTCAAGGAAACCCTTCTGCTGCAGTGGTTCAAAGGTATTAACAAGGAGAGTACATTTTATAAAATCGAAAAAGGAAATATTGATAAAGCCTCTTCTAATTGCAGCAATTACTCCATTAAGGAGGGATATGGAGAAAGGGGTATTGGAGGGAATTCAAGCTGGTCTTCAAGCATATTTGGTCGTCATTGGTTGGCTGCAAGGGAACAATTTGGAGACTTTTCAAAAGAGAGAACATTATTCATTTTTGTTGGGTGGGGGTTGGGTTTCTATGGCCAGCCATCTCTTGGACCAAGTCAGGGCCATAGCGTGTTTCTGGAGGTCAAACTCTCATATATGAGAGTTTTTTGAGTATGCACTGACTGACTCGAAGTTAGAAATTGATGGCCATGTCTCTCTAAACCTGTTGATGGCAAGGAAAAGGCACCTTGGAATCAAGTCAGACACAGAAAATCTTCTTAAAGTATACAACCAAAAGGTGTTATACATATTGTGGTTATTGGAAGAAAAAAAAAAAACATGGTTTTAAAATGTTTAACTCTTAAATATTTTTATTTGCTATAAGCTAAAAATAGAAAATATATTTGTCATGTAAAAACAAGCTTTATTTCTACTCTTCACTAACAAAGGAAAATGACCCACTATAGAATCACCATTTCAATCATCATCAGAAAAAATAAAACGTGATAAACTTGTTTCTTACAAACAGCCCTTTCAAGTTTGCACATGCTTCTCCCTTTTCCTCAGTGAGCAAAACTTGTTTTTTGTCGTTATTTGTTTGTTTTAGTCAGGAAATAGATCAGTGAAACAACAAATTCTTAATGGCAAGACAGTTTGCTAGGGGATGTGAAAAATGGGGGTGGTCCCAGCTGTCTAGGTACTTACAATCTACCTAAAGACATACCTGGATGCACAGAAATAAGGAACAGTAAAAAGTAGAATGGAGTTAAGTGTTACCTGAGTGTTCCAGGGGTATTGATGAGTTGAGAGTCAATGGTAACCCTAAAGCATGAGTGACTGTGAGCTTGAAAGAGACATTATTGGGTTTGAGGTGGTTTGAAGTGGCTGTATGAAATGGGTTATGAAGAGCCCAGTGCTAACTCTATGGAATCATCTCAATGAGATTCCACTTACTAAATGGTTGTCTTGATAAAAAATGTGAATAAATAAAGGAATTGTGAGCTGGAAGAATGTTAACATTCCAAGAGGACAGAGCAGAATGCTGGGGCAAGGGATAAGAGGATGACATTTTAATTTGACACACATTAGTCTGGCTTATATTGCATCTTAGTATGAGAACTAGTGAGATGAGGTTGATAAAATTGAATGGGACAATACTGTGAATGCTAAATAGATGAGGCTTTAACTGGGAGTCAAGGTTTATCTGTGGAATGATTTTGTCCCTCAGAGCCTGGTTTTCTTTCATCTCACACTATTAGCCTCTTCTGATGATCCTCTCCATTGTCCAAACTTCAACTGTTAGTTATTCTATGTGCTCACAGGCTCCCATGTGTATATCTCTGGCTGGTACCATTCTCTTATACTTAGATCTATAGGTAAAAGTACATAGTGGACAGTTCTATCTGAATGTCCTATAAACATTTCAAACCCAATGTATCTGAAAAACACATACTGTATTTCCCTGTATGCTTTTATATCTCCTCCTTTCTTTCTTATTTCAGTAAATGACACCACCTAGTATTTGCTCTTGACTTTTGATTTGTCCTCACTCTCCACTCCAAAGCATCACCAAACCTCACCAATTCTACCTCCAATGTAGACTCCAAATCCATTAGTTTTTCTCTGATCCATCTGCCACAAATGTAGATTCATCTCTTGTATTCATCTCAGCCTTTGAATTGGTCCCTCTGCCTTCAAATCTTGTCCCTTCCCAAGCCTTCTTCACGCAACAGCTAAGATGATGTCCAAGAACACATATCTCCCATCATATGCATAAATTAATTTCAGAAATATTATATATGGAATGTAAAATTTCCACAAATAAATTAATGAATATAGTTAAGGATGACTGTATAGAATTCACCCAAGTTAGCCAGAATGGACTTATCATTGCCCTTTAAGCCCTCCTTTCCTCATACTTGTTCAATTTTCCCTACCTGTAATCTTTTTCTCCCAGCTTTACTTGTCATATACTCTACTTTTCCATTGGGGTTTTTAATAATATTAACAACATTTAAAAAGTCACAATAATAACATCACCTCAAATTTTATATGCAATTACCAAATGCATTCTCAAAAATACAACCTTCTGAATTAGTCATGAAAGACATCATGAACAAAGTATTATGACGTGACACCCCAAAGATATTAAGTTTTCTGTACAAGGTCATACAATTATTTAATGGCCATTCCTCCAGTTTCTCCACCTCTCATTATGAGCTCTCTGGAGCTCTCTCCTCCCAATGGTTATGACATTTTTGTTTTTAAATTTTTATGGCACTTGATAATAAGAATCCCTTACATTTCATACAATGCTTTTCTGTTTGCAAAACAATTTTCTCGTGCTAAATTCTTAGTTCTCTTTTTAAAATACATATTTTGTACTAGAATAGTTTTAGATTTACAGGAAAATTGCAGACAGTATCGAGAGTACCCATATGTACCACACCCAGTTCTCTTTATCATTAATATCTTACACTAATATGGTACAGTTTTCACAATAAATGAACCCATATCAGTACACTATTATTAACTAAAGCTATGGTTCACTCAAATTTCCCAATTTTAAAAAATCTCCTTAGATGTTAACCTAATGTTATTTTTTTGGTTACATGAGCCTATCCAGGATATCACGTGACATTTGGTCGTTTCTCTTTAAGCTCCTCTTGGCGGTTATAGTTTCTGAGACTTCTCATTTTGGTGACCTTGATGGTTTTGAAAAATACTGATCTGATACTTCATAGAATGTCCTTTTGTTGTTATTTGTTTGATGTTTTCCTCATGATTATTCTTGGGTTACAGTTTTTTCGAAGAAGAACACACAGGTAAAGTGCCATCTTACCACATCACAGCAAGTGTTAGCAATATGACATCACTGTTGATGTTAATCTTGATCATTTGGCTGAGTTTTTGTCACTGTTTGTCAAGCAGCTGTAAAATGACTAATTTTCCCTTTCCACACTGTCCTCATTGAATGGAAGTCATTATGGAGAGCCCACACTTGAGGAGTAGGGAGTTATGCTCCACCTGTTTAAGTGCACAAATTATTTGAAATTCCTCTGCATGGGAGATTTGTCTATTGTCCCCCATTTATTTATTCATTCATTCAGTTATTTATTTATATCAGTATGGATTCATGGATATTTATTTTATACTCTGGACTATAATCCATACTAGTTCATTTTTTCACTCAAATTATTCCAGCTTTGAATGTTGGAAGCTCTTTCAGTTGGCTCTCACTTCTCTTTTATTCTTACAACTGCTTGCAGAAGCTACATTATTCATTTTTTCCACAAGTATACTGTTGCTCATCCTTAGTTTTGTGTAATGTAAAAAAGCACAGACTACCTACCAAGTTAAACCACACCCATCTCCCAGCCTCTCCTCTCTGGTGTCAGTCTCCAAATACAAAAGAAACTAATATAAAACAACCCCCTGCAGTTTAGGTGTTGCATTAGTTTTTGTTATATTTTCTCATTCTTCCTTTTTTTTTTGTATTAGTAAATCTTTGCCTTCGGATGTTGTAGTGTTTTATATATATATTTTTATTCTCCATAAACACCTGGGTGTTGATAAGTACTTGACCCCCGATGAACATTTATTGATGTGTAAGTACAGAGAAATAAGTGGTGATACTGAGAAGGAAATGAGACCCTTTATGAATTTTATAGCAATGAACTGAGTTGGGGATCATATCATACTAATTCATTCCTCAATAATGAATAAATCAGTGATTTTCAAGCTTTAGTATGTATCAGCACCATCTGGAAATCTTGGTAAAATAAAATTGCTGGGCTCCATCTCCAGAATTTCTGATTCAATAGGTTTTGTGTGGACCCAAGAATTTGCATTTCAGATAAGTTCCCAGGTGTATTGGTTTGCTAGGGCTGCCATAACAAGATACCACAGACTGGGTGGCTTCAACAACATAAATTTATTTTCTCATAGTTCTGGAGGGTGGAAGTCTAAATTCAAGGTGTTAGTGTGGTTAGTTTCTTTTGAGGCCTCTCTCATGGGCTTGAAGATGAATGCATTTTTGCTGTTCCCTCACAAGTTGTTTTCTCTATGCATGTAGCTTTCTGGTGTCTCTCATTTCCATTTCTTACAGGGACACCAGTTAGAATGGATATGGGCCCATTCTCATGGCTTCATTCTAACTGAATACCTCTTTAAAGGCTCTATCTCCAAATACAGTTACATTCTGAGGTACTGGGGATATTCATGTATATGAATATTGGGGGGGGGCACAATTTAGCTGATTATACCAGTTTATACTGATGCTGATGTTAAGAATTACTGGCTTAAATCATCAGGGAAAGCTGAGGATGTGTGAAGAAAAGCTGACAATGATCTGGATAAGTTAGGATGAAAATGCCAGCGAAGAGAAGACAGAAGATGACTTCTAGATAGGAAGTCTCCTCTTTCACAACATTGACTAAGAATGGCAATCATACACCAGGTGGATTGGGATAAAGAAGCTGAGTTGTTGTCATGAAAATGCTTTTGTTTTTCACTTTCCATAAACTCCAAATCACTAGAAGGATTGTATCCATATGAGAGATGTTCAAAAGTACTGGAAACTCAGAGCCTTCATAAGAAATTTTGCTAATTCACTGCTTAATGTGCTGTTTTCTGCTTCCACCGTACGGCTTTCTGTAGATTACTCTTAAAGGTGTTTATGAATGGGGGACACTGAGCTTTCCAGACTTAATTACAATGACATTCAAGTTGGGAGGATTATATGTATCATGCCAATTAAGGAGCACCTCATTTCATAGGGTTTTTCAGCATAATTTTAGCAGAGGTCTCTCCAGAGAGATAAGCAAGTATTTCTGCCAATTCCTAGTGGATCAGGATTTATATTTTTAGTTCATGCTCTGAAGTTATTGGCCCTTGAGAATACATGCCAAATGCTGGGATCTCCAATTTAGTATTCTATCTTGCTTAGGGTTCAAGTTTCATAAACTCTCCCTCACATGAACAAGGCCAGACCCATTAAAGCCAGGCTCTAGGTCACTGAGAATAAACAAGAGCTGCTATTGCAAACTCGTTTTTGTCCTGAGCCCTATGAATTTCTCTTAATTTCTCTGATACTTCATTATACAATTAAAGAAGATAATTGTGTGTGTGTGTGTGTGTGTGTATTTTTGTTTACTTTTCTATTCGAGTTTGCTATTAATTTCATCCAGCAAACAGATATTCTTACCAGAAGCATCTCTGGATTTCTAGTTTGCTAGTTCACTAAAAATGTCCTTATTTTCTTTATATTACTTTTATCATTGCTTTCTCATTGCCAAGTTTCTTGAAAGTAGTGTTTATGCTTGCTGATTTGTCTTATCTTTGAGTTGATTCAGTCTCAAGTAAGTGTGGACGGGACCTTAATGGTTATGTATTTCAAACTACACATTGTGGACGGGACCTTAATGGTTATGTATTTCAAACTACACATATGGTAGTTTTCAGAGATTGGCAGAAAATCCAGCATCACTGAGGCCAGGGCAGAAAATAGGTATTTCAGAAGAAGCATTTGAGAAACTTTTAGAAGTGTCAAAGTGAAATCAATGAGAACTAATTTTATTACCTTCCCAATCTTCCATTTCAAATGTGTGTGTGCACATGTGTTTTTGTGTGTATGTGCATACATGCTTATGGCAGGTGGAAGGAGAGGAATAATATACCACCTAAATAATCTTCAGAGGCACTGCACATTCTTCCTTCCTTTCCAAGTTCCATATTCAATCAATCACAAAATATTAAAATTCAAACTTCTAATAGGTTCTCGATCCGATATTGATTCTTTGCCACAATTAACACCAACCTTACCAGAAGCTATTGCCTTATTTCAGGTTTTTGCTTTTCCCCTTAGATCAAGGGTCAGCATAATATCCTTGATTTACCTCCTTTTCACTGAGCTTAAAATATTTACTATCTGCTCCTGTTAAAAAAAAAAAAAGTTTGCAGACACCTGCCATAGATCAAAAGTGCCCCTTAAATGCTTATTTTGACTTCATTTCTCTTCACTTCTAACTATTCAGTTTGTGACCTATCACCTAAACATTGGATTCTTAGCTCTTTATCATTATCCATGACACCATCATTTGTAGCTACCCCCATCTACGGCTGTATCTCGTACCTCTCTTCTGCTTATTCTATAGTCTAATTCTAAACAATTTGGAGTTCTGTGAATCCATCCTGCTCTCCCATACACACACTAATTCCTCAGCTTAGAATGTGCTTCATTTTTTGTTCAACCTAAAACATTCCTAATAGTCTTTTTTTTTTTAAAGATTTTATTTATTTATTTATTTGACAGAGAGAGACATAGCGAGAGCAGGAACACAAGCAGGGGGAGTGGGAGAGGGAGAAGCAGGCTCCCCGCAGAGCAGGGAGCCCGATGTGGGACTCGATCCCAGGACCTTGGGATCATGACCTGAGCTGAAGGCAGACGCTTAACGACTGAGCCACCCAGGCGCCGCCCTAATAGTCTTTTAATAATCATCTCAAGCATTGTTTCTTCTCTAAAGTCTATGGATTTTTCTAGAAAGACGGTTAAGTGAAGGGGTCAGGAGCATGGATTCTGGTGCCACAGTGCCTGCGCTTGACTCCTGGCTTCACTACTCACTAGCTGGACAAGTAATTTAAAACCTCTATTTCACAGTCTCCTTCCCCCCCCCCCAAAATAAGTATGCTTAAAAAAAAAAAAAAACCAAACAAACTAAAAAGAAATGCATTTGGTTTTAATTTGCCCTTCCTCTTTGCTGTCAAATTAAATTCAGATATAGAAAATTAAATCACTGCACTGAGAAAACTATTTGAGAAAGCGAACATATGAGTCTTTACAAAAACACAATAACGACAAAGATAAGAAAAGAAACATGAAAAATATAAAAGAAGAAGTTTCAAAATGTGACAGTCTATCAGGTAGATTCAGGTCACATAGGAAAGTCTTCAATTACATCAAGTGAAATATCTGTCTGAAGCATCACTTCCTCCCACAGATATGTTCTCAGTTTTCCATTTGAACAGTTGACCTTTCATTAATTTTTAAGCCTTGTGCTATGTTTATACTGCTATCTTCTCACATCATTTCTGACTGCTTTTAGACTCAAAATAGTCACAGTCATATGATGGATTTAGTATACAGTTGAATTGCTTTTGCCCTGTCATCTTAACCAACCTAAATTATTAAGTATATTTTTAATACCAAAATAATTAAGGAATTGTTCAAGAGTTCAGTCCAGGTTTACAAAATCAATCTCTCTCTCTCCCTTTCATTTTATCATCATCATCATCATCATCATCAGCGTGTGTGTGTGTTTATATACACGTATATATGTGTGTGGTGAGTATTCTGATAAGAACTTATTTTTATAAGACAATATTTAATTATCCATTAAACCAAAGTGACAACAAAAGATATCAAAGTCAATTATAAAAGGTTACATAGTTGTGAATAAGATTTAGCTCTTTTAATATTAAGCCTCAGTTATTTTTAAGTAACCAAAGACTGAAAAACAAAGGAAATTATTTTGTCAAACAGAATCTTTAAACAACTTAAAAGGTAAAGAAAAACTTTTGTTTATGATTTCTGATAAGAACTTATATTGTTGATTTTGTTAATATTTTTTAGCTGCACTAAAAAGATTTGTTGTTTACATTCCACCTTTGTTCAAAAGAACTTTTTTTCTTCAGCTGTTAAAAAAAGTGATGTGTAGTTACATACCCACATAAAATCGCACATACACACCTACACATGTATAAATACGGTGACATTCATCAGAAGACATTACCTCTTTGACTTTTTCATGCAAGCTTAATAATTTTGTTGTTCAGTGCACTTGATCATGGGCTGTCTGGCTGCTAAGCATTCCTTTCTTTAAAGGAGATAAAAACTTCTTTGTTGTCTTTCTTTAAAATTTATGAACTGATGTAGCATCCTTAGTATTATATAAATGATTTTTTCTGATGTGTGTATAAATCATATTTTCCTTTCTATTGTTCTGTTTATAGGTTAGCATAAAAATTTATTAAGATGTACTGAAATACCTCTTTGATCCCAGGACTTCAAATTCCTTCTTTTCGGTCATTGACGGCCAAGTTGGAACTTGGTTTCTTTCCTTTTAAACTGACATAAAGAATAAGAACAGAGGTCTAACTCAGAAACATAAAAATCAGTGAGAAAAAAGAGAGGAACTATTTTAGATATGATGTTACAACCACATTTAGCAGAATCTTAGAGTTATTAGCTAGTGGTTTAAAAACAGATTCCACTAATTTTTGTGGGAAACTAAGAGAATGAATCTGTAAAGAAACAAACAAACAAACAAAAAACCAACTATCTTCAAACTTTTATGTAAAATTTCAAAATTTTAAATAAAAAGAAAGTAAAATATATAACAGGTAATATACTTCATCATGTTTTTGCTTGTTGATACAATGAACTCCAATGAAGATTGTCATTAATCGTCAGACCAGTAATACTGTGATATCACTTGGCAGGTTTTCATTGGCTGCATCCAAAGTGATCAGTTGTTTTCTTCCCACTGCCAGCTCTACGAGTGGTTTATAAGAATGTGTGGTTAGGTGAGACTTCTTGAGAGACTTGTACTAAGAGTATAAAACTACATGATATTTCTTTGATTCACAGTGGTTATAATAGGGTCCCATATAGACAAGGGTCCTTTCGACAAAACCTACCCAAGCCTATGGATATAATAGGCTAGAGAATAAATCTAGATTATCCAGAAAACAAAACAAAATTAAGATAAAAAGGAGGGAAAATATTTTCACATATTCATTAGATACGTCAGAATCCTATTAGGCCTTTTCTGTATATTTGTCTTTTGTTTAAACATCTTAATAAATTAGAGCGATAGCTTTGGGGCCACACTTTTGTTCAAAATAGATGTTCTCCAACTGCATGTTCTTGAAAAAAAAACCTCACCATTTTGAGCTTCAGTCTCTTCATCTGCCAAATGGGTTAATAATGTCTATATTAGGAAGTTGCTGTAATGTTTAGTAAAATGCTAAATATTCAGTGAGTGGTACATAAGACACCCTCAGAATGGTAGTTCTAATTATGAAGACTGCTGTAGATAATTAAACAGAAGTAATTGGTAGTGTAAATACATTTTATAATTTAGCAAATGGCACAATAAAGAAAACATTTAGTGGAATTAGCCAAGTTATCAACATTCTTCTCCTACCTTCAAATGACTTTGACATTTCCTATGCACTACTCTAGTATTAGAGAATTTAACCAGTAGAATTTAACTGCTCCTTCAAATTCTTCCCCAAAAGCTTCACTCTCAACAAAGCTCATTAGAATCAGCTGATCCCTGGGAAAAACTGGAAGCGCCTTAGCACCAGCTTTGTGGGCAGGTGTATTAGTCAGCTCAGGCTGTCATAACAAAATACCACAGACTATGTGGCTTAAATAAATAACAGAAATGTATTTTCTTACAGTTTTGGAGGCTCAAAGTCCAAAATCCAGGTCTTAACATATTTGGTTTCTTGTGAGGTATTTCTTAGTGGCTTGTAGATGGCTACCTTCTCCCTGTGTCCCCATATGACTTCTTCTCTGCATATACTCTGTGTATATATGCACAGAGAGAAAGATCTTTGGTGTCTCTTCTTCTACTTATAAGGAAATCAATCCTGTCAGGTAAGGGCCCCACCCTTATCGACACTTTTTAACCTTTATTTTCTTCCTAAAGGCCCTATCTGCAATAGTCACATTGGGAGTTAGGGTCGCAATATACGAATTTGGAGACACACAATCCAGCCTATAACAGCAAGTAACCAAGTAAATATTAAGATTTGCAAATCATCTACAATATCTCACAAAATGAAGAGATTATAAATGCATAGATACATTTTATTTTTTACATTTTTAACATTAAACTGCAATGATTCTTAAGTTTTTCTTCTGTCACCACAGAGTCCATATAAAAATCTGTGTTTTTTAAAATAAAATAATTTTAAGATAGTTAAAGGCAATTATGAGACTGTCATAAAATCTCTTATGATAACTAGAAAAAAAATTATTCTACAGTGTTTTATACTTTTTATGCTGTGTTATGTTTGGTCCTGGAGACTGAATAGGAAGGTGTTCAGGGGTAAAAAGCCTAGTTTGGTATTAGATCTAAGATTTTATGCCAAGAGTCAAGATTTTTTTTTCCATGAAAGTGGAGAACTGTGAAATAACATGAAGTGCTTTGTTTGTTTGTTTTTTAGAAAGAGTTTTGTTTATTTTTCCAAATAACTTTACCCAATCTATAAATGTGTGTCAAAACATTCTGTCTACTTACATAAAAAATTAAAAAAATATAATTTTTAATAAACATTTTCAACTTCTACTTGCAACTCCTAATGAAAACCATGCTTGAAGCTTTTGTAACATTTCGCATGTCAATATATATTTACTACTGCATCCAACACTTCTCAGGGATTTGAAAATAAGAGAGCCATGTTAAAGAACCTAGGATTGATTTTCTTCTAAAAGTTGTGAAAAATAATGGTAAAGGCCAGGATTAGAACTTGGCAATTTTCATTCATAAATTTATTCAGCCATGTTTTCAAAGCCTGCCAGGAATATTAAGCTCATCAAGGCAAGAAATAAAATGAATTGAATGAATACAACTCAAATGGACTAACTAGAACACTGGGGAGTGAAAAGGAAAATGTATTATTTATTGCATTCTTCTCATATAAAAAAAAAAGAAAGAAAGGAAAAAAGAAAATTTTAACCTGGATAAATACCAGACATGGCTTGGATAAGAATCCTGCACATTCCTCAAATCTGCGCCAGCTCTGAGTCTGGATTGTGATTCACAGAACAAGTGTGTGTTTTGCCTCTATTCTGACTCAGTCTGCATCCTTTAAAAACACAAATACAAGATTAGAGCAATATGACCTACTTTTGCAATTCCCCTATCCCCCCTCCCTTTTAAGAAATATCCTTTTCTTTAAATCCTGAAAAAGACCTAAACCAATTTACATGCTCAGTATCATTTTAATTAATGGATCACTAGAACCTGGAAGATATATTCTGTAAGGTATATAACATATTATATATAATACAATAGTATTCTTACCTAGAAGAGTGTGTGCTGACCCTCTTAAAGTTAAAACATATTCACAGTCTTTTGCAACATTTTGATGAAAACACAGGTATTACTGGAAAATCTCAATGAGCAAAAAGAAAGGGGGGAACATTATGTAAGCCACTGTTTCAATATATTTTCAAAGTATTGTTTATTGATAAACAGTGGTTTAAACGAATCCTTTTGGGGGGATATTGAATTTGGATGATAAATATATATTTTGCAAATGAAACTATTTTAGCAAAAATTATACTTGAACAAATGGCAAATTATGACAGGATAGAGACATAACCTAGGATTACTACAGAATCAGATGCTTTATTCCCCAAACCGAAAACAATATGACCTTAGAAAATACAAGTCTGAGAGTTTGGTTTTTCTAATTAAGGAAACAAGCACAAGAATAATTAATATTAACAGTTTGAAGACTGCAAGATGCTTCTTATTTTGAGTTAGACATTTCTAACCCAATTTCCTGTTGGAAGAGAGAAAGATAATTGTGGTAAGAATTTGAGTTCCATTTTCATATTAAACTCTATAATAAATGGAAAATATACAACCTAGATTCCCTAGTTATTATGTGGCTCAGTATTTTGAGATCCTTAGCAAATTGTGACTATATAATTTCACAGTTGTAATTCAAAATTTTAAAATGTAGCCACTTTTCCAACTTCATTTATTCATGTATCCACCCAACACACATTTATTTGCTGTTGTTTTTGAGATGGTATAGTTGACATTATACCAAATTTCTAGAATAGGAGTTGTAAACTCTCATGCCTACAGAGGCTGGACAAGTACATGTACATGATATACAAATATATATGCACACACATACAAAATAGCAGAGAGGAGTCATGGGAATTAGACCAATGATGAGCAAACATTATATTTACAAGAATCATCTTGAATACTTATGTGGCTCCACTCCACAAGATGCAGATTCCATAGTTTGGAGACAGGGCCTAGGGCCATGACTTTCAAACACACTTCCATGTGATTTGAGGCTCATGTTACAAGGTTGACATTTTAAACACTATGGTGGACTGAAAAACTAGTGAAGAATGAAATATTAATTTGTTACAAGGTTAGCAACATTTCAGATGAAGGTAGTCATGGTGCAACCCTTTTTTATTTTCCCTTCCAAAAGAATGGTTATTGACTACCGAATCATCCTCTTTACAATGAGTGTTCTATAAAGTGGAAGATTAAGTGAACATTTATTTCACATCTGTGAAGCAGGAGGCTGTGCCCATTGGCTGAGTTGTGCATTTTTCTGTTACAAACAATAATAATAAGGAGGAGTTATAACTAAAGGAGGTCGAGGAGCACTCTTTAAAACGAATTTAAACGTAGATACTAAGTTCTGAGATATACAATATCAAGGTTCCAGACCCAGGTGTTTTGACTCAGTAAGTCTGCAATTAGGCCCCAAAATATGAACTTACAAGAAAAAATTTTAAATCTTCACATCCATAAACAAATTTTCACAGAAAAGGATCATTATCATTTTCCTCATTCTAAAGAATTGTAGTAACTAAAGAAGAAGAAATAGGCCACCTTGCAGATACCACTGCTCTGGAGCCGGTGACGCTGCCCAGCCAGGGTCAACCCCACCGTGTTCTTCGACATTGCTATGGATGGTGAGCCCTTGGGCCGAGTCTCCTTGGAGCTGTTTGCAAAGTGCCAAAGACAGCAGAGGACTCCTGCTCTGAGCCCTGGGGAGAAAGGATTTGGTTATAACGTCTCTTGCTTTCACAGTATTATTCCAGGATTTCTGTGCCAGGGTGGTGACTTCCCATGCCATCATGGAACTGGAGGCAAATCCGTCTATGGGGAGAATTTCGATGATGAGAATTTCATCCGGAAGCACATTGGTCCTGGCATCTTGTCCATGGAAAATGCTGAGCCCAGCACAATTGATTCCCAGTTTTTCATCTGCCAAGACTGAGTGGTTGGATGGCAAGCACATGGTCTCAGGCAAGGTGAGAGAGGCCATGAATACTGTGGTAGCCATGGAGTGCTTTGGGACCAGGAATGGCGAGACCAGCAAGATCACCACTGCTGACTGTGGACAAGCCTAATAAATTTGACTTGCGTTTTATCTTAACTACCAGACCACTCCTTCTGTAGCTCAGATCACCCCTTTACCCCCATCTTTGAGCTCTCCCAGCAGTTTGATGGGTTCTGTATTTTCCTTACTCCCCTCCAAGTCTGGCTGGATTGCAGAGTTAAGTTTATGATTATGAAATAAAAACTAAAGAACTACAACAACAAAGAAATAAAATTAAGCTACTTATAAGGTATTTAGTTTTAGCTGTTAGAAAGAAAAACATATCTGACAGTAATAATTATAAATATTTCAATCATGTAATGGATACCTGTGACTATAGGGTATCCTTTAGAAATCTTTTAAAACATTGAATAAATTTTATCATTTTAGTCACAGATCAGTAGTTAAGGTGCCAAGATCATTTCTAGGAAAGAGAACTAATATTTAATAACTACTCTGGCACACACACATTAATTTTCCTCAGATAACCCTCACAACAACCTTTTGGGTAGTTCCAATTCATCACGATTTCATACATGAGGATGTAAGTCTCAAAAGGACTGAGGACTTGCCCAAGGTTACACTGCTAGTCAACTATTAAACCAGACTGCAAACTCAGAATCCCCAACTTCGAATCCTGTCAAGTTCTTTTACATTGCCTCTCTCCAAACTGAAATATTCCAGAATAAATGTGTCTCTCCTCATCCACCTTCTTCCCATAGCATCACAACTATTTGTCTAGAACTGCGGCTATAGGTATTTTGCCAGCTTGAAAATCTTCAGTAACTTCCCACGTCTTGTAGAACTAATGTCAAAATTTCTGGGCAGAGTACAGAAGGTCTTATGTAACTTGTTCTCAGTATATACCTTCAGCCTCTCTTTGGTCCCTTTCCAGCTTTGTGTCAATCAGATTTACCTGCCTTCCTAGAATAACAGGATGCCTCCATCATGAAGTTTTCTGTCTGGAATCCCTTTAACAATCTTATCTCCCTAGTTCATTCTGAGTCTTTTTTTGGTGGCGGGGGCAGGGAAAGCCTGTCATAAACACCTTCTTTCTGACAGCCACAAAACTAATTTCTCATTCTTTGTGATCTCACTATATTACATGAGTTCGCCCCCCCCAATCTACCATTTGTTACATACATGTCAGTGTCCATGATTGAACTGTAAGCAACCCGAAACAAGATCCTAGTTTTATTCATCTTTGTGTCCTGTACCCAAGTATTAGTTGGGGCACATTAAGTTTACTTAGATAAACTAAAGTATGATTATAAAACAGTTAATAGTCTTTTTGCCTTGTAATAAATTTCAATTCACCATGAATATGTCCTACAATTAAAATAAGAACTTTTAAATTAACTATATATGGATGAAATTATAGTTCATTTTCATATTTTCATTAGCATGCCAAGGTATTTTCCTAATGAATAATTTAAAACGCTTTTGAAAAATCCTCCTTATCAAGGGCCAAAAGATTATTTATTATTAGCTAAATATGGCTTTGCCTGATACTTAAAATTAGCAGTGGGTATATCAGCATTATTAATATGCAGGTATTTAAAAACCGAGAAATAGATTACATCATGCATCTATAAATTTTCTCCCTAAACCATATCAAAAATATACCTTCATAAATATTTATAACTTATACTCATGTTTTATTACTAGCAAAATCTAGAGGACAGAAAGTGTTGTAGTTGAAAGAGACCCAAAAGCATTAGTTGAATGATATGTTCTTGAGTAGAATAGTAGAATTACTACAATGAATTTCTATTCATTCCTCTGTGGAATGAATAGGAAGATAGTTTAATAAATTTGTATTTCTCTTTCATAACCAAATCTGGACCCTCTTCAAAATGCATGCTCTGAGCTATGTTATGCATATCTTATATGTTTGTGTATTTTTCTGGAGATGTGCATGGGGACTAACTAAAATTCTTCAAAACCCCTAAGTCTACACTTATTATAGAAGGTTATGATGACTGAGGCTCACTTTTGACATGCTTGGAGACCTTGTAGGATTCTATTTTCATTAATAGTATATCTGCAATTTATAAGCAGGCACACTGGAACTCTAATACACTTAGTTCCATTATTTTTATTTTTATTTTTTGGATTCTAAGTATGCTTGTAACTAGGTCATTCCTCATTCACATACATATTTATAAAACTTTCCCCCCAATTCTCTCTTCTATCTTCAAGTCTTCATACCAGTTAGACATTTTTTTTTTCACACCCCAGTCCATGTGGGTTTTAGTTGTCTATGTAACGCTGGGAAATTGCCTTATAAAAAATATATTATTAATAAAACCAGGTGGAGTGGTTTACTGGGGTAATGCATTATTTCTAATCTCCTACCATTATGTTTCAAGACAAAATCTTGACTGATGTCCCTGAAATTGCCTCTATCAAGGACATTTACAGCTACAACTTGGAAGTGATGTGCTCCATGAAGATCCTGATAATGCCAAGAGCAGAGGCTGAGTTTGCTCGGCCTTGATGAATGTTGCCCAAACATTTGAGTTATTGGACTTCAGCAGTGTATCATTCTGCAAAATCTGAGAAAACAAAACAACTTTAGAAGATAGCTATAAAAACTTTCTAGGAACATCAGACCTACCCAGACCCTTTCAAATAGCATCTCAAATTAATTAAAACATCTCAGTTTAAAACCCACAGCTATTGTATTGCTTTATGTGCTAGATCATAGGAAAAGCCTAAAAATGCCAACTTTACAATGCAGAAAGTAAATCTTTGAATTGAAAAAAAAGGAGGAAAACTAAAATGGCAATTTTAAATTTCATTTAAAAATATAATAGTATGTTTCAAGTAAGCATACTTCAAGGAAGATTTTTAGCATCTTAAACTAACAAATATGTTTAATTTATTTCCTTCATTACTCTTTTACTAAAGGTGGGAAAATAAAAGCAATTCTAACTCATCCTTTGTATGTGTAGATTACAGTGATGTCATCCATGGGTTAAGGATTCTAACATTCTCTGCAGTCTATCCATTTCACCTGAACTATCCAGCAATGGAACCAGAGATATTGGTGCCTCTTTCTTCATTATTGCTGGCCTTGCACGTACTCTTGTCCCTAGGTGAAAACTTCTCTACAATTTCAGAGCTGGAAACACATTGGCTGTCATCATAAAGTAGGAGCTATATTGCTTTGCCTTCATTTTTGCCCGAACTCTTTGGTACCCCAGCACTAAATTGTATTCTGTTCCTGAATTTTTTTAAGATAGTAATTCCCTGGGGTGCCCAGGTGGCTCAGTCAGTTGAGTGTTCAACTCTTGATTTTGGTGATCTCAGGGTCTCCGGCTCTGTGCTCAGCTGGGAGTCGGCTTGAGGATTCTTCTCCCTCTCCCTCCCCTGCTCCTGTGAATGCTCTCTCTCCCTCTTTCTAAAATGAATAAATAAATCTTTTAAAAAAGATAGTAATTTCCCTTCTTATATGATTCTTCTGTTTTCATCCAAATGTTAATGGCTTTACTCTTTAAGCCATTTTGTGTGTACCATCTTAATTCATCTTTGAAAGTCTTCTTGCCATAAATCGTTTAATACCTTTGAAGAAAATAGCTGTAGGATAGCCTATGTTGAAGTACTAGAGAGCTTTTGAATGCTCATCTGCCCCCACAATTCCACCATTTTGAAACAATGGTCTCAAAAAGAACAACACCTTCTTTCCTCAGCATTCCGTGTACATCAGCTCATCAGATTAATTTCCTTAAGTGACTAAAGGGAGCAGGCAGCCAAGAAAGTAAATGTTTTTGTGGGGTAGAATAGAATGCAGAATGACACCAAAACCAAACCAGACAACAAAACATGGAATAGTGGTTTCCAAAAAGGGGGAAATACTGGAGCAGAAAAACACACTCCTACCTTTTTCTAACATTGACCACTAGGGGCGCCTGGGTGGCTCAGCCAGTTAAGTGTCTGCCTTCTGCTCAGGTCATGGTCTCAGAGTCCTAGGCTCCAGCCCGGAGTCTACTCCCTCTCCCTCTGTGCTCTCTTTCTCACTTGCTCTCTCTCAAATAAATAAATAAAAACCTTTAAAAAAATAAAATTGACCCCTAACTCCACTTCAATGTGGTATCTTCCAGAAAGTACAGAAACAATAACTTATGTTCTGTAGGTCAAGCAGAGGAAGATCACAATGTAACACCATGTTGAAACCTTTGCTTTACCTAATCATTTATCTTCATGAAGGCAGACTCATTAGCCTTTGCCTGCATGTTGCATTATGTGAAACTCTATTTCAGACCAGTAAGTAATGTGTTAATAATTTTACCAGTTGTGGCAACTCTTTAAAATTTTTCCTTAAGAGACCTGTATGAATATTTGTTTCAAAAGTGCTAGGTATGGTTAAAGTTTTAAAATTTGGACAGCTTCATGTACTATAAGCTTTAAATCATTATTCCAAAAATTAAGAGTTATTTATTCTTCGTCTTTTGTTCCCTGTTTTATATTACTATTTTACTACTGGCCATGGGGAATTTTATTTATTTAATGGAGTTATTGTCTCATGTGTATCAGAATGTTTTTCCCAGATTGGCAGTTGACTATAGTTTGCTCTTTCTTGTTGAGCTGCTTTATTGCTGGAGTTATATATCCAAAGTTTATAGGTAAAATCGGAATACTTGTCCAATTTCCATTTCCCTAGTAAAACTTGACCCTGCACAGTTACAATTAACAATGCACCAGGCTTTTCTTTGGACTCGGCAGTATAGAGGACTAACTCAGTCCCCAGAGTACCATTTCGTACAATGAAACACTCACTTTGTTTGATGCCCTGGTGACTCAAAGAATTGATGTTTTTTAAGTGCCAAATTTAATTTCAGATATTAGGTCATGTTTTGGGAGAATGTACTTTAATAAAAAAGTCTTAGTATTTGGACATAATAAGGAAATCATAAGTTTATAAAAAACAAATAAAATGTTCCCTCTCTGCAAAGTATTTTTCCAAGAGATATTTGTCAAATAATAGTGACAAATTTATCAATCATGGAGTGCTCTAGGGCTAGTTCCATGCTTACTGTTATAAATACTTTTTGCAAACTATAATTACAAAAAAGTAATATGCAATTTTAGTTTAAAGAAGGTAGTTAAAATAAGCAAAGTTGCCCATTATCCAAGCCCTCCTTGCTGCACACCAACATGGGAGCTTGTAAGCGTGTCTCCCATTCCTTGAGGAACAGGCAGAGCACTCTACTGGGAAATGAGAAAGTGAAGACCTTGTGCAGTGCAAAGGAAACTATTTTATAAGTAAATTTTAGAAGAAAAGAATATAAATCTACATAATCTCTCTTAGGATTATCTCTATTTAATAACACTAAGTAAAGCATGAAATATTGAATTATGCAACAATAAAATGTGTCCATCAATAATACAAAAGAATTGGTAAAACTGATTTTTTAAAAATTTATTTCTATTAATAGTACAAACCTAACTGGAAATTAACAAATTATACTCCAGATAATTCCATAGTCCATAGAACCTTCACCTTAGTAAAGAGCTCTACCTTATTTTCCCTACAGTATTTTACATACTTCATATGTAATCAAGATTATTATTAATCCTAGGAGTTTATTTTTTTATATGTAAAAATATCCATCTGAAGGTTCACGGTGGGAAATAATTAAATTTAAATGGGTACAAACACAAACCTAAAATTTGCCAATTAAGAATAATGAACCAAGATTTAATGAAAAGCTGAAGGGGTGTTTAGGGTATTAAAGGGGGAAAACTTATCTTGAGTGACATCTAGTGGTCTACTGCAGAATGCCATTTTAAAAAATTGAAGTTTTTGAAGATTAGGCAGCTGTACAGATTAGGGAACTATTACAAATGAGGCAATTTAGTTCTTTATCATATCATATGTTACATTTGTGCAAAAAATATAGGCATCTACTGAAAATAACTTTATATAAGCAGTAAAATTATTTGTTTCAGCTAACAATGGAAATCACAGGGGGCTTAGAAAATTTTGTAAATGGAAAAAAGAAATCTCAATTAAAAATGTATCTGTAAATTCAATACTGATGTAATATGTCATTATTGAATAAGTCTTTTCAATACTTTTAAGAGTCACTAATAAGGGCGCCTGGGTGGCTCAGTCGTTGAGCATCTGCCTTCGGCTCAGGTCATGATCCCAGGGTCCCGGGATCGAGTCCCACATCGGGCTCCCTGCTCGGCGGGAGGCCTGCTTCTCCCTCTCCCACTCCCCCTGCTTGTGTTCCTGCTCTCGCTGTGTCTCTCTCTCTGTCAAATAAATAAATAAAATCTTTAAAAAAAAAAAAGAGTCACTAATAGTTGAGGTCCTCCTACTTTGTGTAAATATAAAAATTTATGCTCTATTTTTTTTCCACTTTAAAACCTCAATGTTGGGATCATTTAGAATTTTTTTCTAAATTAAGAAGTTAAATTATTTTGTCAGAAACATGTATTTCTATTGTATATCTTCTAGTTCTTTGTAATTATTTGAGGAACAAAGACACACTATATTTTGTTACTAGTATCTTAAGGGGACATTGAAAGATTTTCCCATTGCTCTCTATCATTTCTTAATAATATGTAAAAGTATTCCTATTATTTATGACATTTCCATTGTCTTATTTCTAATTAGCCCCTTTGTCTTTGAGGGTGCAGTGATCTTATACTGTTGTTTTTTCCATCTCCTTTCAAATCAAACATATCTATTGGTAAAACATTATTTGGTGCTTGACCTTCAATGTGTCCCAGTACCTCTTTGTATGAACTTCTCTCAGTTCTGCTCTTTGTATGCCTTCTGTAACCTTGTTCAGCTCAACAGAATTTTCTTTTTTTGTGTGTGTCATCTATTTCATATTTCTTTTCTGAATTCTAAATTGCCTTGCATTGTTCTTACCACATTAATGCTCTTTTGTCTGTTTTAATGTTTCCCACTAATCCTAAGCATTCTTATGAGAGAACAATTTTGTGATCTCTAATTATTTTCCTTAATAAATCCTTTGTTTTTCTATTCAAATACTGTTTACTTATTTTTCTTATTCAAACTCTGTTTATTTTCTGTATTCATTTTCCTACAGTTCCTAAGGTTATAATTGAGTAATCCATGATTGCAATTTTTAGAATTCACTTTTAGAATATTGATAGTCACTTTTAGGGGGATTTCCCTAATTAGCTTTTCCACCATTTTGGAAATCAACAAACATTTACTGAACTCTTACTATATGTTTGGTTTTAGCTCAAGTTCTTTTGGGGTAACTGAAGAAAAAATAGTTCATTTTCTATTCCTCAAATTTAATGAGATTATCACATGCAAAAACCACAAGTAAGACAGTGCATAATCAAGTACTAAATTTTGGGGCATTGGTCTAAAGGTGACAAATTCAGAGAAAGTAAAGAGCAATGAGGTTCAGGGAGAAGGTAGAACTTATTTTAAATCATTTGAAAATAAACTCAAAATATGTTGTATAATTTATTTTATTCACCATTATTACCTATATTTTCTTATATCTAAATGGTTTCTCTAATAGACTGATTCAATGGGTATTGACTTTTGTATTTTTTATCAGTTACATAAATAATAAACTTATATTTAGAATTATTATAAGTAAAATTAATTTGAGAAAGGATTTGGAAAAATCTATTATCACTTTCTATCATCTTTTAACATTTGGTGTGATACCTTTAAGATTCTTTGCTGTAGGCTGCATAAACCGAAAATATAAATTTTACATTTGTTGATGATTAGAATTCCACTTTAAAAAGTTGAATATGTTTGCATAGTGAGTGGATAGAAGGGAGGAAATTAGTGAGCTCATAGAATCCAGGGAAAGCTTAAGATCAAGGGGAAAAAAAATAGACATGTCTTGAGAAAAGGTGTAACAAATTTTAAAATCCAGAAGAATATACGGGGGGAGTAAAAAAATAATAATAAAATAAAAAGCCATAAACATCCTTGAAATCATGAAAAACATTGTATCAGGGGAAAAAAAAGAACATGTGGTAGATAATTTAATGGTGATTATTGTTTTCCACAAGGAGATAGTGATAGTTATTGAGAGGTTGAATAACTTGATCAAAGTACTGTAAACATGCCATAAATCATGGTATGTATTGGAGAAAGGAGAATCAATAGACTGAGAGGTCATTAAATGAGTGTCACATACACTTGCTCTGAAATTTAGGTGAGCTTAACTAAGATGTGGAGTGGGAAGATGAGAGAAGCAGGGGTGGAAAACAGAGTCATTACAAGAGGGGAAAGGAACACCTAGTAAGTTTCTGGGGCTAACTGAAATGGTATCAACAAGGATTTTTATTTAAAGCCATAAGACGTATTTCCAGCTGAAAAATTAGTTCATTAAAAGGCTACTGTGAAGCCACAGAATTGTTTGGAGGACTGGAGAAGTAGACCCAAGACAAAACTTGAAGGAGCAATATCTAAAAATTGGCCTTCAAAGGAACCATCACTACTGCTGCTACTCTGTGAGCACCAGAGAAAACAGTTTCCTTTACTGCCTTGTTCCAGTGAAATAGATCCATTAAAGAGAGGGAGAGACAGAGACAGACAGAGAAAGTGCCAGAGAGGCAGACTCTAATTGAAGAGATAAAAGCTGACAATTTTGCAAAATTGTCTAAAGATATTAACAAACATTTTTAAGAAGGTGGTTTGATCCCTGGTACGTCAAAAGAAAAAATAGCCAACTTAGAATTCTATAGCTTTCAAAAATAGCTTTCAAAAATTAAAACAATAATAATAAATGTATTTCTAGACAAAAATGAAAAAATCTGGGGAGTTTTTACCAGCTGGAAACACAAATTGGAATTCTTTAGGCAGAAGGAAAATAATCTCATAGAAAAATAGAATTTGTAGGAATGAATGAAAAACAAGGGAGCAAATAGGAAAATAAATATACAAGAATATTAATTGTATATTGATCCTAAAGAATAATATTAATCTCTTATGATGTTAAAAATACCAAAAAATAGCTGCTACACTATTTTGAAGAGTGGCTTTAGCATCTTATATTCCCACCATAAGTGTATGAATGATTCAGTTTCTCCCATCATTGCCAGCATTTGGTGTTAACTATACTTTATTTTTGCCATTCTCATAAGTATGTAATCTTATGTCCTTGTGGTTTTTCCTAATGGTTGATGCTGTTGAGTGAATACCTTTTCGCTGCTTAGTTCTCATCTGTGTACTCTTTTCATTGAAATATCTCTTCATGTAATCTGTTATTTTCTAATTGGATTGTTTGTTTCTTTACTATTGAGCTTTGAAAGTTCTTTATCATTTCTATTTTTTTTTAAGATTTTATTTATTTATTTGAGAGAGAGAATGAGATAGAGCGAGCATGAGAGGGAAGAGGGTCAGAGGGAGAAGCAGACTCCCCACCGAGCAGGGAGCCCGATGCGGGACTCGATCCCGGGACTCCGGGATCATGACCTGAGCCGAAGGCAGACGCTTAACCGTCTGAGCCACCCAGGCGCCCTCTTTATCATTTCTAAACACAAGACCTTTGTCAGCTATGTAGTTTGCAATATTTTCTCCCAGTCTGTAGCTTGTCTTTCCATTCTCTTCACAAGATCTTTGCCAAGCAAAAGTTTTAAATTTTGATGATGTTCAAATTATCTGTTTTTTTTTCCTTTTATGGAACACAATTTTGTTGTCAAGTCTAAGATCTCTTCACTTAGCCTGAGTTCCCCAAAATTTTATCTGTATCTTTTTTTTCCTGAAAGTTATAGTTTGTTATTTAAGTCTGTGATCAATTTTAAGTGAATTTTTGTGTAATATGTGAGGGTACTATCAATGCATACAATTATTGGATCAAGCTCAACAGCCTTATATGCTGAGTGAAAAAAGCCAATCTTAAAAGGTCACATAGTAGGGGCGCCTGGGTGGCTCAGTCGGTTGGGCGGCTGCCTTCGGCTCAGGTCATGATCCCAGGGTCCTGGGATCGAGTGCCACATCGGGCTCCCCGCTCTGCGGGGAGCCTGCTTCTCAACCTCTCCCACTCCCCCTGCTTGTGTTCCCTCTCTCACTGTGTCTCTCTCTGTCAAATAAATAAATAAAATCTTAAAAAAAAAAAAAGGTCACATAGTATATGATTCCATTTTTATAAAATTCTTGAACTGACAAGATTATAGAGATACTAAGTAGATTAGTGGCTACCAGAAATTAAGGACTGAGAGGTGGAAGGAGAGAAGGATATGGCTATCTAAAAGGATTGTTGTGGTAATGGAATAGTTCTATCTCCTGACTCTGGTGGTGGTTACATAAATCTACACATGTGATAAATTTGCATAGAACTAAATGCACACACAATACATATATGTAAATGAGTGCATGTAAATTTAATAAAATCTGAATACAGTCATTGGACTATATCAATGTCAATTTCTAAGATGTGATACTGTTCAAAATAAATACATAGAAGTTAAGAAGTCATTCTTTAGATTCCGTCTTTGTCCATTTGGGTTGCTATAACAGAATACCATAGACTGGGTGGCTTATAAAAAAGAGAAATATATTTTTCATAGTTCTGGAGGCTGGGAAGTCCAAGACCAAGATGATGCAGATTCAGTGTCTGCTGAGAGCCCATTTCCTAGTTCACAGAAAGTCTTCAAATGACAAATGGGCAAGGAAGCTCTCTGAAGTCTTTTAAATAAGGGTACTAATCTCATTAGTGAAAGCTTCAGCCTCATGACTTACTCATCTCCCAAATGCCCCACCACCACATACCATCACACTGGGGATTAGGTTTTAACATATTAATTTTGGGGAACACAAAAATTCAGTCTAGATCCTCATGTTAGGACAGGAAGACAAAGAAATCTAGCAAAGGAAGTATTTCTCAAAATCAAATTAAAACAATAATATTTCATTACTCCTTAATTATAAGTTACTAACCAACTAATAAAGTTGGGGTTAAGGATTTCTCACTGGAATACTCCCTCTCCTACTCCCCCTGCTTGTGTTCCCTCTCTCGCTATGTATATACATTGAAAGGTAACTGATGATACAAGTCCTACCTTACACTTGCCCAATGACTGGTTCTTGTTGTGAGTGACATGAGTTTTATTTATTTATTTATTTATTTATTTATTTATTTATTTATTTATTTATTTATTTTAAAGATTTTATCTATTTATTTGTCAGAGAGCGAGTGAGTGAGCGAGAGACCACAAGCAGGGGAAGCAGCAGGCAGAGGTAGAAGCAGACTCCCCACTGAGCAGGGAGCCCCATGAGGGACTTGATCCCAGGACTCTGGGATCATGACCTGAGCCAAAGGCAGATGTTTAACCAACTGAGCCACCCAGGCGTCCCTGTGAATGGTATGAGTTTTAGAAAAAAAGTACTAAGCCTTTGTGATTACAGAATAGTTGGAAGAGCAAAGACTGACTTGAAAGGAATATTATTAAATATAAAAATTGTGCAAATGAAGTTGTGCCAACTTTTATTTGAAGGTCAATAAGTGGTCGAGGGAACATAGCTCATATTGAGAGCAGTGGGAAATTAAGTTTACAAAGGATTGTTGAAAACAGATACTGGAGTGTATTATTTTTAGCAATTATCTCTTATCAGCAATATTATTTGCTGGTATATAACAGTCTCAACTACTTATTAAGTGGTGGGCATGATGGAACCTAATGTTGAAAAGTGTTTTGTTTTGGTTTTTTTCCAATGTAAAGCAAAGATGTTAATTCACTATTTCACCTTCCTTTTTATATCATGCCAGATATTACCTGCCTTCCTACTAGATTCTCAGAGATCTTATCTATCTTCAGGGTACAGTGTGGGAGGATGGTGTGAAAGAATATAAGGGGAAATAACGCCCCCCCCCCTTTTTTTTAATAAGCTTCATGCTCCCAGGACTAAAATCTCCCCTCTGTAGAAAGTCTGCTTTCATAAAGGGATTAGAGTGAACCTTTCATCTTCCAGAGCTCCATGGGCTGCATCTCTTCTTTCAAGGTCTTAATATTATTGGTATCTGTTGTGTTCTGGTCACTGACTATATTTATCTCAGTCTCTACCAAGAGTCTGTAGCTTTTTTCAAGAGATTTTTCATTTTATTCTCAACTATCCCCACCTACCAATTAAAAAAAATCACTTATCAAGATTATCTTTAAACACAACTCCCTTGGGGCGCCTGGGTGGCTCAGTCGTTAAGCGTCTGCCTTCGGCTCAGGTCGTGATCCCAGGACCCTGGGATCGAGCCCCACATCGGGCTCCCTGCTCCGCGGGGAAGCCTGCTTCTCCCTCTCCTACTCCCCCTGCTTGTGTTCCCTCTCTCGCTATGTCTCTCTCTGTCGAATAAATAAATAAAATCTTAAAAAAAAAAAAAAATAAACACAACTCCCTTTTCCATTATCCCTGGATGTCTAGTGGAAAGATAACAGTACAAAAAGGCCTTCATGCTTGTCTTCATATTTTCCCCCAACTTCTTCCTGAAGCCCCCTTTCCCACCCATGTGTGAATAGGATTGTCTAAAATTATTTCAACAGTTGGATCCTGAAAAGCTTTGTGAGTTTAGTTTTTTTTTTGATTATTTTATTTGCCATATAAAAAAGAAGAAAGAAGGAAAGAACATCCTTTTGATTCTAATACCCACAATAACCATTTTATTTCTAAAAAGTGAGGGTCTATTTAATAAAACCCATCCAAAATGTAACTCTAGAACCTTGCTAACATTGCAAAAGTTGTCTAATGTATGCCACACTTTATTCAATTCCAAATCTGAGATTAAATAACTTAATAACTTAAACTATAGTCCTCTTAATATGCATGCTGAATGAATCCAAACTGCAGCAACCTCCCTTGTTCACAAACAAGCATGGATACAGCCATCAAACATGAGTCAGTTTGCATCTTTGCGCTTATCCTCATTGTTTAATACAATCCATAGTGGTTTGAATGAAGAAAAGCATACTCATTAGATTTGTAGCTGATGACCATGTAGTAGTCTTAGTACAAGTACTTGTGTTTCCTTTCCTTTATTCTTTTACTTATTATTGTGTGTGTGTGTGTGTGTGCTTGGTGAGGAGGAGATTGCACAAATTAGATTGAAGCTTGCTTCTTTAGAGGCAGAGGTTCCAGGTTCAACTCTGCCATTTTCTAGCTTAAAAAAAAAAAAAAAGAAAAGATTTTATTTGTTTATTTATTTGAGAGGGAATGGGGGGGGGGGGAAGGGGAGAAGGAGAAGCAAACTCCGCTCTGAGGGTGGAGACCTATTTGGGACTGGATCCCATGACCCTGAGATCATGACCTGAGCCGAAATCAAAAGTTTGGACCTTTAATGGACTGAGCCACCCAGGTACCCCTGCCATTTTCTAGCTTTGTAAACTTTGGCCAGTTAATATTTTTCTGCTTCACTTACTTCATCTGTAAAATTATACTAATGGTTTTATCTCACAGTTATTGAAATATTGAATTAACTAAGTAGTACATAAAAATGTGTAGGAATCTCCAATTCCTAGTTTTGACTTAGTCTTTATTACCCTGCTTTATTATCACTGTCTATAAAGTCATCAATAACATCCATAGAGAAAACTACTGGATGTTTTTAAGTCCATATTTTTTCTGGACCTGTTAATCATTCCTTCCAATTATTAGCTACCATGATATTGCAATGAACTGTTTTCTTTTATATCTCTGCCCATTCCTTTGTTTGTCCCCTTAACAGGCTCTTATTCCTTCACTAAAACTGCATATATTTATTGTGCATTTATTATAAGCTGGTCTTTCTGAAGAATACTGATAAAGATCCCAGCCTCTGCCCTGAAGAGGCTGCTTCTGTAGTGAAATACATGGAAAAATTGACAAAGAGCTCTTGCACAAACCAGAGAGACAGGAAGGTTAGAATAAGGAATGTGTCCATGCAGATAAGACCTATACACTGAACTAAAACTGTTGGTGATTTACTAGTGATTAGTGATTATTGGGTGAAGAGGATGACAAAGAGTTGTTCTGGTATAGTGGTGTCTGGGTGGCTCAGTTAGTTAAGTGTCTGCCTTTGGCTCAGGTCGAGATCCTGGAGTCCCAGGGTCAAGTTCTCTGCTCAGCAGGGGAGTCTGCTTCTCCCTCTGCCCCTCACCTGCTCATGCTCTCTCTCTCAAAAAAAAAAAAGAGTAGTTCTGGTATTAATAAAAGAATGTGTACAAGTTTAGTGGTGAGAGAAACTGTGAATTTGAGGGACTGAAAATGGTTCCACAGGACTACTTTAAATATTGTATTGTTATCAAGTGTGGATAGGAGTAGCAAAATCAAGGAGATGGGATTGTTTGGTACCTGTCATTCAGAATGATTTTTCACCATTTTAAAACAGTGATATTTTATGTTTAAAGCAATGTGGAAAGATTGGAGGGTTTTACACACCATTGTTGTTTCTGACTTGGATTTTTGCAATCATTTTCTAACTCACTTCCCTGCTTCCTACCAGACCAGAGTGAAAATTTATAAATTCAATCTTGACCATGTTGCTCTGCTGTTACACAGATCTTCAGTGTCTAAGTCCTCTGTGCATCCTTCTATGAAAACACTGCATAATAATAACCTCTGCAAATGCTTTTCCCACTCAAGACCATGGACCTCTTAAAGGGGATTATTAACCAGTGTATCACTTGCATTTAGCTCGATGTCTAACACATGGTGGTTGCTCATATGTAACAATGAATTCACCATCAGGGATGATTAAAATTTGAATTACAGAAATAGATGAAATACCTTTAAGATCTTTTCCAAGCCATGACTGCACAACTCAAATTACTTGTAATAAAATAATTCTTGGACCAGCAGCATCAGCATCATGGAAGAACTTGCTAAAAAGGCAAATATTGTGTCCTTTTCCAGACCTACTGAATCAGAAACTCTAGGGGAGTGCCTAGTGACCTGGGGTTTAATAAGCCCTTCAAGTGACTCTGATGCCCTGGAAAGCTTAAGAATCACTGTCTATACCATTGATCTATCAGTGGGGCTGTCTTACAACAATTTGGCCACAGCTATAACACTGTTGCTGACTTGTTGGTCATTCTGTTACAAGTTATAGGATATGATGCTTCTCTTCTTCTGCTGGTGCTAATTGGGATGTATTCTGTGGGTTTATTAACAAAATCATTTTTATACATTTTAAATTTGCAGGTTGAATTAATTTATTTGCTCTCTTCCATCATTATTCTTTACAAAGCTTCAGACAGAGTTAAACAGCTGATAAAGATTCAGAACCTGTCAGCTTAACTCAGTTATTTATCGAACTATCTGTGGAAATGAATGAAGAAATTTGTTATAGAATGGTTTGAGAACTATTAATTAGCAACAAAACAGATAAAGAATCAGAAATGACAATTTGGGATCCAGAAAGTAGAAGAAAAAAAACCATCTTATTGACTCATGCATTCCTTTGACATCTGGATCAGTGAGTCAGACATAACATAAGTCATAACAATGATTTTATATTTCCATAACTAGTTAGCAGTATTTCTGGGTTTTATTTGCTGTTTTTGTTTGTTTGTTTTTTCACTCAGGAGAACAATATGACTTCTTGTCCTCTTGATTGCTTTAGGAACATTGTTTAGAAAGCTAAATATGTTTAGATCAAATTAACAGAATAGTGTCATATTGAATACAATAGCCAATATCCAATTACAAATTTTTATTCCATGGTGATCATTGCAGTTAGATAATTTCTACTCTGAAAAGTCTTTTCAAAATATAATCAACAAAGTACTTAAAGTTTCTGTTCACAATGCTGAATATAAATCAAACCAAAACAAACAACAAAGACAGCATGGATACCTTATTTTGTATATTGGTATTTACTTTTAAAAATATACTAAACTATGATGCTTTAAATTAGATATATTTTTTAAATTTTTTTATTATTATTATGTTCAGTTAGCCAACATATAGTACATCATTAGTTTTTTTTTTTTTTATTTATCTGAGAGAGAATGGGAGACAGAGAGCATGAGAGGGGGAGGGTCAGAGGGAGAAGCAGACTCCCCGCTGAGCAGGGAGTCGGATGCGGGACTCGATCCCGGGACTCCAGGATCATGACCTGAGCCGAAGGCAGTCGCTCAACCAACTGAGCCACCCAGGCGCCCCAAGATTTTTTTTTTTATTTATTTATGTGACAGAGAGAGATACAGCGAGAGAGGGAACACAAGCAGGGGGAGTGGGAGAGGGAGAAGCGGGCTTCCCGCGGAGCAGGGAGTCCGATGCGGGACTCGATCGGGGGACTCCAGGATCATGACCCGAGCCGAAGGCAGTTGCTTAACCAACTGAGCCACCCAGGCGCCCCCATCATTAGTTTTTGGTGTAGTGTTCAATGATTCATTAGTTGTGTATAACACCCAATGCTCATCACAACATGTGCCCTCCTTAATACCCATCAACTGGTTACCCCATCCCCCAACTCCCCTCCCTTCTGTAGCCCTCAGTTTGTTCCCCGGAGTCCAGAGTCTCTCACGGTTTGAGATTAGGCCTTATGGAAAAAATAAATTTAATTTTATTGCTCAAAAATAGGAAATTATTGGAGCACCTGGTGGCTCAGTCAGGTGTCCAACTCTTGATTTCAGCTCAGGTCATGATCTCAGGGTCCTGGGACTCAGAGCCGCATTGGGCTCTGCACTCTGTGCAGAGTCTGCTTGTCCTTCTCCCTCTGTCCTCTGCCCTGCTCTCTATCTCTAAAATAAATAAATACAATCTTTAAAAAAATAAGAAATTATAAAACATAGTCACGTCATAAGTCATCCAGATAGACTCAAAGCATTTTAGACTGGAAGATATAATAAATTAATTCTGTGCTTCTATATTTTTTACACGAGTCAGTTGAATTCAGAGAGGTTAAGCGGCTTGGCTGAGGATAGGTAATTTGTGGTAGTGTCGTAAGTATAAAACAAGTGTACTGACTCCAAGTTGAGTGGTTATCAACTTGATTATATAAAAAAAGTTCATATAAAATATATAAATGTAGTACTCTCTTAGTGTTCTTAAAGAGAATATCAACTTGAATATATGCTATATACAATATTTATAATATATCCACATATATAATATATATGTATATAATATATATATTATATACATATATAATTATGTATATGTATATATGTGTATATTATATACATGTAATATATATGTATGTAATATATATTATATACATATATATATAATTATATATATATAATTATAATATATCCAAATATATTATATATATATATACACATTTTTACAAACTTTTGGTAACATTTAAGATACTATAGTTAACAGAAGAAAATTGGGAAGTAATTTTTTAAATGTTGGATGGTTTGATAATTTGTTATAAACATTTCTAGGATTTTAATAGTACTTGCGATTTCCTATTTTTAAAAAAATCTGTATTTGAGGTACAAGTTAAGGAGAGTTAAGAAGGAAAAAAATAACTCAGAATATCACATTTCACTTTTGCATGTAACAGAGAGAGCCAGATTCATTAAATATAGTGTCAAACTTTCAGAAAAGAAAATAGTGATTCATTCACATTTTCTTCTCTGTTTATAAAGCTAGTATCTTTCACTCGGTCATGCAATAAATATTTATAAAAGCCTAAGAAGTCCCAGGTACTATTCATGGTGTTGAGGATAACTCAGGGAATAAAACAGAAAAATTCGTGCCCTAATGAAGCTTGCATTCTAGTGGAAGAAGTGAAATAATAAACAAATACATTAGGAGAAGGTATACTATATAACATGGTTGCAGCTGGAGAAAGTAAGGCAACAGAAAAAGAATATAGAGAGCACAGAAATAATCTGGGATGTACCTGAAATAGAATGGTTAAAGTGATATTTGAAAAACACCTAAAAGAGGTATAAAAGCCACATGTATTTCTGGGTTAAGTATGTCTTAGAAAAACAAGTACAAAGACTTTTAGGCAGGGATGGCCTGCTGTGTTCAAGGGTCAGAAAGGAGGCTAGTATGGCAAGAACAGAGGAAAAGAGAGAGTAGAAGATGAAGTCAAAGAGATTTTAATTGATTACTGCCTTTCACATATTCTTTCTGGATTCTTCTCTTCCCTTGAATTAGTTGTTGGTTATAACCATTGTACCAGCCAACCACTTTCAGTGGCCATATTCTCCACTGATAAGGTAAACTTTGAAACTTGAGGGATACAGAGCAAATAATAATGGGTGTGGCTGCAGCAAATTACCTGTTTTCCAGATTTTCAGAGTTGGTCTAGAAGAGCCCATAGAGCTATCTGGACTAGATTATTTTACTTCTTCTTAATATTATTCCAGTGTAAAATTTCTAGATCAATTTTTAGAATTCCATGGATGCCAGGCACAACCCAAAAACTAAGATATAGACAGTATATTAAATATAGCCTCACAGGAAAGACTCGTTGCTGATTAGATAAAAAAGAAAAGATTTGGCAGCAAATTCTGTCTTGTTTTATATGTGCATCTGGAATGAAGTCCCAGAAGATTCAAATTAGATAAATTGCAGAAAATTGGAATCTTATTTGAGATGTAACAAAAATGTTGGAACTCCACTTTTATATTATTTCAAGAATGTTCTTGCATGGATGTAAACATTGTTGAGAAGTTGAGTCTAATAGACTTAGTCAGTTTGAAAGTATCTCGAGGGAGTTGACCAGCCAAATTTTAGATTTTCTTTCTCACGTCATGCATGTTACACAATACTTTTACTAAGGCATTTAAAAAAAAATAAGAATTAGTTTTCAGAGCAGTTTAAGGTTTACAGCAACACTGAAGGGAAGATATGGGGATTTCCCATACACCCTCTCCCCTCACACATGTACAACCTCTCCCATTATCAACTTTCCCTACCAGATGGCATATTTATTACAGTTGATGAACCTACACTGGCACATCATAATCACCCAAAGTCCATAGTTTACATTGGTGCTCATTCCTGAGTTGTATATTTTATGGTTTGGGCAAATGTGTATTGATATGTACCCATCATACAGAGTATATTCACTGCCCTAAAAATCCTCTGTGTTTTGCCTATTCATCTCTTTCTACCCCTAATTCTTGGCAACTGCTAATATTTTTGTCTCCATAGTTTTGCCTTCTCTAGGATGTGATATAGCTGGAATCATATAGTTTGTAGCCTTTTAAGATCAGCTTCTTTTACTTGGTAATATGCACTTAAGTTTCCTCCATGTGTTTTCATGACTTGATATCTCATTTCTTTTTAGTGCTGAATAATTCCATTATCTGGATGTCCCACAGTTTACTTATCCATTCACCTGCTACTGGGCCTCTTGGTTGCTTCCAAGTTTTGGCAAGTATGAATAAAGCTGCTAAAAACACATGTGTGGGACTTTGTATGGACATAAAACTTCAACTCCTTTTGGTGAGTACCAAGGAGCACAATTACTGGATCATATGGTAAGAGTATGTTTAGTTTTCTAAGAAACAACCAAACTGTTTTCCAAAGTGGTTGTATTGTTTTGCATTCTCATCAATGTATGGGAATTCACCTCTTCTTCAGCATTTGGTGTTGGTGTTCCAGATTTGGGGTATAATAATAGGTATGTAGTAGTGTTTTAATTTACATTTCCTTGATGACATATGATGTGGAGCATTCTTTCATATGCTTATTTGCCATCTGTATATCTACTTTGGTGAGGTGTCCAAGGTTTTTGTCCTCTCTTTGAATCAGATTGTTTTATTATTGTTGAGTTTCAAGAGTTCTTTTTATATTTTGGATAACAGTCTTTTACTGCCAGTATCTTTTGCAAATACTTTCTTCTAGTCTGTGACTCAGTCCTCTCATTGACTTGATAGTGTCTTTTACAGAGCAGAAGTTTTAAATTTTAATTTAATTTCCAGATTATCCATTTTTTTCATTATGGATTGTGCCTTAAGTGTTGCATCTAAAAAGTCATCACCATACCCAACGTCATCTAAATGTTTTCCTATGTTAACTTATAGGAGTTGTGTGATTTTCTATTTTTTATTTAGGTCTGTAATCCATTTGAGTTAATCTTTGTGAAGGGTATAAAGTCTGTATGTAGATTCATTTTTTTTTTTTCATGAAGAGGTCTAATTGTTCTAGCACCATTTGCTGAAGAGACTGTCTTTGCTCTATTGTATTATCTCTGCTTCTTTGTCAAAGATCAGTTGATTATATTTACATGAGTTTATTTCTGAGCTCTATTCTGTTTCATTGATCTATTTTGTTATTCTTTTGCCAATACCACACTATCTTGATTACACTAGAGCATTTTTAAAAATGTATTTCAACATACTTAATCTTGCTCTTATATTTTATTACTACTTCTGAATACTAGCATACTAGAAGAGTAAAAAATAATATATTTTTATCCTATCAAATGCTTTCTTAAATTATAAAAGTCACCTCCCACCTGCCAAATGGAGGTCACAGAAAATAAGGTGAATTTTTTTTGAAATTCACCTAGGGTTGTCCCATTTTTATCTTCACTTAAATCCGGTTTTTTTTTTTTTTTTTTTTTTTTGACAAGGGCTCATGGCCTTAGTTCTAGAGGTGATTTTAGTCTTCTGCATCATAAATACCTATACTCAAAATGAACTTTTGCCTTACAACCTTGGGAAAGTTACTTAGACTCTTTAACTCATAGTCTCATAATTATGAAATTAGTATAATGATACTATCACATTCATAGAGTTAATACAAATATTAAATGATATAATATATAAACATCAATGGGATATGATGCAGATTAAATGACCATAAGTGGTCACCATAATGTCTTGCATGTGGTCAGGACTCAGTAAATACTACCTGTGATAATAAATATCTTTCTTGTTAAATGTTGAGCTTGTTTTAGCACATTAGACATCTTTATTTTAATTATTGGATATATCCAAATGCTATTTAGAAATAAATCTTTATTTTGTGTTCTTCTCAATTTAAACAACATAAATTTCATTATTTAAACCAGGCATATTTTATTCACAATATGCTAGCACCTGCACTAGCCTTATGTTTGCAGAAAAGAAAATGAAGCCAAGAGAAGGATGATGTCCCAACCTCAGACATATTAGAAGTCACATTGTTGTTTTAATCACCAAGCCAATAGTCACATTTCAGAAATATGAAGATTTTTGCTTCTCCCTATAAATTATTAGTAATATTAATAACAAAATACTACAATTTAACACAAATTCAAAGGTTTTCAAGGCACTTACACATATGATTTTATTTGATCCTCTTAAGAACTTTGTGATTCCCAGTATACAGATGCTTTCTTGGGTGAGTGGCCCAGAGATGAACAGGTAATAACCAGTGCAGCTAACATGAAAACCCTTATCTTCTGATTCCCTTCCTGGATTTCTTTCTACTATTACTTTCACTTCTCCTGTAAGAGGGGATTCCTGGCATCATCTAAGGACAGATTGAATGGGCTTCATTTTCTGAATGGTAATCTGAGGAGGTTAGTCTTAACAAAATTGCAAACTTTCACAGTTTTCTCCAAAGGATACCTTACAGTTACACCTTGATATCCTCAGATTGTCTTTGAATTAATGGAAAGATTGTAAGAATATACAAATTTACTAGGTTAAACTGCTGTAGTCATTTAAATCCTTAAGAAATTGTTAAATTGCTTATATTTCTAATATTTAATTAGAAACGTGTACACAGATACGTGTGTGTATATTTACTTTTAAATAAAAGCACACTGTGAGAAAGAGTAAATTATGCATATCTTTGAGTCTTCTTAAAATATTTTTTCAAACTTCATTAAGTTTGGCTGCTTCTGTAGTTTATCCTCTTGCCTGCTCTGATACAGAAGCTTTTTTCCCTCTAAAAGTACAGTTGTTTCAAAGCAGGAAGACGAGGCTGGAAATGTGTATATGTGAATTATAAAAGATAACTCTTGTTTCTAATTCATTTTAAATAACTGGCAGTGAAAATGCAAACAAGAAAGATACAACTAAACACAGTTTGGATTGAATCTTACATGATATATAAGCAGCTCACTGAGTGATTCAATCACAAGTTAGCCAACTGAAATTCTTAATTACAATCACTTTTAATGAAACATGGTCATTGGAGCTTAGATGTATTCCATCAGTTAGAAAGGAATGAAAGGAATTTAAACACTATATAGGTTATGTGCTTTTTTCCCCCTGTGCTTATATTTTTGCATGAATCACAATGCAGACATCTGTAAATTGATTTAAAATAGAGCAAAGTCATTCAATAAACCAATTCTTTAAACAGCAAGGCTTCAAAGATACTCATTAGCAATAATTCCATCAAATAACCTTTGAAAGAATAAACTACATAATGAGAATTAAAAGTTTCAACGATACCCATTAGGGTATTCTCCTGCACCATTGATTCCCTAGTATCAATTGCTTTCAGTTAGCTGAACTCTTGAGTGTTTATTGGAAAACATTAATAAACCACAATCAATTTTCTTTTTAACCTCACAAGGATAGCTTGAATGAATTAAATGTTTTCTCTCCCTCCAACCCCCCTGACCACTTCTTTCCATTTTGGACATATAATAGGAATATCTTGAACATTTATATTTCTTTTCTCCCAAAAATAAAAACAAGGAAAAGCATATTAATATGTTTCTGTTATTAACTTCCCCCCCATCCTTTAGATTATTATTACACCTATGAAATTCTAGGAATATGCCTCTCTTTATTTCAGGTTCAAAAAACAATAGGATCAGACTGTCAAATGCATTTGCTGTTTACCATTAATGAATTTAATTTGCCCCAATTTTATTGAGATGCCATTCTGTACTATATTTTAAATAGATATAGATAGATAAATAGATAAATGGCTTATGTGCCCAAGATCAAGGCTCTCAAGTGCCTGGCAGTGCAGAGCAATATTGTTTAAAACCAGCGATCTTAAGCCTTTAATCCTTTGTTCAAAGCTATTCTGTCACCATGTCAAAGGACAGATCTATTGTCTCTATATTTAAAGATAAAATTAAAATAAATTTATAAAATGTGACAAAATATTATATTAAAAATTACAAGAAGAAAGTTATGTAGATATAAGAAATTGTTGATCTTGTTTTCAATCCTAATTTGTTCTAAAATAATAATATAACTTTTAAGCATTAAACAAAATACTAAGAGCACTTTTATAAAATGCTGAAGAGAATTGGAACAGAACTAGTTGAGCCTTTTTTTATTATGTCTTGAATGATTAATCTTGCTTGAAAAACAGCTGGTATTAAAGGCTTCAATTATTCTTTGTGGAAGTCTAAGTGATGCCATTTTGCTGTATCTGAGGTACAGGTTTTCCAGATTTATTTGGAGATCTTTCTATGAAAGCCAATTTTAAAACATGTTAACACACTATTTCTATATTGTATGTGTAACTATAAAACTTTATTATTATTACTGTATTATTTATTTTTAAGTAGGCCCCATGCCCAGTGTGGAGTCCAAAGCAGGGCTTGAACTCAGGACCCTGAGATCAATACCTGAGCTGAGGTCAAGAGTCGGATGCTTGGGCGCCTGGGTGGCTCAGTTGGTTAAGCGACTGCCTTCGGCTCAGGTCATGATCCTGGAGTCCTGGGATCGAGTCCCACATTGGGCTCCCTGCTCGGCGGGGAGTCTACTTCTCCTTCTGACCTCCCCCCCCCTTATGCTCTCTCTCTCTCTCTTTCTAATAAATAAATAAATCTTAAAAAAAAAAAAGAGTCGAATGCTTAACTGACTGAGCCATCCAGATGCCCCTAAAACACTTTATTACCAACAAATAGAAAACACTGACTTATGACCATCAAACAAAAGTTCAGAGTCAGTCAAAATCCCCCCCTAATACTTCTTGAAAGGGAGGCATTAGGTTTAGGCATCATTTGGGGATTTGGATGGATTGATGTTCACTCACATTTCTAACTTTAGAAAGCTCATCTTTCCCCAAATATTTACCCAGTGAATTTATTAGAATCTTGAAGTAAATTGCTATCAAATCCTTGTGAAGAAATACAAAATATGTGTCTCTGAGGCCTGGAATGTGTCTGGTGCACAGGAGATTCTTCTTGGTTGCTGTTGGTATTGACCCTTCAAAACAGTGATTATCAATGATACTTAAGAATTTGTGTGTGTGTGATTTGAAATGGAAGGTTTAAAATAACACGTAACAAAATGTGACAAAATATAATAAAGTATAACATAGAGTGATTCTCAACTTGAGAAAACTCTTCAGTAGGACACATTCACCACCCTAAAGAGGGCACATACTGCATGGAACACTGGGTGTTATACGGAAACAATGAATCATGGAACACTACATCAAAAACTAATGATGTACTGTATGGTGATTAACATAACATAATAAAAAAAATAGGACACATTCAGTGGTATGCTAGCAAATGTTTAAGAACCAGCTGCCATGCTTACCTCTTCCCTCAGGCCGCCCGCTTTTGTGTTCAGAGTCCTGGCCTACTCATTATATAGCAATTGATTACTTATATACATATATAAGTAATGGATATGGATTACTTATATGGATATATATAGCAACTGAGAGGTAGAACAGCAAAAGTAAATATCAACATGAGCGTATATTTAACATGCCATCATGTATGCTTATAAGAAAGCTGATCTCTATTTAATGAGAGAATTAATATAAATTTTATAATAATCTCTGAAGTACAATCACATGAAATTAATACAATTTATCAAATAGGTTTAACAACTAACTCCAAAGAAAACTTTCAAGGACTTTTTTAAACACACAGGACAACGTTTACCACTGAGAATTTACTCATTGAAATTGAGAAACTTCATCCACTTTCCATAAATAAATATCACTGTGGTGACAGACAGAAAAGTAAATTTCTATCTATACTGAATAATAAGTCTTTAGGAAAACTGTCATTTGGTAAAATGTCAAGCAGTTCATTTAAAACGAATGTAGTCTATGAGGTGGTAATGTGAGAGAAGTTGTCAACAATTTCTTTAAAGACAAATGTATTAGGACAAGCTTCCTTGTACTACTCAGCCACACAGACTGATTCTGCCCGTAGGGAAGAATATTAAGATGGCTACCACATCTTGAGTTTTCCAAGGAATGGCCACTGTAAGAAATGAATGCCCCCAGTTAACCCCACTCACAATATATGTGCAGAAGGACTGAATCATAGCTGTTATAAGGTAATGATTTTGCCTCACATTTTTCCAGGCCATGCCCTGCATATGCTCCCTTTTAATCTGTGGTGGCTAGCAGCTCATGAACCACTGTGGCATCAGAAAACTTTGCTGAGTCTGTATTGAGACGGGGCAGATAGTAATAGTAACTAATGGTTCATTTACTATCTCTAAATAAAAAGAAAATAAAGCTGAATATTCCATCTACCCCCAAATCCATTTGACTGAAACTTACGTTCAGATAAGTTATTTAACTCTTCTCTGTATGTGGGTGTGCGTGCATGTGCTCATGCACTGTGTACATGTATTTGTAGGTATTTTTTAAAAGGACAAACTAAAAACAAATATCTCATAACAAATATCTCTGCTTCTTTACTTGTTTACCTTGTTTCCCTACCTCACCCACAATAAACCCATGAACAATTCCCTTGCCTATTACCTGAAGTGGAAAATTAAAATCATAGATTTTCTCCCAAGACCTAATACTTGCTTCCAAGACCTAATACCTTTGGTCTTAAAAATTGTCTCAGAGAATGTGCTGGAAATATTAGTTTGCTAAGTTAAAGGAGTCCTCAGCATGTAAATTTTTGAAGGCAAGTGATCTATAATAATGCAACTTTGCCTCATCAATCAAGAAGCAGGTGACTTTTCCTAGTCTTCTCTCTATGCTTGGATTTAAGCAAATTAACAACTGCCACCAATATAAATCATTCATGATGGTTTCATAAAACATGTTTATATTTTATATGAATAGAAGTATTGTAAGTAATATACAAACACATAATTTTGCCTGTGTATATTTTGTTTAATATATGTTATAAAATATATTTACATTTTCATTGATTCTACAAATATATAACACCCATAAGCTATGAGACCTGGTCATAGACCATTAGGTTGTCCAGAGGACGTGTCAAACAGTCTGGTGCATAGAGAGATGTGGAAATGAATAGTACAGGACATTGGGAGGTGTGCTGGCAGATAGTATATAAAAGTATTAGGGAGTATCAGAAGGAATGAGGGCTACAGATGAAGTGGCATTAGAGCTGAGATTTTAAAGGGTACCTAGTATACCTCCATGTGGTCAAGTAAACAAAACAAAACAAAAAACAAACATGCATGACTCATTCTGAAACTGTAGTTAGTTACCTGTTGTTGGAGCCTGGGTTGAGAAAAACAAGTGGACAATCTGGAAAGAGAGATTTCAATATGATTTGTATTTTGGACATAATACTGTGGTCATTGGAGAACCAAAAAATCTTTTTAATGAGGACATTTATATAATTAATTATTTTTATTTTAGAAAGATATTTTAACAAACAAAGTAAGCTTGCAATGGCGGAAAGACAAGTTAGGAAGCTATTTTGATAGCCCAGAAGAGAGATCAATGTAGATAGAATCTATGGAGGTGAAGAAAAGTCTAGTGCAAGAGGTAAAAATACCGAAGATTATGAAAGAAGATACGAGATCATAGCAAATGACATCTTGCTTTCACTAGCAAGTAGAAATTGAAAACACTCAGAACACACACACTCACACACACACACAATCAAGATGATGAAAAGGGGAATGAGGAAATTTAAAAATTTGAACAAATTGAATTTTGTTTCATTTTTCCCTCTAGAGAATACAGCGTTTTGATCTAAGGTTTTGTTCAAGGATATAAATAGTGTTTATCATTAGTTATCCTATGTGCACAGATCTGTTCTATGTGTTGAGATTTAGAAACAGAAACAGAATTCCTGGTGAGCATGGAATTTGCATCCTAGTAGGATGTCATTGACATTGCTTCACTTTAAGCCTGAAAGATAAATCAAAGAAAGAAATTTAATTTAGAAGACTTTGCTCTGTAATAACAAATTGGACCTCCTTGGGACTTTTCGCCAAGAGAATAGTGATTTCATGATAATTATAGAGTGAAAAATACCCAGAAATCCACTGTTGCACGGAAAAGATGTGGGAAGCAAATATTTAAAAGTTAGACAAAATAAAAGCAGAAATAATAATGTCATGACATTATTAACTATCTCAAAATTGTCTTTGAAGAATTCACTTGTTAGGAAAGACAATTGTAAGGGAAACTGTCCTAAAATTTTCCCCCACAATCCAGGTAGAAAACATCTAGAAAATAAATCACCTAAATTCATCGGTTTCACTGTAAATATTCTAATTAGGAGCCACTCTGTTAACAACATGCAAGCAAAATCTGCCTGTACTACAATGAATTGAATATGAATAAAAAATGTGCATATATGTATACAGTGTTATTAAATATATACATATGCACATTTATAGACACACACACACACACACACACACACTTTCTGTTTCCTGATCCTAGAAGTTTTATGACAGATTTTTTTTCCACCACATCAAATACAAAAGAAAAAAAAAAGTTATTTTTACAGACCTCAGGCCAGTGACCCAGGTGAAAAGAGAAGTGAAACAAAGCTTCATTGATGGAAGAATAAGAGCTTCTCATCATCCTTGGACAAGCTTTAAGCCTTTAAAAAAATGATTTATTTTCTGAGAAAAAAAAAATCCAAATTACTCAGTGGAGAAAACACAATTGGGAAACTGGGAATTTGGGGAGACAGACACCCAGAGGTCTTTTGAATCATTATACATGACATGTCTAGATGCTAAGAAATTGTAAGGAAATTTTAAAGGGGTATAGAATTCCCAACAGTGCCCCTATTTCTCAATTGTTTTCACTGCTGAAATATATCTTTTCAAACATGTTGTGCAGGCTTTTATATATCCTTGTAGCTGAGTGAGATTTTGTTACAACAAACTGTCAATGAATACTTTTGTAGACACACCAAATGTCCTATATATCTCAACCTGTTTATTCTATTAACCACCTGAGTTATTAAATCTGGAATCATTAATGGACTTGTTCATAGTTCTTTACTCATTCTCTTGTCTTCTATACAACAACATGTTGAAAGTTTGCTCCCATTCTCTGAAGAATATCTACTCGCCTCCCACTTCTGTACACATATTTCCAGATGAGCCAGCTGCCAATACCTAACCTAGGAAGATTCACTCATGTTGAAATGGGGTAAACCATGAAATGACCTCCCAGGCGACCAGATGTCACAGGCTAATACCATGTCACAATAGCAGAGTTTATAAAACAGTTAAAAAATCCTGGGAATGGTACTTTGCACATATTTACACATGTTCATAAAATAAGACAAAATAAATACATCATATAATTGGTATGTAGGGAAATGTTTTCAGAACACAAACAGAATGGAAAATGGAGGTCATACTTAAAATGAAAAGGATCCCATTTATGCTCACCCAGATTTCTCTTCAGTCTTTCCCGATTCTAATGTTGCTTAAATAAGTTTTTGCCAAGTGAGTTTTGAAGTAAAACATGAAGAATGAGCACAGACATTTTGTGCACCATGGAAGATTTTCAGATTAGTTTGGATGAATGCTTTTTAACATGAATACTATATTTAGGTGCTTAGTACAAAAGGTCATTCCATAAGCACTGCTTGATACAGTGATCTGTGTCACTTTTAGAGAATTCAGAATTATCTTGCTATCTCAAATGACTTAATTCTCTCTGGCAATTCTACTATTAGACAAAAGGAAATTATACCCTTCTCATTATATCTTTAAGAGGCTAAAATTCACCACAGTCATGTTTTGTTCTATTTTATTTAAGCCCTGCATAGTTTAAATGCAACCGTTCATTCTAATTTTAGCTAGCATTTATTTAAAATCTCGTGCATATTTTTATAATTCATGCAATGCCAATAATAATAACTGATAAGAAATCTAAATAGGGATCAAAGTGTTTTCATTTAAAAAAATTGGTTTTAAAACTAATAAAATGATAGTGACAACATGAGTTTTAGAATAAATTTTATAAGGATCAAAGTAAAATAAAGTTAGCAAGTGTTTTTGAATGAAAATAAAAGATAGCATTTGAGCTTCTTTCATAAAAGGAGTTATGAGATCAATATGTCACCATGTCATTTAAATCTTTTGTACGAGAGCTTTTCCTGAAATTTTGAGGAGGCTGGAGTGAATAGGAAGACAAAAAAATTGAAGTACTTTTTAAGTCAAAATACTTTTTTAAAAAAAGCAAGGTTTTTGAATCTATAAGAAAAGAACCATAAAATTGGTGGACAATATTGAATTGGCTACTTGTAACTAGACTGTGATAAATCTACAATCTGTACAAATCTATGTCTCTTTCAAGTTTTACTGGATGATCTTCTCAACTGAGTAAATGAGTAGTCATCAATATAAGCTGATTTTGGATAGATGGTATTTGTTATTCATGTATATGTTCTTAGTGTTTCACAAAATACCTTGCTGTTAGTAAATAGTCAATGAATTTTTGTTTAATCGAATTATGAATCAAAACCTTTTTCCTGGGGCGCCTGCGTGGTTCAGTCAGTTAGGCGTCCGACTCTTGATCTCAGCTCAGGTCTTAATCTCAGGGTCATTCAAGCCCCGCATTGGGCTCCACGCTGGGTGTGGAGCCTACTTAAAAACAAAACAAAACAAAAAACAAAAAAACCTTATCTTTTCCTATATTTAAATGTTAATCAAATCACACACAGATTTTTTATTTTGTCCAATAAATTCACAATTGTGGTAGTGACCAGTGAACTCTTTAGCTCTTTATAAGTAAGGGTTTTTACACTGTAGCTGTGTGTGAGTGTGTGTGTGTGTGAAAATCTACAAATATAAAATTTTACTTATTACTTACCTGTTACATTAAAGAAAGCTCAAGTATCTATAATGATATTCTCATAATATTTTATTTCAGGAAATTATTTAAGGAGCTAGATAAAATGCTTTTAAAATAACATTTGGTGTTTCCCATTAGGTTGAAAAATTAAGGTTGATAACAACTAAACTATAAGCATCTAGCTAATGACAGTGACAGATATTCTGATTTACAGTATTGATGATTATACCAACACTTTTAAATAATTGTGGAATTGATACTTTACTTCTTCTTTCTAACAATCATCTTATCTACTTTTCCCAGGAGGTTTGAGTAATTTTAACTGATTTTTTTCCCCTATCATATACAGTATGAATATTCATGCTAAAGAGAGAACTAACTATTAAAACATAGCATGAATTATTTACTGCTGCCCAAAGCTGCATTAACTTTGTGGAATATTTCTAATTCACCAAGGCTTTGAACATCCACCTGAGGTCAGTTATGCATTCATAATACATGATTCTAAAAATAATATTCTCCAAAGTATGCAATTTTCACTTGAAAAAGTCAATACAAATCTAACTGTAATGAATAGTATGATTGCATCCGGGTCAGAAAAAGGTATTTCTTTTTTCTCTGAAAGTTGAAATAGAACAGTGACTCCTGGACACAACTCTTGTGGAAGGAAACAAGGTACTTGTTTTGGACACCATCTTCCCACCCATGATGTTTCACAGCAGTTGTGAAAGGGCAGGAATTATGTTCCATGCTGATGGTTTGATGGCGCTAATGTCACATGACAACATGGTGGGAAAACACCAGTGGGATAGAAGTAAAGAGCTTCGTAAAACACAATTAAGGAAATTTCTTCTCCCTTGGTTTCCAGCCAGAACACAAAATTAGGGACTGTGCTAGAAACCTTCTCTTCCCTCTAGAGTTAGTGTGGTGCAGTGGAAAGAATGCAGATCTAGAGGCGCCTGGGTGGCTCAGGTCATGGTCCCAGGGTCCTGGGATCGAGCCCCGCATCGGGCTCCCTGCTCAGCGGGAAGCCTGCTTCTCGCTCTCCCACTCCCCCTGTGTGTGTTCCTGCGCTCGCTATCTCACTCTCTGTCAAATAAATAAATAAAATCTTAAAAAAAAAAAAAAAAGAACACAGATCTAAAGCAGAGTCATTTATGTAGTTTTGTACAAATTAACGAATGTCTCTAAATTCTCGATTTCATCTGGAATACACCTACATCCTCGGGATGATAGGTGTATGAAGTGAATTAATACATATTAATCACTTAATATACTTCCTGGTGAGGCAGTGTGAGTTTTACGAATCAGACACTTGGATTCAAACCATCAGTTTTCTTCTTGAGCATTTTGGTAATTTAGGGGGAGTTACCTAATGTCTCTCAACTCCAGTTTCCTCAGCTGTGAAATGAAGATAATAATAGCATCACTTAATGTGGTATTTGTGGTGTGGATTAAGGTCTGTGTGTGTATATATGTGTATGTTTAGCACAGTGAATAGCATACTGGAACACTCAATTCAGGTTAGCTTTTATTCCGTAATGATTGTTAGCTGGTTACTTTTATTCTGTTTTTTTATGACTTATCTGGTGATGATGAGATTAAATGACTGGATTGGTAGTTAACATTTCAGTTTTAGGAGGAAGAAAATAGTTATTTTCTCTGATAAGTTAATAATTAATATTAATGGGGGTACACAATAATTATTTAAGATGAATATTTGAAATTTCCACTTTAAATTACTTTATAGTAATTACTTTATAGTAATAGTTATTCTGGGTCATTGAATAATTATCCAAATGTGTGCCTTAATCTTTAAGAGACAATAAAAAATATGAAGACTGTTTTTGAACTTTTTATAGGACTAGGTTATAAGAAGAGCCTATGACAAATGGCATTCATTACTAATTCCTTAACTAATCTCATTTTTACTAAAAAAAAAAGGAAAATTGTGGCAGTTTGGTGGCAATATTACCAAATTAACTGTAGGTATGCATTCAGAGGAATGAGGCATAATCCAACTTACTTATTCATTCATTTCAAAACTACTTACTGAGTGGCTACTATGGGTCAGGTACTTTTCTAAACTCCAAGCATATGGCACTGAACAAAATAGACAAAGACGTTTGCCTTTAGAGATTTTATTGAAGAAATAAATATAGTGTAGGTTAGATAGATTTATGTAATTAAGAGACATATATAGCAAGAATGGTTGATAGAATATGACATAGCAGAGGAGAGGTGAAATCTTCAGGGTGCTGGGAAAACCTCCCGACAAGGTCACATTTGACAGAGACCTGAAGTAGGTAAAGGAGTGAGTGATGTGAATCTCAGAAAAGTGTGGTCCAGGTAGAGAGAGAGTTGCACATGCTAAACTGGCAGGGGGAGTGGGTCTGATGACTTCCTACAGAATAACTTAGGACTGCAGCCTTAGTAAGAGGAGTCCTCAAGCTGCTAGCCTATGCTATCCGCCCAGCTTGATCAGTAGCTGGTCACTGGTATTGGAAGCTTCAGTCTGGAAATTATAGTAAGCCACAGGAGATAACCTGCCAAGACCTGAGCTCACACGGGGCCCTTTCCTTCAGCAGCCCCAAGGGATTCCTTCCTTCTTCCCTTCCTTCCTTCCTTCCTTCCTTCCTTCCTTCCTTCCTTCCTTCCTTCCTCTCTCCCTCTTTCTTTTTCTTTCTTTTCTTTTTCTCTTTCTTTCTTTCTTTCTTCCTTCCTTTCTGGCTTTGTCTGTTGTTGTTTAATTACGCTATAGGCATACAGAGGTCCTACTACTAAAAACAGAAGAGGCATCGTGTTCTTGAGATTCTCATGTTCTTTATAGGATCCTCCTTTTCACACATCAAGAATATTGCCTTTTTATGGGAGGGAAGCAGGAAAAAGAAGGAGAAATAGCTGACAGGTACCCAGGGAGTGAGATTGTTTGAAGGCTGTTTCGAATTGTTATTAATGCAGTGATACAAGGATTATTCGATATAGTCTTCTGTGACCTTATCATAAGGAAGGAAAAAAGAGATGAACATTTTATCTTATATAAAGTAAAATAGCTCACAAAACTGCAAAGCAATAGAGCATTGTTATCAGAGCAAGGGGACTGCCTTATAGGTAAAATGCCTTATTAAGAAATTTTTCTGATATTATTATAATTAATATCCCATTTAATATGTTCCAAAATTCCCACTCTTTATCAAATACGCTAAATGATCTGCATAATACAGAAGTTTCAAATATGTCTCTTTAAATGAAGAGTAAGTCCAAGTTGAAAAATAATGTTTGGTTAAAAGCTTTGGAAGGATGGAAATAAAAACTCTTTGTGGCTACCTCTGGGTAGTGGGATTAGGAATGATTTTCTTCTTCTCTGCCTTTTTTGTCAAATTTCCCGATAATGAATATTTTTAAAAAGCGTAAAAACAAATAATTCAAAAAGCTTTATGTCAGAAATGTTAATGTTTAAGGAAGATTTAAATGTAAAGAAAAGCTTAGAGTCTTCTGCATTATTCTACTCCAGATGGTGTTCGCTTGTGCTTTTGTGTGCACAGCCTTTGAAAGTTATGACTTTCACATAAAATAATGATAATAATAATTGTCATAACAACAGCAATCTCACGAGTTCCAGCAGACTCCAGCCAGGTTATTTGAAAGCGCATGGAGGCAATGCCGGGTTTGTGCAATTTAACCGAGCAGTTCAGTGACCACTGTTACCGTTGCAACAAGCAGATGTCACTGCAGACTGTGTGAAAATGTCAGAGAAAATGAAGCAGATCCAAGTAGTAGTAGAAGTGAAATCTCACCTTTCAAGTGTGTTCTTTCCCACCCTGAAGATTGTCAATTTGAAGGCTCTTTTGTTCGTTTGCAGCATTTACTCTGACTGCAACTCATAGTCTGAAAATATTTCCATTTATCTCGACCTGGAATCACACCTTCCCTTCTCAGGCTCATTAGGCTCCGAGGGGTCTCACCAAAGCGCCTTAATGGCAGAGTCTGATAAAAGGAGCTTGAAACCTGTTCAGGTGCCCGGGGAGCCACAGGGGTGGGGATGGGGCTGAAGGGAGGGAATGTTATTAAGTTGCAGAACTGAGTATGACATATCATTTTCTGGATAGATGGGTAGAATAATGCATGTGCTGATCTCAGCTTGGCAGGAATAAAGTACTTTTAGTCCAATCTGTTTTTTGCCACCACTACAAACAAGCCTTCTAAGGACTTTTTCATTAAAAGTAAAAGCCAACAATCTCTGAGATTAAGCTTGGAATTTGAGAGTGCAATCCTCTAAAATCAGACACTTTATAATACGAGAGTGGAATCCTCTTTCTGGGACTAATTTTCTATCCACTCAGGGTAGAGAGTATTTAAGTTTCCACAGTGAAATACTACCTGGAAACAGACTCCTATTTTCTTTTTTCAAGTAAAAAGAGTTTACATGGCCTGTAGAGTTGAAAGGAAAAGAGAGGAAGAGAGGAAGGGAGGAAGAAAGAGAAAGAAGGAAAGAAAGAAGGAAGAAAGAAAGAAAGAAAGAAAGAAAGAAAGAAAGAAAGAAAGAAAGAAAGAAAGAAAGAAAGAAAGAAGAAAGAAAGAAAAAAAGGAAAAGACAAGGCAAGGATTTTCTATAGCAACGAAGAAAGATAAGTCTGGTTTTATAATTAAGGGTTCTGCTCAGCTTAGGTTCACTAAAACAAAGCATTTGCGTTGGGAGAAAGGAATGATTTCTCTCTTCTAATGAGGAAACCTATTCCCCAGAAAGGAGGGCAGAATGGGAATGGGTATTTCTGATTCCTCAGTTTTTCCATCCTCCTTACCTCCCTTACCTTATAAATTAGCAGATTTGCATATCTAAAATATACCTCAAAAAACTCAATAAAAGCATGGTTTAAAAATATGCAGCTAATTATATGAGAATGTTCATTTCTTTTCCCTATAAGGCAAATGAATATTTATCAAGTTAAATTCCAAGATACTTATTATCTCGCTTGCATTTTGAATATAATTACATTGGAAGGCAATTGTTCTGATGGGTGTAGGCAGAGATTAAAAGATTTGTATGCACTTCTAAAAAATGCAAAATAATCATAGTTTTTTTTTATCATTAACAAAGTAGCTCAACCCTTCCCTTCAGCTGAAAAATAAGTTAGCATTAAAGCATAGCAGTTCAGAAGATATTACATAATAAATGAAAATGGCCGAATAAAAACTAGGTTGCAATTATTTTTTGGAACCTAAATTTATAAACATGAGAAAAAATGCCTGAGATATTTAAAGGAGCTATTTAATTTGCTATTTTAAAGCTCAGATTTAAAAATAACTGCTCTCAAATTGTTCCACTAATGTATAATGTAGATAAATAATATCAAAATGAACAAGATTTATGAAATAGCAAATGGGCTGTGATTGTCTTTAAATTAATGAAATTTACTTATGCTAGGGCAAATAAAATCAAGGTTTCATACAACCACATGCATATAACTTCTACAATCATAGAAGGCTTTTTTCTCACACTTTTTATAACAGCATTTTATAACAGCATCAAAATGAATTTATCCACATACATACCTTGTTTTCCCATCTATATCTAAACTTCCAGAAGATATAGACTTTGTATTATATTTCTTTTATTGATTCCAAATGATCAAAATGTCTTAAAGCTAATTGGTATCAAATAAATATGTTAACTGCTAACAATAGAAAAAATGAGATAGAAAATTTGAAAAATTATAACACAAATTATGTAGGAGACTGGATTTAATTAAACTACAGGACAAATGGCTCATCTATTATGTGTGCTTTGTCACATACAAAATCTATCTTATTATATTCTTGTTCTCTCATATATCTGCCGGCCTGCTATCGCAAATATTGTCAATGTCTTTCCAGATTAAATACGGAGCCTAGAAAATCATGAAAACTGTTCAACTCCAAGTGTACTGAGCCTCCTTTCATGTTTGACCAAAACACTTTGATAATTTTAAGTAGCAAAACTAAAAGGTTGAGTGGTGATATCAGACCAGAACTCATATAGCAACTGCCACTGAGGTAGGGGAACAGTCAAAGCCTAAAAAAGGCTGAATAAATTTTAACTGAGATTAGCTCTAGAGAACTTTATGGTCAAATAGGAATAGAAATACATTACTGCTTAGAAATGAATTATGCATTTTTATAAAAATACTATATGCACATGTAGTTTGGTTTGAACTAGGGGAAAAGAAAACAGTCTCTTGGACTCTGGAGTCCTTTTATGAAATTTCTAATTAATTTTGATAAATCCCTTTTAATATGGCAAAGAGTTCCACTTAGGCTTATCAATTTAAGAGTTATACTTGCACTCAGTGGACTAGAATCTGCCCTAAGCTAGTTATGCATAACACCTGCTAAAGTTAATAGACGTTCCACATGAGTAGCTGATTTTGCCAGAGAGTCATGTGGAATTAACTAATAATGAAATTTGGCTGACAATATCTTTAATATTTTCATTTAAAGAGTATTTATTACCTTGCACGGCCTCCTTCTATAATTAACTATTTTTGATGTGCACTTACCATATTTCAGATGTGTCATCATTCTTTTTTCTCTGATGCCATACACTCAGGCAAAGAAAATATTTTTAAAGTTTTTGTCTCCCAATATTCATTACAAATGATGCAGTGGCATATTATCTCTCTCTCTCTCTCTCTCACACACACACACACACACACACACACACACAGAACATATGTTTAAGAAAACTCATAAATGGATGGATAATATATTATTTTTTAAAATCCTTCTAGAACCTCACAGACTGAATGAGCTGTCTTCTTTCAAAGAAACGTCATTATTGATTTAATGATGAAAGTACTAAAATCTTAAAACTGGTGTTCATGGCCATGAGAGACTATGGACTCTGAGGAACAAACTGAGGGTTCTAGAGGGGAGGGGGGTGAGTGGATGGGTTAGCCTGGTGATGGGTATTAAAGAGGGCATGTACTGAATGGAGCACTGGGTGTTATACACAAACAATGAATCATGGAACACTACATCAAAAACTAATGATGTAATGTATGGTGATTAACATAACATAATAAAATACAAAACAACAACAACAACAACAAAAACTGGTGTTCGTGGTAAAACATTGCTACACAGAATGGCAGTCATGACTGCTCTCCGTTACGTCACTCTTCCCAGACTAGTTTCATTTTCTGTGTTCACATTTTAGTTCACATGGTTTGTCCTTCTTGGATGACCCTTTCTGCAATCCCTGTCAAACAGAATCATTAGTTCGGGTCCCACCTCACATTTTTGGTGCAGTGTTTTGTAACCCCTAGAGGTTATTCTCTCCATCAAATCGTTGCTTTACTTACTCTGTATACATCTCTCACCACAAACTAAGATTATATTCCCTGTGTGCTTTATTTTCTTACTCAAACTGGAAGCTCCTGAAGTACCAGAGGAGTTTTTATAGTTAGGTTTTCTTCCTAGGCTTTTACGCAATGACTTGTACATGCTCAGTGCATGTTTAGAGATGGATTAATGAAAAGTAATTTTTTATATTGATGCAAAATGAAGCCACATCAGTGTGAATCCCAGATAAGGTTTTAGTGTGATGAACTTGCTTTGGCCAGCAATACCGAGCACCATTTCCCTATATAAGCATAATTCCTATAGGGTGGAGAATAGTATCAGGGATTTTCATAGTGTGTCACTCATTTATTGAAAACAAAACTGGTTACTGAGAGATATATGTTATTTCTACTATGACAGCCCAGTGATTTCAGATGGAAATTTGCCAGATATTATTCTTTTTGTACCACTTTTTAGGATCCGTGTTTGTGTCATTTTATTTGATAATCATTGGTATTTATTTTGTGTATGTGCTATATACTCAACGTATTAAAGGCTAACATAAAATAAGAGTTATCATTCTCCCCACTCCCCGCAGGGATTTTCTTTTCTTTTTTTTTTTTTTAAAGATTTTATTTATTTATTTGAGAGAGAGAATGAGAGACAGCACAAGAGGGAAGAGGGTCACAGGGAGAAGCAGACCCCCCGCTGAGCAGGGAGCCCGATGCGGGCGGGACTCGATCCCGGGACTCCAGGATCACGACCTGAGCCGAAGGCAGTCACTTAACCAACTGAGCCACCCAGGCGCCCTCCCCGCAGGGATTTTCAACTTGTTTGGCAAGATGGAAAAATTAACATCTAAGGAAATATTACAATTATTTGAAGCACAAAGATAGGGGAGAATTGTGCATGAGTCTATAAATAGTTTAGGGAAATGATGTTATATGCTGAGACAGACAAGAAAAAGACTTTTAAAAAGGCATATTAGATTTCAGATGCAGATGAGGGATCTGAATAGAAATATCCTAGGCAGATGTTACATAGCCTCTGAAGAGAGGATTATATCAATGGGGATAGAAATAGGAGAGTCATCAGCATATCGGTGGTAGTTAAATCCACTTGAGTATACACACTACCATAACAAATGTAATTGAAGAAGATTAGAAAGTCAAGCGCTGAAAGTTCTGGGACAACCACTCTCAACAAGCAAGACAGGGTTTAAGAAAAAGAAATCTAAGCTAAGAGAACCAGCAGAGAACAGAGACCCAGAAATTGATAGAGAATTTCAAAGAAATTGGTCAGCAGATATTCTCCAGTTCTGTCAACAGCCCTCTCCCACTTTTTCTTTGTTATTTTTTTAACTTCTGTCCCTTCAACCACCACATATATGTTATCTTCATCCCAGATCTCTCATCTGACTTCTGGACCTTCATATTCAGGCACCTTTATGAAATCTCGTGCTGAAATTCCATAAGACCTCAAACTTCGATGAACTGATTAGCTGGGGCAAAGATAGCTACATGTCTCTTGTTCCTCAGTCATAAAATATTCGGAATATATCTGGACATGTAACCAACAAGAATAAAGTCTACATACCCCAGTCCGTCTTGCAGAAAAGTTCGGCCTTGTGACTAAGTGTCAGACAATGGGATGGAAGAAGAAATTGTGTGTAACTTCCCAGAAATGTCTTTAAACAACATAGGCAAGCCTTCCCTGCCCTTACTGTTTTTCCTTCCAGCTAGCTGAAATGCACATTTTATAGCTGGACATGGAGCTAGATAAAATAGACTAGATTATGAGATAGATCTGGAAACTCAGGCCATGCAAACAGAACAACAAGATCAAAAGAGTCTTCATCTCCCACCCTTGTGAAAAATTTAGCCAGCCATGGATATATAATTGGATTTTGATATGAAACAAGCTCTTGTCTTATTTAAATCACCATTATGTCGAGCCTTCTGTCTCTACCCACCAAAAATAATTATAATTAATACAGTATATATATATATTTTTAAAAGATTTTATTTATTTATTTGACAGAGAGAGACACAGTGAGAGAAGGAACACAGCAGGGGGAGTGGGAGAGGGAGAAGCAGGCTTCCTGCAGAGCAGGGAGCCCGATGCGGGGCTCGATCCCAGGACCCCGGGATCATGACCTGAGCTGAAGGCAGACGCTTAACGACTGAGCCACTCAGGTGCCCCAATACAGTATATTTATCACAAATCTCTTCTTACTCTTATATTCCCTGTTTCGTGAATAACATCGCCAGCAATCTAGGCATTGAAAAATGGAGTCTTTCCTTTCTCTCTCATCCCTCATGACACCAACCACAGTGTGGTCTCTCCTGCCATTACCTTAGTCATGCTCTTGTCATTTCTTGCCAGGATTATCCAAAATCTGTTGCTTCCCATTTCTAGTTTTATTCCCCCCTCAATCCAATGTCTGTGCTTTGCAACTAAAATGATCTTTTTACAAATTAAAAGTTTTGTCCTGTCATTCCTTTGTTTAAATTCATTTAATGAATTCATTTAACAAATTTCCATTTATTATCTGTCAGCTTCTTCCTGATCTGCCTCCTGCCTACGTCTGCAATCTCATTGTTCTGATTTCCATACTGCTCCTCATGCTCCAACCACATAGAATCTCTTACGGAAATTCACTTGGCTTTTTCACGCTTTCTTAGGAGTTATTTGTTTCCTTTAAGTGAAACTTCCTTTCTCTCTCTGTTATTCAGCACACTTCTGCTTGCCTTCAAGTCTGTGTTTAACAATCTCTTCCTCTTAGAGGCTTTTGATAAAGACTGGCCCTTTAATCATTCTCTGGTACCCCATCACAGTCTGGGTGAAGTTCTTTTTCAATGTGATCTCATTTCTCGATACATCCATCCCCTTTAGGAACCATTACAGTGTAAAAGATTGTTTACTCCTCCACCCACCCCCCCCATTTGTTTCTAGGATTTTTTAGAGCAGGAACTTTTCTTTCATTTCTGATTATCAATGTCTAGCGGTGCCTAACATTCATTCATTCAGCTGATATTTATTGAAAAAAGCCATGAATATGTGAAAGATCATGAGTAAGAATTCAGCAATTACTCTCCAGTTTGAACATTAGAGATCACATCAATTCTTAGAGGCGAAACATTAATTACACATGAAGTAGAAGCTAAGAAATCTGTTACAGGCAAACCTCGGAGATATTGCAGGTTCAGTTCCAGAACACTGGAATAAAGTGAATATTGCAATAAGGCAAGTCAAATCAATTTTGTTGTTGTTGTTGTTTCCCAGTGCAAACAAGTGCTACCCTGTATTGTAGTCTATTATGTGTTTGGTATCATTATGTCTAAAAAACAATGTACATAACTTTAATTTAAAAATATTCCTAAAAAATGCCAAACATCATGTGGGCTTTCAGTGAGTCATAATTTTTTAGCTGGTGAGGGTCTTGCCTCGTTGTTGGCCGGGGTGGTGGCTGCTGAATGCTGGGGTGGTTGTGGCAATTTCCAAAAATAAGACAATAGTAAAGTTTGCTGCATCAATTGACTCTTCTTCTCATGAATGATTTCTCTATAACATGTGATGCTGTTTGATAGCATTTTATCCACAGTAGAACTTTTTACAAAATTGGAGTCAATCCTCTTAAACTCTGCCACTGCTTCATCAACTAAGTTTATATTATATTCTCAATCCTTTGTCGTCATTTTAGCAATCTTCACAACATCTTCACAGGGAGTAGATTCCATATCAAGAAACCACTTTATTTTGCTGGTCTATAACAAGCAACCCTCATCTACTCATGTTTTATCAGGAGACTGTAGCAATTCAGTCACATCTTTAGGCCCCACCTCCAATTTTAGTTCTCTTACTATTTCTACTTCATTTGCAGTCACTTCCTCCACTGAAGTCTTGAACTCCTCCAAGCCATCCATGAGGATTGGCATCAGCTTCTTCCAATCCTATTCATGTTGATATTTTGACCTCTTCCTGTGAATCACAAATGTTCTTCATGGCATCCAGAATGGTGAATCCTTACAGAAAGTTTTCAATTGACTTTCCCAGATCCATTAGAGAGATCACAATCTATGGCAGCTATCCTGCCTCATAAAATATAGTTCTTAAATTATAAGACTTGAAGGCCAAAACTACTCTTTGATCCATGGGCTACAGAATGGATGTTGTGTCAGTATGCATGAAAACAACATACATCCATTTGTCTATTTCCATCAGAGCTCTTGGTGACCAGGTGCATTGTCAAAGAACAGTCATATTTTGAAAGGATTTTTTTTTTTTCCTGAGGAGTAGACCTCAACCGTGGGCTTAACATATGCAGTAAACCATGTAAAGACATGTGTTGTCATCCAGGCTGTGTTGTCTTTGAGCACAAACAGAATAGACTGAGCATAATTCTTAAAGGACCTAGGATTTTTGAATGGTAAATGAGCATTGGCTTCAACTTAAAGTCACCAGCTGTGTTAGTCCCTAACAAGAGAGTCAGTCTGTCCTTTGAAACTTTGAAGCCAGGCCTTGACTTTTCTCTACTATGATGGTTGTAGATGACATCTTCTTCCAGTAGAAGGCCATTTTGTCCAAAATGAGAAATCTGTTATGTTTAGTGAGCCACCTTCACTATCTTAGCTAAATCTTCTGGACAACTTGTTGCAGGTCCTACATCAGCACTTGTGGCTTCACCTTGCACTTTCATATTATGGACACAGTTTCTTTCCTTAATTTTTATGAACCAACCTCTGCTAGCTTCAAACTTTTCTCCCGTAGCTTTCTTATCTCTCTCAGCCTTCACAGAATTGAAGAGAGTTAGGACCTTGCCCTGGATTAGGCTTTGGTTTAAGGGAATGATGTGGCAGGTTTGATCTTCTACCCAGACCACTCAAACATTCATCACGTCAACAATAAGGCTATTTGCTTTCTTATCATTTGTATGTTCACTGGAGGAACACTTTTTTCAGTTCCTTCAAGAACTTTTCCTTTGCATTCCCAACCTTGCTAACTGGTGTAAGAGGCCTAGCTTTTGGCTATCTCAGCTTTTGACATGTCTTCCTTATTAAGCTTAACCATTTCTAGTTTTTGATTTAAGGTGAGAGACAAGTGACTCTTCACTTCAGGACTTAGAGGCCATCCTAAAGTTATTAACTGGCCTAATTTCAATATTGTTGTGTCTTAGGGAATAGGGAGGCCCAAGGAGAGGGAGAGAGATGGGGGGATTGCTGGTAGTAGATGGAGCAGTCAGAACACACAGAACATTTGTCGATTAAGTTCATGTACATGGGTGTGGCTTGTGGCCCTCCAAAACAATTGCAATAGTAACCTCAAAGACCATTGATCACAGATTACCATAACAGATATAATAATAATAAAAAGTTTAAAATGTTGCGGGAGGGGCCCCTGGGTGGCTCAGTCGTTAAGCGTCTGCCTTCGGCTCAGGCCATGGTCCCAGAGTCCTAGGATCGAGCCCCGCATCGGGCTCCCTGCTCCGCGGGAGGCCTGCTTCTCCCTCTCCCACTCCCCCTGCTTGTCTTCCCTCTCTTGCTGTCTCTCTCTCTCTGTCAAAATAATAAATAAAATCTTAAAAAAATTTAAAAAAATGTTGTGAGAATTACCAAAATGTGATGTAGAAACATGAAGTGAGCAAATGCTATTGGAAGGATAGTAGTGGTAGACTTCCCTCATTCAGGGCTGCTACAAACCTTTAATTTGTACAAAGTGAAGTTATCTATGAAGTACAGTAAAACAAAGCACAGTAAAATGAAGTATGCTTGTACAAAAAATAAGACTCAGAGAAGTTGTGACCTATTCAAATTTATTAATTAGTAAGCTCATATGCATACAGGAAATGCTGTTTTTTTTTGTTTTTTTTAAATTTCAGAAACCTGAAGACTAATGCATGTGGAGTGAAAATTACCAGGATGATATGCAAATAATTTGATTAACCTAGTTAAAAATCCATAGCATTCTTTTCACTGATGGTTTTTCTATATAAATAAAACTTTAAAGAATATATCTCTGTGATATCCCCCCCCTTTTTTTTTTCAGTGACATTCTAATCACCATATGTGTGAAACCATGCATGATAAGATTGAGAATTTAAGAAATCCAAATAACTGTGTATGTATAGGTACTTTTTTCAGTCATTTTTAAGCTGCTTAATTTAATCTTTATTCTGTCTCTAGATTTCAGAAGAATAAAGCCTTTTAATTCAGCTTGAACATTTTCTTAGTATCAAAAATATTTAGGGTTATATAAAAAGTGTGAGTGTCAAGTGATGTAGAAGGTTTTCTTGTATGGGAAGAAATCTGTTTGTTATGGTCTTACATTTACATCTATGTACATGGGCCCAGCCTTGGTCCTTGGGACTTGGGGCATCCTAGTATCAAGAGTACTTCAAGATCCTTGTACTTAGCCTTTAATCTTTTCTCTAGATAGAGAGATTTGACTACTTCTAACTTAATAAGAATGTTGGATTCAGTTTACTTTATGGTTCTTCCAGTTAGCTTTCTGAGTGTTGTTGTTGTTGTTGTTGTTGTTGTTTTTGTAGCCTTTAATCTTGTCTAAACTTGTGGAAAAGTAGAGGAAGAAAAAGAACACGCTTAAAAAAATATATTACAATTAATTGTCAGTACACCTGCCTTAAATCATCTCACACTTTAACTATGCGAAACTTAGTTTAATTATATGGTATATAACATAGCTTCTAAATGAGCATTGTTTTATTAGAAATTGACTAGAGTTTGAAATGAAGGGCAATTCTATAATGAGAACAATGGGAAGAGAGTTGTAATAGTCTTAAGTTCAAATACAACATTTCTTCGATATTTCTAATGACCCACCCCCCAAAAAATTAATGCAGATTTAAGGAAATTCCATTAAGCAGGTATCCCTTGCTTTCCGAAAGTTTGCATTATGAGACTTTGCTTAATGAAAGACCTACATTATACCTATTTTCGATAACCTAAAGAAATCTGAAGAGGGTTTACATTTTTATGCCATTTTCATAAAAGTGAAAATCTTCTTTAGATTTCTTTAGGTTATTGAAAACAGGTACTAATGTAGGTCTTTCATAAAAACAAAGTGGCATAATGTGAACTTTCAGAAAGCAGGAGATATTCTCTGTTTTCTGCCATTTTGGCTTACCAAAAGTTTTACAGGAGCATTCTACTTTCAGAGAGTGGGGGAAACCTGTCTTTTTAAGACCTACATGTAGATATATGGATATGCACATATTTATATATTTCTTTTGAAGGATTAAGAATTAAAGTTACAGTTTACATTTATCTTTGTTATCAGTAAACCACAGTAATCTGATGCCTACCTCACAGAGTGTTGCCACTTACTTATGACAACTTCATTAACTCTTTATAAGTACTAATTTGTATAGTACGTCATTGTTCTGGGAATATCAAAGCAAATCACACAATATCTCACAGAACTTTTTGATACAGAAATTGTTTATATCATTATATATTTGCCTCCAGGGACATCAAAATACAATTAATAAATTACATGTCAGGACTTTAAGAAAAAAACTGCTTTATTTCTTGAATTATATTAACTCTTTCTTAAAATAGTTATAATAGGACTATATAAATAAAATGTCAATTTAATTACCAGAAGCATTTAACTTATTGGAGGTAGCTATATAAATTGGAAGTACTGTATAAATTAATAAGAACCAACAGGATTAGGAGCTTCAGCAATTAGGAGCTTCAGCAATTGTTTAATTACATTTGCTATAAACTGGCCCATTTATTAGCTAATAGAAATGCCTAGTAATTTATAAAAAAAATAAATCAACATTTAAATACATTTTTCAGAGAAAATAAATGGAAATACACAGCTTTCAAAACAAATAATAAAGTCAATACCAGAGATGTGCTGATGCTAGGAAGGCCCAGTGAATCTTGTACTTGAGTCTAGGCCCTATTGGATCTAGCCCAAGACAGGGCATTCATCCTCTGTTTGGCAAATGGTTACCAGGTCTTCCAATTACACTCTGAGGAGCTGTCCCACCGTAAAAAGTGACTTGTAAAGCTCTGCTTGTAGACCAGGTGAAAACAAAGACATTTGAGATCTATCAAAGCCATGTATAGGAGAAATAAATCACTGGTGAGATTGTTTTTTTTAACATATGATGTATTATTTGTTTCAGAGGTACAGGCTGTGATTCAACAGTCTTACACAATTCACAGCGCTCACCATAGCACATTACCCCCCCCCCAAAAAAAAGAAATAAATCACTGGTGAGAAATTGAAGTCTAGTCCTGTGTTATGCAGAGTTGCAGGTTCCAAATTAATAATACAGTATGGTGCAGAAACCCAAGCCAAGAAATTAAGATAAAACAGAACATTTACTTCCCTAGGGTTCTTGAGGAGGTAAACAAAATCATCTGTCCAAAACCTTTCACAACTCAGGGATAACAGCATTCTCACAGAAAACAGGTCTCATTGAACAAGAGCTAACAATATCACTTAGGAAAAAGATGACAAAAACAGATAAACGAAAAAAAAAAAAAAGGAAAGGTGGTTAATGAAAATAGAAAAAAAAAATAGGATTTACCTCCACAGAATTGGAAGATTCAAGACATAAAATATGATACATGAATCAATAAAAAGAATAAGAGAACATGAAATAAAACAAGTAGCTTTGAAAAAAACTAAGCAGACAGGTAAATTATATTTTAGAAATATTGTCATCATTGTAATAAAAAACCCAGTGAGTTAATTACAATGAAAAAATTAATTAATGTCCTCAATGGCCATATCACCCAGAATTAAATACAGCGAGATACAGGTGTGGAAAATGTTCAAGACAGATTAAAAATACAATGATCAAAGAAGGAAAAAGTTTTACTACCTGTGTCTTAGAACTTTCAAGCAGAGAGAAAAGGAGGGGGGAAATAATATTTAAAGAGGTTATTTCTGAGAATTTCAAATGCTTAAAGAAAGAAACATGGATTCAAAAAGAAGTAGCACACTCTGCCTCCAAAATTTTAAATAAGCATCAAACTATACCCAGTCATGTAAGGAAGAACTTAAAATATAAAAGAGCACTCTTAAAGGCAACATTAGGAAAAAGGTTGATTTTCCAAGAAAAGGTTGGGAGTTTGACATAAGGTAAACATCAATAACAACAAATGACAAAGGAAAAGAGACTATCTCGTGAAAAGGAAACATGTCAATCTATAGTATGGAATTCTATCATTAATTCAAGAATAAGGATGAAAATGGTATTTTCAAAAAACACACAGCATAATATAATTTGAATTTTAGGAGACTCTAAAGCAAGTAAATTTATTTCATAATCAAGTAAAGTGTGTTTTCTCTACTTGATACGAAATACTTGAGCTTAGAAATTTTCTTATTATCTATATACCTCCAGAGTGCTCAATAATCCTGCATGAATTTTTAAAAAGTGAATGGATAGATATGGTAAAACTGTGTGCCTAACAGTTAGTAGTATGATTCCTTGTGATGGATATATTTGATGGATTATTTATAAAGGATTTATTTTTAATATATTTCATTACCTCTCTTAACTTCTCATCCTTATTTCTTAATGTTTTAAATTGGTTTTAGTTTACATTTCATCAAATTATTAAATTTACTCATTAGATATTTCCCTTGGCTATATTTCTGAGTTGATAGTCCAGCTTTTGACCTAGATATTGCTTTTATCTCTGACTCAATTATGGAACATGTTAAAAGAGTATTAAAAACTTTGAGGAAAGAAATGTAGTGTGGTTTGCCCACAGTAAATATTTGATAAAAACATTCAGCTTAACTCTGCTCGGTAAAACTTCCAGGTAAAATTAGTACATGGTCATTCTCGTAAACTATTCTAAATTTGGAAAGGCTGAATTATAGCCAGGTCTAATGCGTCACACTCCCTTTGGCATGACTCTCCAGGAGGCACACATATTCACAGAGATCCAGGGTCACATACTCAAAACTCGGTAGGTAACAAACAGGTCCTATGAATGAACAAAACAGGCTGGCTGTAAAATATGTTTTCTTTGCTTCTTATTCACTTTTATTTTATTTTATTTATTTATTTTTTTTAAATACATAGATTTTTATTTTTATTTATTTTTTTATTCTTATGTTAATCCCCATGCATTACATCATTAGTTTTAGATGTAGTGTTCCATGATTCATTGTTTGTGCATAACACCCAGTGCTCCATGCAGAATGTGCCCTCCTCAATACCCACCAAGGGCTAACCCATCCTCCCAACCCCCTCCCCTCTAGAACCCTCAGTTTGTTTTTCAGAGTCCATTGTCTCTCATGGTTCGTCTACCCCTCCGATTTCCCCCGCTTCATTCTTCCCCTCCTACTACCTTCTTCTTCTTTTTTTTTTTTTTTCTTAACATATATTGCATTATTTGTTTCAGGGGTACAGATCTGAGATTCAACAGTCTTGCACAATTCACAGCGCTTACCAGAGCACATACCCTCCCCAATGTCTATCACCCAGTCACCCCATCCCTCCCACCCCACCCCCCACTCCAGCAACCCTCAGTTTGTTTCCTGCAATTAAGAATTCCTCATATCAGTGAGATCATATGATACATGTCTTTCTCTGTTTGACTTATTTCGCTCAACATAATACCCTCCAGTTCCATCCACGTTGTTGCAAATGGCAAGATCTCATTCCTTTTGATGGCTGCATAATATTCCATTGTATATATATACCACATCTTCTTTATCCATTCATCTGTCGATGGACATCTTGGCTCTTTCCACAGTTTGGCTATTGCGGACATTGCTGCTATAAACATCAGGGTGCACGTACCCTTTCAGATCCCTACTTTTGTATCTTTGACGTAAATACCCAGTAGTGCAATTGCTGGATCATATGGTAGCTCTATTTTCAACTTTTTGAGGAACCTCCATACTGTTTTCCAGAGTGGCTGCACCAGCTTGCATTCCCACCAACAGTGTAGGAGGGTTCCCCTTTCTCCGCATCCCCACCAACATCTGTCGTTTTCTGACTTGTTAATTTTAGCCATTCTGACTGGTGTGAGGTGGTATCTTATTGAGGTTTTGATTTGGATTTCCCTGATGCCGAGCGATATTGAGCACTTTTTCATGTGTCTGTTGGCCATTTGGATGTCTTCTTTGGAAAAATGTCTGTTCATGTCTTCTGCCCATTTCTTGATTGGATTCTTTGTTCTTTGGGTGTTGAGTTTGATGAGTTCTTTATAGATTTTGGATACTAGCCCTTTATCTGATATGTCATTTGCAAATATCTTCTCCCATTCTGTCGGTTGTCTTTTGGTTTTGTTGACTGTTTCCTTTGCTGTGCAAAAGCTTTTTATCTTGATGAAGTCCCAATAGTTCATTTTTGCCCTTTCTTCCCTTGCCTTGGCAATCTTTCTAGGAAGAAGTTGCTTTGGCTGAGGTCAAAGAGGTTGCTGCCTGTGTTCTCCTTTAGGATTTTGATGGACTCCTGTTTCACATTGAGGTCTTTCAACCATTTGGAGTCTATTTTTGTGTGTGGTGTAAGGAAATGGTCCAGTTTTATTCTTCTGCATGTGGCTATCCAATTTTCCCAACACCATTTGTTGAAGAGACTGTCTTTTTTCCATTGGACATTCTTTCCTGCTTTGTCAAAAATGAGTTGATCATAGAGTTGAGGGTCCATTTCTGGGCTCTCTATTCTGTTCCATTGATCTATGTGTCTGTTTTTGTGCCAGTACCATGCTGTCTTGATGATGACAGCTTTGTAATAGAGCTGGAAGTCCGGAATTGTGATGCCGCCAGCTTTGCTTTTCTTTTTCAACATTCCTCTGGCTATGTGGGGTCTTTTCTGGTTCCATACAAATTTTAGGATTATTTTTTCCATTTCTTTGAAAAAAGTGGATGGTATTTTGATGGGGATTGCATTGAATGTGTAGATTGCTCTAGGTAGCATTGACATCTTCACAATATTTGTTCTTCCAATCCATGAGCATGGAACGTTTTTCCATTTCTTTGTGTCTTCCTCAATTTCTTTCATGACTATTTTATAGTTTTCTGAGTACAGATCCTTTGTCTCTTTGGTTAGATTTATTCCTAGGTATCTTATGGTTTTGGGTGCAATTGTAAATGGGATCGACTCCTTAATTTCTCTTTCTTCTGTCTTATTGTTGGTGTATAGGAATGCCACTGATTTCTGTGCATTGATTTTATATCCTGCCACTTGACTGAATTCCTGTATGAGTTCTAGCAGTTTTGGGGTGGAGTCTTTGGGGTTTTCCACATAAAGTATCCTATCATCTGCAAAGAGTGAGACTTTGATTCTTCTTTGCCGATTTGGATGCCTTTTATTTCTTTTTGTTGTCTGATTGCTGTGGCTAGGACTTCCAATACTATGTTGAATAGCAGTGGTGATAGTGGACATCCCTGCTGCGTTCCTGACCTTCGGGGGAAAGCTCTCAGTTTTTCCTCATTGAGAATGATATTTGCCGTAGGTTTTTCATAGATGGCTTTTATGATATTGATGTATGTACCCTCTATGCCTATACTCTGAAGAGTTTTGATCAAGAAAGGATGCTGTACTTTGTCAAAAGCTTTTTCTGCATCTATTGAGAGGATCATATGATTCTTGTTCTTTCTTTTGTTAATGTATTGTATCACATTGATTGATTTGTGGATGTTGAACCAACCTTGCAGCCCAGGAATAAATCCCACTTGGTCGTGGTGAATAATCCTTTTAATGTACTGTTGGATCCTATTGGCTAGTATTTTGGTGAGAATTTTTGCATCCATGTTCATCAGGGATATTGGTCTGTAATTCTCCTTTTTGATGGGGTCTTTGTCTGGTTTTGGGATCAAGGTAATGCTGCCCTCATAAAATGAGTTTGGAAGTTTTCCTTCCATTTCTATTTTTTGGAACAATTTCAGAAGAATAGGTATTAATTCTTCTTGAAATGTTTGGTAGAATTCCCCTGGGAAGCCATCTGGCCCTGGGCTTTTGTTTTTTGGGAGATTTTTGATGACTGCTTCAATTTCCTTAGTGGTTATAGGTCTGTTCAGGTTTTCTATTTCTTCCTGGTTCAGTTTTGGTAGTTGATACATCTCTAGGAATGCATCCATTTCTTCCAGGTTATCTAATTTGGTGGCATAGAGTTGCTCATAATATGTTCTTATAATTGTTTGTATTTCTTTGGTGTTGGTTGTGATCTCTCCTCTTTCATTCATGATTTTGTTGATTTGGGTTATTTCTCTTTTCTTTTTGATAAGTCTGGCCAGGGGTTTATCAATCTTGTTAATTCTTTCAAAGAACCACCTCCTAGTTTCGTTGATCTGTTCTACTGTTCTTTTAGTTTCTATTTCATTGATTTCTGCTCTGATCTTTATTATTTCTCTTCTCCTGCTGGGTTTAGGCTTTATTTGCTGTTCTTTCTCCAGCTCCTTTAGGTGTAGGGTTAGGTTGTGTACTTGAGACCTTTCTTGTTTCTTGAGAAAGGCTTGTATTGCTATATACTTTCCTCTTAGGACTGCCTTTGCTGCATCCCAAAGATTTTGAATAGTTGTGTTTTCATTTTCATTGGTTTCCATGTATTTTTTTAATTCTTTAATTTCCTAGTTGACCCATTCATTCTTCAGTAGGATGCTCTTTAGCCTCCATGTATTTGAGTTCTTTCTGACTTTCCTCTTGTGATTGAGTTCTAGTTTCAAAGCATTGTGGTCTGAAAATAGGCAGGGAATGATCCCAATCTTTTGGTACCGGTTGAGACCTGATTTATGACCTAGGATGTGATCTATTCTGGAGAATGTTCCACGGGGACTAGAGAAGAATGTGTATTCCGTTGCTTTGGGATGGAATGTTCTGAATATGTCTGTGAAGTCCATTTGGTCCAGTGTGTCATTTAAAGCCTTTATTTCCTTGTTGATCTTTTACTTAGATGATCTGTCCATTTCAGTGAGGGGGGTGTTAAAGTCTCCCACTATTATTGTATTGTTGTCAATGTGTTTCTTTGCTTTTGTTATTAATTGCCTTATATAATTGGCTGCTCCTATGTTAGGGGCATAGATATTTACAATTGTTAGATCTTCTTGTTGGATAGACCCTTTAAGGAGGATATAGTGTCCTTCCTCATCTCTTATTACAGTCTTTGGTTTAAAATCTAATTTGTCTGATATAAGGATTGCCACCCCAGCTTTCTTTTGGTGTCCATTAGCATGGTAAATGGTTTTCCACCCCCTCACTTTCAATCTGGGGGTGTCTTTGGTTCTAAAATGAGTCTCTTGCAGACAGCATATTGATGGGTCTTGTTTTTTAATCCAGTCTGATAGCCTGTGTCTTTTGATTGGGGCATTTAGCCCATTTACATTCAGGGTAACTATTGAAAGATAGGAATTTAGTGCCATTGTATTGCCTGTAAGGTGACTGTTACCGTATATTGTCTGTGTTCCTTTCTGGTCTATGTTGCTTTTAGGGTCTCTCTTTGCTTAGAGGACCCCTTTCAAGATTTCTTGTACGGCTGGTTTTGTGTTTGCAAATTCCTTTAGTTTTTGTTTGTCCTGGAAGCTTTTTATCTCTCCTTCTATTTTCAATGACAGCCTAGCTGGATATAGTATTCTTGGCTGCATATTTTTATCATTTAGTGCTCTGAATATATCCTGCCAGTCCTTTCTGGCCTGCCAGGTCTCTGTGGTTAGGTCTGTTGCCAATCTAATGTTTCTAGCATTGTAGGTTACAGATCTCTTCTCCCGAGCTGCTTTCAGGATTTTCTCTTTGTCTATGAGACTCGTAAGTTTTACTATTAGATGTCGGGGTGTTGACCTATTTTTATTGATTTTGAGAGGGGTTTTCTGTGCTTCCTGGATTTTGATGCCTGTTTCCTTCCCCAAATTAGGGAAGTTCTCTGCTATAATTTGCTCCATTATACCTTCTGCCCCTCTCTCTCTTTCTTCTTCTTCTGGGATCCCAATTATTCTAATGTTTCGTCTTATGGTATCGCTTATCTCTCGAATTCTGCCCTCGTGATCCAGTAGTTGTTTATCTCTCTTTTTCTCAGCTTCTTTATTTTCCATCATTTGGTCTTCTATATTACTGATTCTCTCTTCTGCCTCATTTATCCTAGCAGTTAGCACCCCCATTTTTGATTGCACCTCATTAATAGCCTTTTTGATTTCTACTTGGTTAGATTTTAGTTCTTTTACTTCTCCAGAAAGGGTTTCTCTAATAACTTCCGTGCTTTTCTCAAGCCCAGCTAGTATCTTTAAAGTGATGATTCTGAACTCTAGATTTGACATCGTACTAATGTCCGCATTGAGTAGATCCCTGGCAGTCGGTACTACCTCTTGTTCTTTTTGTTGAGGTGATTTTTTCCATCTGTCATTTTGTGCAGAGGAGAATAGATTAATGAGAGAACAAAATGCTAGCAGAGTAACAACGTCTCCAGAAAATATACTCTAAACAAATCAGAAAAGACCTGAGGCAGTGGAAAAAGAAACGGAAAGAGAGAAAAAAGAAAAAGAAAAAGAAGAAAAGGAAAAAGAAAAAGATAAAGATAAAAACAAACAAAAACAAACAAAACAAAACAACAACAACAAAAAAACAGAATATGATCAAATATGATCAGGCTGGTATATAGATCAGTGCCACACACTAGATTTGGGGTGTATTTTGGTCTTTTAGAAGAAAGTGCCTCCCAAAATTTTAAAGAAAGAAAAACTTATATATGTACAAAAATAAGGGTTGATATGATGAAGGGATAGAATATGACTGTAAAGATGGAAATTATAAAAAATTTTATAAAAGGAATTGATAAGAAGTTGTTTGAAAAAAGAAAGAAGAGGATTTAAAAAAAGAAAAAAGAAAAAAAAAGGAGAGAATGTGATCAGGCAGGGGAGTAGAAAAAACCATATACTAGAGATTTAGGGTATATTTTAATCTGTTAGAAGAAACTATCTCAAAATTTTAAAGAGAGAACAACTTGTATATATATGCCAAAAATATGGGTAACTATTATGAAGGGATAGAATATGACTCTAAAAATGAAAAATAAAAATATTTTTTAAAAAAAGGGATTGATAAGATGTTGGTTGAAAAAGGGAAAAAGAAAAATTCAAAAAAAGAAAAAAGAAAAAAAGACAGTTAAAAAAAATTAACTTTGAAACACTAAAGAATCATGGTAAAAAAGCCATGGATTCTATGTGCAGTATTCCCCTAGCGCTGCAGTTCTGCCATTCTCATTGATCGGTGACCTTGGTCTTGGCTGGCTGTTCTCGCTGATCTTCTGGGGGAGGGGCCTGCTGCCGTGGTTTCCAAATGTCTTTGCCAGAGGTGGAACTGCCCTGCCCTTGCCCCCTCCCGGCTAAGTAATCTGCTCGGTTTTGCTCTCTGGAGCTTTTGTTCCCTGCGAGCTTTCCGTACAGCTTTGGAGGCGGAGAGTGAAAATGGTGGCCTCCCAATCTCTGCCCCGGAGGAGCCAAGAACTTGGGGTCCCGCTTCTCAGTGAGCCCCCAGAGAAAAGCCGTCAGTCACTCCTGTCTCCCCGGTCTCCAGCCGCACTCCGTGCTCACCCGGCCTGTGACCGCGCGTTTCTATCTCTGGCACCCGACCCCGGGTGGAGTCTCCAAACCCAGCAGATCCCTGCGGCGCACTCCCGCGCGGCTCCTCCCGGGGGAGGAAGGTGAGTCTCCCTGGATCTGCCGCTTTTTGGGTCCCTGTTGGAGGAGCAGTGGCCCAACTGTGCCGCGGATCACGGTTTATGGCAACCCCGAGCTGAGAGCCCACGCCTGGGCTCCGCCTCTGCAGCTGGCTTCCCTGCTCTGATACCTGGGAGCTCTGCCACACTCAGGCACCCCCGGTCTTTCTGTGACCCCGAGAGTCCTGAGACCACACTGTCCTGGAGGGTTCCACCCCCCGCTTAGCCACCAGGGTGACGTCCCTCAGTGGAGCAGACTTTTAAAAGTTCTGATTTTGTGCTCCGCGGCTCTATCACTTGCCAGAAGCGGCCGACGGAGGCCCCTCCCCCGCCGTCTATCCTCCCGAATATCGCCTCGGATTCACTTCTCCGCACGTCCTACCTTCCAGAAAGTGGTCGCTTTTCTGATGAGAGAGTTGTTGCTATTCTTTTCTTCGATCTCCTGTTGAGTTTGTAGGTGTTCAGAATGGTGTGATCCCTATCCAGCTGAATTCCTGAGAGGAGACGAAATCCAGGTCTCCTACTCCTTTGCCATCTTGCTCTGCCCCCTTATTCACTTTTATTATTAGAAAAATAGGCTCTAACATTTTTCTTGAGACACATGGTTTTCTTGGATCACTCTTTATTTCTTCGCTCTTGAAGATTACTTCTTTTCTGCATACAAATGTAAATGTAAGAAGAGTGATCACAAATAACAGTTGACACAGAGCCACTGTTTCAGGGAGGCAATAGGGGAGTAGTAGGAACTCAGAGGAAGTACATGCCCCATGTAAGGAAGCCACCACCATTCAGCTTGAACAAAGTGAGAGAATTACAGAAATGCTGACACAGATCACAGTTATACAGAGAAACCAGAAACTTGAATATGGAAGTGTTGATAGGACCCAACAATACAAATTTGTTGACTTCTGGTTTGCACAATCTTTCTTTAGGTCTTCAAACAAAGGTGTAATAGTTCTATTTCAGTAACTTACCCCAGAGGAATGTGGAGGCACCTTTCGAGTATCCTATACTGGTCTGTGTGACATGATTTTACATTGCTGAATTCCAACCAATTTAAGTTTCATGGTGCCTGGGTCCTGGCATCTCCTGCCCATGGTGTTTTGTGTCTTCTTCACTGTGGTAGGCAGATTAATGCCCTTCCCCAATCCCCCCAACAATGTCCACATCTCAATCCTTAGTGTCTGTGAATATGTTACATTACATGGAAAGGGGAATTAAGGTAGAAGACAGAATCCAGTTTCCTAGTTAGGTGACCTTAAAAAAAGGAGATTATCCTGGATTATCAGGATCAAATGTGATCCCAGTGTCCTTAAATGTGGGATAGGGAGAAAGAGGAGTCAGTGTTAGAGTGATAAGAGTTGGGACTCAACTGGCCACTGGTGTCTTTGAGCATGGAAGGGTGTCATGATTGAAAGAATGCAGGAAAACCTCTAGGAGCTAGGAAAAGGCAAGAAAATGAATTCTCTCTGAGAGCCTCTAGATCTTTGGTTTTAGATTGGTGAGACCCATTTCAGACTTCTGACATCCAGAGCTGTAAGATAATATATTTGTACTGTTTGGGGCACCTGGGTGGCTCAGTCGTTAAGCGTCTGCCTTCGGCTCAGGTCATGATCCCAGGGTCCTGGGATCGAGCCCCACATCGGGCTCCCTGCTCTGCGGGAAGCCTGCTTCTCCCTCTCCCACTCCCCCTGCTTGTGTTCCCTCTCTCGCTGTGTCTCTCTCTGTCAAATAAATAAATAAAATCTTTAAATATATGTATATATATATTTGTACTGTTTTAGACCACGACATTTGTGGTAATTTGTTACAGTAGCAATAGGAAACAAATACACTCACTGATATAAATTTGATCTTCCAGTTACTGACTTACCCTGACAATTGACCATTGAACTTTTTAGGTGTCCCATCTGTTAGTCTGCATTATTGGAGATTGACTTGTCCAATTAGACATTTCTTTTTACCTACTCCTGTGGTCCTGAATTATCTGAGATGGTCTGGTGTTGAGTTTAACTTGGATTTTGATCTCACTTTTGCCATTTATTGTCTCTGTACTTGGGTTTCATAGTCTATAAAATAGCTACCTCATAGGCTTACTGGAAAGGAAAATTTAGATATTGTATGTAAAGCAAGTGCTTAGTCCAGTGACTTATAGTGAGGTATAAAAAAAAAAAAACAATCTAGTTGATGTTATTATTTTATCCTTAAATTTTCACATTGTTTTGTAAGGTGATATAACTCCTTAGTTACTACTCTGCTGCCTCATTCTGGAATACCATTGTAATTCCTCAACACAGCCTTTACTTTGTTTAATGACATTCACGTTCATCCTTTTTTCCATTCTGACTTCCATATATAGGCCATACTTTATGTTTCTACTCTAATATTGGCATATCTCAGTTGGCTCTATTCAGCAGTCAAAGGAATCCCACATCTGACACATTGATACTTTCTGATGGTAAAGATCAGGGCATTAAAGGTGATCTCATCGGCATAATTTATAAAACTGAATAAAGGAAACCTCATTTAAAATGGAGATAGCAGGTCAGAAGGGGCGCTCTCATGCCCTACCACTTGTGGATATACTTTGTATTCCCAAAAGGAGGAATCTTACTTTACTGCTCCAGCAGGAGAAAGGAAGAATTTCTCCTTGCCCAGCAACAAGCTTAGCCAATAAGAAAATATCATAACTCATCATGAAAAACCATCATCACCCTGAACTTTTGCTTTCCCTCAATGAACTTTCACTCAGAAGAGCTCCTTCTAAATTTTTCTCTATTAAAAAAATATTCCCCTTCTTTGATCTCCAGGCTTGCTTTTTGTTTGTCATAGTTGCATGTCCTGAATTGTTATTCCTGACAAATGCATTTTACTGGTAAAATAACTGGCTCTCTTACTTTTGAGGTTAATATATAAATTTATGTACTCAGAATGATACAGAATGATATACAATTCAAAAATTTGTATATTATGGACATCCAGAGGAATCAGGATATTTTGCTTCCAAAATATCTAGTTTCAGTTCATTACTTGTTCATTTTACCACTGTGGACCCAGATTTTTGACAACCCTTGATAAGATTTTTGACAAAATATTTAATAGAGTATATCTAGTATAGGAACTAAATCCAGTCACTTCCACTTTTTTCTCCCTGATTCTCCTTCAAAAAAAAATTAGAAGTGATAAGTAATAATAACAAGTATTTGTTGAGTGCTTATATTTTTCAAAATTACTGCTCTGAGTTTAATTCATGTTAACTCATTTAATACTTATTTAATACTTCTCATTTGCAGAGGAGATACTAAGTCACAGAGAGGTTAAGTGCCTTGTCCAAGGCCAAGATAGTAAATTCTAAGTCCAAGAAGGAACCCAGGCATAAATTTCAGAGCTTGAACTTTTACTTACCTTTTTTTTTTAATTTTATTTTTAAATAATCTCTATACCCAACGTGGGACTCAAACCCACAACCCCAAGATCAAGAGTCACATGCTTCACTCACTGAGCCAGCCAAATGCACGTCCAAGCTTGAATTTTTAAATGTTACATGATTCTAATAACAACCTCAAAATAATATTTATTATTATTATAATTATTATGGACTGAATGTGTTCACTGCAAAATCTATATGTTGAAATACTATCCTCCCATGTGATAATATTAGGAGATTTGGGAGTTAATTAGGTCATAAAGATGAAAGCCTCATGAATGGGATCAGGGCCCTTATCAAAAGAGACATGAGACAACTGGCTTCTTGCTCTGCTCTCTGCCATGTGCAGATACAATGAGGAAATGGTTATCTGCCAGCCAGGAAATGGGCCCTCATCACACATGGGGTCTACCAGCACCTTGACCTAGGCCTTCCCAGTGCCCAGAACTATGAAAAAAATAGTTTATTATTTAAGCCACAGAGTCTATGGCAAATTGCTATAGCAGCCTAAACTATGACACAGGACTTGAAAGTGATTGCTACTTATTGAGCTATATGATTTTTATTTTCATGCTTTTAAAAAGAAGCATCTGATCTAGGTTTTATTTTATTTTTTTATAATTTTTTTTAAAGATTTTACTTATTTATTTGACAGAGAGAGGCAGCGAGAGAGGGAACACAAGCAGGGGAAGTGGGAGAGGGAGAAACAGGCTTCCTGCAGAGCAGGGAACCCAATGTGGGGCTCGATCCCAGGACCCCGGGATCATGACCTGAGCCGAAGGCAGACGCTTGATGCCTGAGCCACCCAGGTGCCCTGATCTAGTTTTTATTTCAAGAGAAATACAGAGGCTCTATATTACAGAGTTAAAGAACAATAAACTATAATGAGTATATTGAAGTAGTATTATCATTATAATGATAATATTTAATATAATTTATATTAAATTATATTTAATATATAAATTATATATATATTATATAATATATAAATTATATAAATAATATAATTTAAATAAGAAAAAAATAAATAATATAATTTAAATAAGAAAAAAAGAATAATTAAGTAGACTATAAAGCAGCACAACTATCTGAGATAGTGGGGTCTTGGCATTTTATTAGTTTTATTGCACTTGATCTTAGCCAAAAGGCTGAGAAGCGATTATTGGTAGTTTTATTGAAATATAGTTAAAATGTAAGCCTAGTAGCTACTAAAAAGACTTAATGGTACAGATGAACATTAAAAAAACAAAATTAGGAATCCAGGAGACATCACCACTGGCTGATACCTTCTCACATTTTCACTAACTACATAGAAAATTTTAAAAAATCACTTTCCTTTTCTCTGTGAATAAACACCCACACAATTTTGACTACAGATCAAACAATTGGATTTATTCATTAATGACTCATTTCAGCTCTTGATTTTCTAAATGTTCCATTATTCATAGTTTTCTACTAATTTCAAAAAGAAAAATGTTTAAAATCCAAATTAAGCAGATTCTAGGCAGATTTCATAGTTTAATCATATATAGGGTAAAATGTGTTTCCAATGTCTTTTTTTAATTTTTAAAATTTTTAAAAAGATTTTATTTATTTATTTGACTGAGAGATACATAGTGAGAGAGGGAACAGAAGCAGGGGGAATGGGAGAGGGAGAAGCAGGCTTCCCGCAGAGCAGGGAGCCTGATGCGGGGCTCGATCCCAGGACCCTGGGAACATGACCTGAGCCGAAGGCAGACGCTTAACGACTGAGCCACCCGGGCACCCCTCCAATGTCTTTTATATAGTCATCAGTTGTCTAGAGGCTCACCAAGAATAACTATACATATGTGTGCACGCACGTGTGCACACACACACATACACACACACATTTTAAAGATGACAGTCATCATGTTGACTTATGTAATGTTCCTAAATAGCACTGTCTACAAAAGTAGGATTTACTTCTGATGCAATATTAATACTGACTGATAGAAAATTTGTGGAGCTATGTCCATGGAAAGAGAATTTTGGTATGTGCGCTTTGGTAACCATGAAATGTGCTATTCTTTGTCATGTGAATTGGATAATTACACAGTTAAAAAACAAAAAAAACAAAAAAAAAAAACAAGTAGGGATGCCTGGGTGGCTCATTCGGTTAAGCATCTGCCTTCGGCTCAGGTAGTGATCCCAGGGTCCTGGGATCAAGTCCCGCATTGGGCTCCTTGCTCAGCGGGGAGCCTGCTTCTCCTTCTGCCTGCCACTCCCGCTGCTTGTGCTTTCTCTCTCTCTCTCTAACAAATAAATAAAATCTTAAAAAAAAAATAAAAAAAAACAAAAACAAAAAAACAAGTAATATATAATGTCTTTAGGTAACAGAAGAAACAGTATATGCATGGAGAGGCTTAGTTGGTTTATGGGATTCTTGCATTTCAGAAGTCCTTTTCTTAACCACCATAGGATGGTACTGCATTTTATGGAGCTAGGACATATATTCCTTTAAGGAATAAGATCAAGAAATAGAAGCTAGGTCCTAAAATACAAAACATTTCTACTCAACAGGGTTGAGATCAACCCTTTCTATTGACAACATTAAGTCAACTATATTTTAAAACCAGGGTTTTTAATGTTAATAGTTAACATATTGAAAAGAATACAAACTTTGGAGTTAGAGCTCTTTAATCATGGCCTTGACATTTAATGAATAGGCAAACATATACAATCTACTTCAACTCCTAGAACATGATTTCTGTCTATAAAATGAGTATAGTAATATCTACAACATTAGAAAATATGAATATTAAAATAAGGGCCCTCAAACAAAGTAATGCCTGGGATCTAATATGCACCGAAAAGAATGACCTTTCTATTCACAATAGAGAAATGTTGTATAATATATTCTTAAAGAAATGCACACAATCACAAAATGAGTGGCAACAAATAAATACAAAATGCATTTTTTTCACAGGAAATTTTGTTATGTGTTAGACTTTGAAATGTTTTTTTAAATTATTAAAAAATGTGATTTGTAGGGGCGCCTGGGTGGCTCAGTCGTTAAGCGTCTGCCTTCGGCTCAGGTCATGATCCCAGGGTCCTGGGATCGAGTCCCGCATCGGGCTCCCTGCTTGGCAGGAAGCCTGCTTCTCCCTCTCTCACTCCCCCTGCTTGTTTTCCCTCTCTCACTGTGTCTCTCTGTCAAATAAATAAAATCTTTAAAAAAAAATAAAAATAAAAAATGTGATTTGTGCTTCTCCATATAGTTTATAAAAAGTAGAATGCACACACTTTATTCAACTGTGTCATAAGCCATCCTAAGTGGACAAGTGACAGTTGAATTGTTACCTTGCAGTTCTCCATGAGGCACTATGTATATGAGAGTCAGTCAGCTTTTTGAAGACATTCTGTCATGAATTCTACTAGAAGCATATCAGAACCAGGCTGATTCTCTCCTTCTGATTGTCTTAATCCTCTTTATATATGGTCTTAGAATCAAACATCATAAGCTAGGCGGAAAGAAAATGTGTTTGGTTTGATTTTAAATCCTTCATTTATGAATAAAAAATTGACACATTTTCCTCTGAGCTGTGCCACAGGCATTCTTAAATTATCTTGGTGGATATGACCATAATGTGTGGAAGGGAGAGCAAAGGAGCAAATTTCACTAGAGCAAAAGAATAATATTGAAAATGTATTAGGACTAAGGTTAAAAACTTGGCAATAGGCCATATTATGGAGAGTTTTGTGGGCTAAGATGAGCTTAATTTAATAGGGTTGTCATAGAGAAATACCGATAAACCATATTCAGAGAACATCATTGTGCAAAGAATACTTGAAGAATATTGATCCACCGGTGGGGAGCAGTATGGATTCTGAAAAGCTGTTTTCCTTCATTCATTCTATTATTTAATTATAAGAGTCCTACAAATAATTGCTCCTTTTTGAAAATACACTTGCATTCTCTTAAGCCAATGCAAAATTTACTCTTCTACTGAAAACCACTTCTAATGTGCATTGGTGTATATAAAAAACATATTGGGGGGGGGAGTCTTAATAATATTTTAAAGAGTAAACAGAAAAGTAATGCTAGGTATAAATTATTTATATTTTACTTGGGTATGGCTGCAAATTATCATGGCAAACAATCATCCTAACACCCTCAGAAAATTCAGTCTCAAATAAATTACATATAGATAAGGTATCTACTCTGAATAACTCTGCATTTCTTTTTGCTTGGTTATCCACACTCAGAGATTCAATTCTGATACCTGAAATGGATAATAATTATGCTGATTGTCCTATTTCCAATTCATATTTGCATGAATGGTAGCCTATAAAGTTGTACAATAGTTCAATTCAGGGGGACAAAAGGACCTGGCAAGTGAAGTCTCATGCTCAGATTACAGGAAGTGTCCTGTCTTTACAGGAAGGTTTCTAAGGGATTCTGTGCATCAAAAATCCATGAGTATCTATTTCCTACATAAAATGCTTCAAGCAGCTGCTTACTTTTTATGTGTAACTTTCCTTTCCCATGTTCTTTCATTTTCTGATTACATTAGGGGAAATCCTTGATTAGGAGCCAGTGGTCTTTACCACCTGCTAATCTCCTTTTGAACAAGGGGAGTGTTTGCCAGGCCGGGCATCTGCAGGCAACAGAGGGCTAGAGTGGCACCAGGGGGGCAGGATGCAGTGGGTATTCAAATCCGCATATCCTGAATCTTTGAATCAAGAGGGTTTCCTTCATTGAACACTTGAGTGGGGTCTCCTAGCAGCTAAGGAAGCCCTGGAGATGTGTAATTAAAGGAATCCATTATGCCCTAAACACAGTGAGACTGTAGCTACTCCTAATTCCCATAGAATTGAGCCAGCGACTTGTGCCCACTGCAGAGTTTGTGCTCATTCTCCAGGAAGTGCCCGGCCGCCCCTCCGCTGTGGGAATGCAACTGTGAAGGGCTGTAGTATGTTTCCTTGCAGTGGAAAGCAGCTCATATATTGTTGAAAAGGATATGGGGTTGGAGCCAGCACCTGGGCTCTCCTAACATCCATGTCTGTCAAACCTGGCTTAAAATTTAATGAGGTCTTTTGGGAGAGGACATTCTACATATTTTTAGTACATGCCAATTCTTAGTTCACAAGTGAAGTAGTAGAAACCCCAGACCTAAGTTGCGCCTTAGAAATAATTCCATCGAGCTTTGTCATTTTCTCAGTAAGGAAATGTAGCCAAAATCAAGCCGTAGTTACCTGAAGTTCTCTATTTTCTGTTTCCCAGATCTTTCACATTCATATTGTCCTGAAATTCAATAAAAAATACTGATTGTTCTTGCATTATATGCTATGCTCTCTATTCCGGTTTGGGGGTATAATGGAGAACGACATACAAATGGTCCATGACTCCATAGAACGTATAGGCTAACAGTAGAAGACAAGATTTAAGCATTATAATAAGCAAAAGAGTTTCTATGGAAACAAAAAAAATCAAATAAGGAAGAGTAAATAACCTAGATTAACATCAAAGTTAGGCTTTTATTACTAAAACGGCACATTTTTAAATTAAAATACAGAACTACTTGTAAAAGTTATGAGGATATGCTGAGGATTTTGATTACTGAGATGTTACATATCTTCTTGAAAGAATATTATAAAACTTCAACAAAAATATTTTCCAACTTCAGATTTTTGTGATTAAGGGAGCATGGGTTCATTAAAAATGTATAAATGAATGCATTAATTCAGACAGGTTTTCCTAGGTTAATTAAAATACTTTCACACCTTATAAGAATAAGTATTTTTGTTTTGTTTTTAAACAAATTATTCTACATTGTGTTTCTTTTCTGTGAAACTTTTTACTTTTAAGTAAGGAATTTGCTTTCTGTAGGTAGTAAATATAATACTAAAACCATGCCTTAAAGGAAAGCTGCATAATACAATAGATGGATTCATACTAGTTTAAGTCCAGATCCAATGTATTTGATTATTGATTTATTTTTTAAATAGTAGTTCTTAAATATATTGGGGATGGGTGGAGTCTCAAGGTCCATTTAAATATCATATTAAAGCTCCAAATAACCTTCTTTAAAAAATGTATGCACCATTTTTCCCCCCCACAGGCTCCACATCCTGATCAAGAGAGGTCTATAATTATGCAGTTTAGGTTTCATCACATAAAGCTTATGTAACTCCAGTAGACACTAAATTATCATTTATTAGAACTTGAAGAAATTCTTAAATTGGAGATGAGATGCAAGGAGATGATTTCTAAGTCTCCATTTAAATAGTTTAATATTCCTTTATGAAAAGGTTATTGCCTTTTCTTCAGAGAATATGATGGGTTAACAAAGAAAGGCAGGAATTTATTTTTCATCTAATAATTAACAAAGATGGCAGTACTTCTATGTCTTATAAATTTATGAACTTATCAACACAACATACATTTAAATCAGAAAATCTTATCTTTTGATACAGAGTGGTAAATTTCAATATTCTGTTTTTTGGATTTGTAGTAGTAATCATTACAATATCCCTCTAACTGATGGCTATGGATAACATACAATTACAAATTCATCTTCAGATGAAACCTCTCCAAGGACCTTAACTCTTTTATATTTTTATAAATATATCAGATTATAGATAAAAAGCAATTTATCAAAACTATAGATGACCTATTCTGGACAGAGTAGATAAAGTAAAATATTTTTGGCCATATAAAACAATAGATTCAAAATAATAACACTGAATATATTAAAGGAGAAAATATAAGGGTCTATATCTCAGTTAAAATAAAGCAATAACTATTTCCACTTATTTTCACCATGGGTGTACACAACTCAAGTTCCAATATTAAGTATTGGTTCCATGTCGATAAAAAAGGGTGGCCAAACCAGAAATATTAAGGTAACACTACAAAAGATAACGTTATCTGGAAATAGTCCCTTGAGCAACAATTTATTGACCCACAGATTTCTAGCTCGGAACAGAGAAACTTAGGTGCATACATCCCTTCAAATACCATAAGACTGTATCTCTGTAGAGCTCAAAATTAATAGCAGTGAGTGAATTTTACCACTTGATTACAGGTTCTTACAAACTCTGTAATTATTTATTGTTAGAACAGTGCTCCATAAATATCTGTTGAGTAAATTAATATATTTCACAGGGAAGAAAACTACAAAATAAAGAGAAATGTTCAAATTGCTATCTGAGAGAGACTAGTAAGCTCACATCTCTGGAAGTGCTCCAGTAGACACTAAATTATCATTTATTAGAACTTGAAGAAGAAATTCTTAAACTGGAGATGAGATACAAAGAGATGATTTCTAAGTTTCTGTTTAAATTGTTTAATATTCCTTTATGAAAGGGACATTGCCTTTTCTTCAGAGAATATGATGGGTTAACAAAGAAAGGCAGGAAATTATTTTTCATCTAATAATTAACAAAGATGACAGTACTTCTATGTCTTATAAATTTATAAACTTACCAATACAACATACATTTAAATCAGAAAATCTTATCTTTTGATACAGAGTGGTAAATTTCAATATTCTGGTTTTTTTGGATTTGTAGTAGTAATCATTACAATATCCCTCTAACTGATGGCTATGGATAACATGCAATTACAAATTCATCTTCAGATGAAATGTCTCCAAGGACCTTAACTCTAGGAAATTATAAACAATCAATTCTATGGAATCTGGAGATTGCTGAGTTTAAAAGAAGAGATTAAAAAATCAAACAAATAAAACCCACCCAAATGTTAAAATAATTTTTTTTACTAGTATCAATTAACAAAATAATTTGTATTCAAAATTTTCTTCTGGCATATATTGTTTTTGTTTTTTTTCTGTTTGAATTTTCAACATGCAATAAAAATACAATGCTAGTACATTTTTTTATAGTAGAGATCAATAAAATATGACTGGTATCACACTATTTGCAAATACATTTTACATATCAGCTTTCAATCCATGCAAATATATTATTTCGGTAGGAAGCATGGTTTGGTCCATAGTTTATCACAATTTGTGTGTGTAACTGTGAGATTCTACTGCAAATTCTTCCAAAGAATGTTGTTGACAAATTAAGGTAACAAAATGACTTCATGTGAATCAATTCTAAGGATAATAGAAAAAAAAATGAAGAAAATATTAGGGGAGAGGAGTCATCTATCTGTATAAATTAACACATTTCACAGGAAGACAGCTAACCCAAATTATGATGATAAATAGCTTATCTAATATTCTTGAATGCCATCTGTAAGCTTATACAAAGCTTATACAAAGAATTTGTTTTTATTTTGTATTGTTATGTTTTTTACTTTAACACTACTCAAAAAAAAAAAAAGTAGAGTCCATATGTTATCTTAAAAGTGTAACTACTATATGGCATAAGGAAGGATAACTATGCCACCATATGTCTCTTAAAACTTTCTGGTTTCCTATTTTTAACTATCAGACTTATTCACTAGAGACCCCATAAGGAGAAATCATATTATCTCTGCACTCTATATAGCATAAAAGTTTATTAAAAAGTTAAAATTTACTAAGATTTACTAAAAATTGTCAAAAAAATTGGGCTGCCATTTTGTTTCAAGATGGCAGTTTGTAACTTGTGATAGATAATCTTTCAAAACTCTGTTGACACTGATGTTTTGTTTTTGTTGTTGTTATGTCATCTGACTTTTTGGATAATAATTACAGAACTTTTATGTAAACTCCAAAAACTAAATGATTGTGGTGAGAAATAAGGGTAATGAAAAATATTTGTTAACCAGCTGTTATATAGTTGGCAGTTAACCATACAAGTAAAACAAAAGAAGTAAAAACCTCAATTTTATTTGATAAATATTTACTGGCTTAACAGTTTTCTCATCTTAATTTGGATTCCCAATCAGAGAGAAGTGTGTTAGCTAATGAGTTGATACAAATTTCTGGTCTACTTTGCAATTATAGTTTTCAAAATGAATTAATGTATAACTCTTCTGGATAATTAACCCAATCATTTATTTTAACATTTTATTTGCATGAAACTATTCATCAGAATCTACTCTTACTTGATAAACTGAAAATGTGTTTCAAGTTTCTAAAACTGATACTGTGTCATTGAAAAGGATAGACAGATAAGTAAAAACCCAAAGACAATAAATATAGAATGTAGTACAGTGACATATTCTGGAATTCTATTCCTTAATATCTATATGTCATTTAAAATGATTTGCTGTGCAAAGGATCATATATCATATTAGGAAATGATGATAATTTAGACAATGAACTCTGAAATCAAAAGAATAACAACATTGTTTCCTTGGTGGATAATTTACAGAGGAGTGTACATTTTAAAAGAGAAAACATATGTAGAGACATAAATATTATGGACACTTGTGCCTTCTGATCATATATCTTTTAGTTTCCTCTCTAGCCATTGCCACTGCATGTCAATTATAAAAATATGCACTCTTCCTGTCAAGATCATATTATGAATTTTCAGAGAAATACCTGAAACCCCTACTGAAATTTACAACAGTGATAGCTGAAACATATGCCAAAGAATATTTAAAAATATATAACCATGATCAAAAATAGAATAAGATGTGTTTGTTTACCTAAGACACAGAACAGTGAGAAGCAGGAGAAGCCACAGGTCTGCTAAATTTCAGATTAGAAAAAATGATGCAAAAACATCTCATAAATGGCAAGGAGGAGAATCAGGCTCACTGGGAAGAGCTGGAGCTGGTGTAGGTTCTTTCTGACTATGGAGGACATTAAATACTTAAAATTATTGCTTAGGTCTACATCTAGCTTTAAGCTGCTGTTCCACTAACAGGAAGAGTGGGGAAAGCCACATGATCAGGACCATCATCATGCCAAGCATAAGCCATAAAACTAGGTCAATAATATCTCCATAGAATGAGAGCCCTGTATTACCAATATAAAGGCAGATTTTGAAATGGAAAACAACACTTATATGGTGGCGGGAAGCACTCTTCTAGATATGAAGGGGATGTCATAATGTTATGAGGTTGGAGGGAAAGAGTTAATAAAAAAGAGGAAGGAGAGAAGAATGAGAAGGAACTTTCAAGATGAGCTTGTAATCTAAATTTCATAACATACTCAGAAAACTACAGGAACAAAAGCCAACAAATTCAATAAGGGGGTTGATTCAGTCCAACAAATTGACTTCAGTGAATTCATTCCAATGAACCATCTGAAAAGGACATAAAATAAGTATGATAACGAACCCAAAGATATAGAAGTAGAAATAACAGCCAAAAAAAAAAGAGAGAGAGAATCACAGTTTATAAAGCAATGAAAAGTAGACATAAATCAAGACCAGAGAGAATTGAAAAGAAGCAAACAGGAGATGATATAAATACAGATATATCTATTTATATCTATCTTATCTATATCTATATGTCAATAGATATAGATAAATTCATCATTAACATGATAGAAGAGACACAGGTTAGGTTGGTCACAACTGAAAACAGAATTAATTATAAAGAGAGATGAGAAAATTAAAACATGAAAATAAATTTGAGAAACAAAGAGAAGATTGAGGTGCCCCAACAGATGTCTAATAAAAGTTCCAGAATTAGAAAAGAGAGCACAGAATACAGAGATACTATTCAGAAAGACAATGACTGAGAGTTTCCAAGAATTAAAAGAAAATGTAAATCCTGAGAGAGAAAATACACTTCCAGTATTAAAGAAAAAAAAGTAAAAATACATCCAAACTCAGAAATTTTGCATTGAAAATAAAGAATGTCATTGATTAAAAAAAAAGTTACTCAAGGTAAAACAGATAATCTAAATATGTCATTTATGCAAAAAATTTTTATCAGTAAATATTTATTACAGAAAAAAATTGGATTAATATTTCCAAACTGATGAGGGAAAATAACTGTCAATTTAATATTCTAAATGCTAGCTAAACTGTCACTCAAAAAAAAAAATGACATTTTCAGGTATAATTTACCACTTATAGATTCTAGAAAAAGAACTAGTAAGGTACCCTGAATCTAAAAATTTAACTCAGAGGCAATGCAAGCTAAAAATTTGTCAAAACAAGCTGAAAAATATGAATTTAATAATAATAATAAATATATTTAGTAGATAATAAGTTAAAGACAGATGGGATTCACATCTTTTAAGAGAGGGGGATTGATGTATTGAATATCCTTAAATCCAACAAATTATGAAGGTAAATATGTTTGATAAAATATTAAATGTAGTAGATAACATAATAGAAATAAAATCTATAGTATCCAAATCAGTAAGAAAAAATCCAAGAATAGTCTATAAATACATCTAAGGAAAAAAATTATAATAAAGATGAAACATATTAGGAGATAGTAGAAATGAGTCTAAATATATCACTAATCACAAAGTAAAAACAGATTTTAAGTTATTAATTAAAATATACAAATTATCATAAATTATTATTGTTTTATATCTTAGCAACATAATGCTTACTAAAGATATACCCTAAACACATATGCAATTAACACAGAGTATGAAAATGTAAAAGTGACAAATACTTTCACTAGGTAAATGCTAGCCAATAAAAATCTTTTATAGTAGTATTACTATCAATAAAAATTGAATTTAAGGTGAGAATCATAAAATTGTATGTAGCCAACACTACCAAAAATGTATAAAAACTGATAGAAATAACAGGAAAAAAATTGGTAATTTTATTCAACTTGAAAAATGAAAGAAATACTATTGCCACGTATTCAAGGGCATTTAAATGGTAATATAAGAATATTTTAAGTCATTTTATAATAAAAATGCAAAGTTAGATGAAATACGCAAACTTATCAAAAAATAAATCTAAAAAAATGACACATGAAAAAATATAAAATCCAAATAACCCTATATCTATAAAGACATTAAATTCATAACTAAAATTTCCAAACAAAGAAAACTGGCCATCAGGGTCCAATCAGGAGACAGAAACCCTACCAGCAATTTGAACATAGAAAATTAAATATAAAGCAGTATTAACTGGTAAAAGGAGATAAGACTTATTAAAAAGGGATAAAAGAGGATTCGAAATTATAAGGAATAATGAATGTAGGGAGCAGCTACTACTTCAAGGGCAGAGGAAGAGCACCAAGGGCAGAACATACTTGGAAGTGGGACTCCCACAATGCTGAAATTTATGTCTTTGGAGAAAGTATGGTTGTAGCTCACAGGATGATGAAATGTGCGGAGGTGCTACAAGCAAGAGCTTGTCTGCTATTAGCCACTTCCTGGGGTGCACAGAAATTCACCCACTGGGGTGCCAGAAGTTTGGAGTTGGTCCACAAGAAGCTATCCATTGCAGTGCAATAAAAACTCACCGGAAGGTGAGCGTCACCAGGTTTCCTGCATACTGCAGACAGGTCTGGCACTAAAGAAGGAAAACCACCCCAAAACCAGGGCAAAAAGCCCCTTCCACTGCCATGCCTTATAGTGTCATTGAGCACACTCTGTTGGCAAAGTCTAACACTGGTCCAGCTGCCAAAGGAGAAATGGCTTCCAGGTCCAGCTCCACATCACAAAACAGGGCAAAGAAGGGTTCATACGAAGTTGAGAAGCAGTACATTGATAATTGGCACAAAACTGTCAGTCCGGATAGTGAATTCTATCCAGACCATTGGAAATATCAGAAAAAAATATATACCTAGGAATAAATGTAACAAATAATTCAAAAGACCAGAAGCACAAAATCACCAATGCAATGAAATAAGGAAAGAAAAAATCATTCCAAAAAATGCACTGGAACAATATTCAAATGGGGAAAAAAAAATGACACTTGATAATACTCCATAAACACAGACAAAAAATCCAAATGGGAAAAAATTGAGACTTGATAATACCCCATAAACATACAAAAATTATTGGAGATAAATTGTAGACTTAACCGTAAAATCTCCTATAACATAATATAGGAGAATATCTTTGGGACCTTGGTCTCATCAAAAATTTCTTACTCAGAAGTAAAAAATTACTAATCATAAAAATAAAAAAATAAACTGTACTTAATAAAAAAAGCTCTACTTATTGGAAGCTCCTTATAAAAATAAAATCCAAACACAGAGAAATATTCAAAATACATATATCTGACAAAGAACTCACATTCAGAATATATAGATAATTATCATAATTATAAAGACAAACAATGCAACTAAAAATAGGCCAAAGACTTACACCCAAAAGAGCATGTACAACTTGTTAAAATGTGTATGAGAAATTGCTAAACATCATTAATCATCAAAAAACTTAACATTATAGTAAGATATAACTACATACACATGAAGTAGGTCAAATTATGAAGGGCTAAGTGTGAAATTATTAGAGAGGATCAATAACAATTTAAAAATTTCACTCATCACTAATGAAAGTACAAAATGTATACAAATCTTTTGGAAAATGGTAGTTCCTAATAAAATGACACGTGCTCATGATTCTGCAATTTCACATCAAACCATTTATCCTTAGGAAATAAAAGCATATATTTACCAAAAAAAAAAAAGAGAGAGACTTGTGCAAGCATGCCTATTGTTGCTTTATTCATAATGCTAAAATTTTTTGGCACATTTATTTAATTTATACTACTCAGCAGTAAAAAAATAAAATATAAACATCAACATTGATAAATCTTAAAAAATAAAAGTGATCTCAAACAGGAGCCAGACACAAAGTATATATAGTACTTGGATTATGTGAATCTCAGAATCAGCCAATGTTAATTTATGGTAATAGGAATCAGAAGAGTGAATGCTTCTGCCATGGGGGTGGGGGTGTTGACTGGAAGGTAGTTTGAGAGAACTTCCTAAGATATGAGAATGTTCTACATAGGATATACTTTTGTCAAAATTCATCAAACTATGCACTGAAGATCCATGTATCTTACTGTATTATACCTCAAAAAAGAGAAAATGTTATGACTATATTCTATGTTCTCATAAAGAAGGCTTTACCAGCACAGATTTTAACCTCCTTCTAAATAGTCATACATTATTATGAAGACTAGAAAGCTAAGAACTATTTACCTCAGAACTATTTACCTCAGAATTCCTAGAAGCTTAAGACCCACATATAGCCAAGCAGCCAAACCTGCACAAAATATTAAAGTTAACAACATGTGATGTCAACTATTCAGAAGAAGATTGGATCTGTAGCAAGCGTCATGGTAAGAAGCATCCAATATTTCTTTATTTTCCTATTTTTATTTATTTATTTATTCGTTTGTTTGTTTATTTATTTATATTATGTTCAGTTAGCCAAATATAATTTTTCTGATGGAGCTGTGAGTAAGTTTTGGGAGATTAAGTGACACAGGCTCATCCAAGGTTAAAAAACAAACAAACAAATAAAAACTTAAATGAGATGTTTTCCCTGATTGCTTTACTTCTGGCTGTGTATATCCAAGTGAAGTTGCCTGCTCATTCTAATATCTTTAATAAATCCCCATTTCAGTTCTCTGTTGTTTGTGACTAAGATACTTCACTAGTACAATAGTGAAGGGATATAAATAGTCACAAAATTCTTAAAAGAAAAACTGGCCACATCAGATATCGAGACTTAAGCTATATTATGTAAAACAGGGTACCATCACCTCAAGGAGTAAATGAAAGAGGTATCTTGGAAATGAATCCGCAATTAGATGGATAATGTCCAAATGTGTAGGGATTGCAAGAAGAACCACAACGGGAATTTTAAATCAATAATTTGAGTCCACTGGTTTTCCGTGGTTAAGAAAAAAGACAACCTTAAATAAGACCCCCCAAAAGACAACACATAGAGGAAAACATGGATAATTTTATAATAATATAAAACATGGATAACAGCAAAATTACAGTTTTCTGTATGACAGTACTGTAATAAAAATTTAAATTTAACACAATCAGACTGAGAAAAGATAGTTGTGATATTCTGACCAAAAATTGGTATACACAATGTCTAAAGAATTCCAAAAATAAGTAAGATGAAACCATCCTGTACCAGTGGACTAATAGACTAAAAAAGATATTCAAAGAAGACATTGAATCTGCTGGTAAGTACATAGAATGAAGTTCAACCTCATGAGTATCAAAAAAGATGGAAAATTAAAAAAAAAATCAAATTGTAATGTCTAGAAGTATGACTTACTCAGAGTTGATGACATGGTGAAATTGGAACTTATTCAGTGCTTGGTGGGTATTTACACTGGCACAAACTTTTAAACCCCGTTAGTGATATTGCTTCTTTTTCCCTCGCTACCTCCCTTGCCTTGTTGTCTGCTCTGTCTGAAATTAATGTACTTACTCCTGCTTTCTTTTGATTAGTATCAACACGGTATGTTTTCCCTCATCCATTTACTTTTAATTTGGATGTGTCTTTATATTTAAAGTGGTTTTCTTATAGACAACATAGAGTTAAGTCTTGTTTTTTGATCTACTCTGATGGTCTCTGTCTTTTAATTGGTGCCTTTAGACCATTGATGTTCAAAATGATTATTGATATTGTTAGATTAATATCTACCATGCTTGTTACTGTTTTTTGCTCTTGTTCTTAGGTTTCTATTTTTGTTTTCACCCTTTCTCTGCTTTTTGTGTTTTTTACTGAGCATTTTTTTATTCTATTTTCTCTACTATCTTAGCATATCAGTTATATTTCTTTTTACTTTTTTTTAGTGGTTGTCCTAGAGTTTGCAAAATACATTTACAGCTAATCCAAGGTATTATATTATATAAAACTATACCACTTCATGGTTAGCACAAATATCTTAAAATAACAAAATAATTCTTATCCCTCCCTCCCATCCCTTGTAACATTGCTGTTATTCATTTCACTTATATATAAAAGCATAAATAAGAATATATATGTATATATGCACATAATATGTATGCATAAGATATATACATAAGCACACATAGTCAAATACATTGTTGCTGTTATTAATTTGAATAAACTCATGTTAGATTAATAAGAAAATGAAAAGTTATTATTTTACCTTCATCTATTTCTTCTTTGATGCTATTCATTATGTAGATCTGAGTTTCTGACCTATAATATAGGTGCTTCTCTCTAAAGAATTTTAAATATGTCTTGCAACGCAGATCAACTGGCAACAAATTCCCTCAGTTTCTGTTTGTTTGACAAAATCATTATTTCTCCTTTGCTGTTGAGGGATAATTTTGCAGAGTACAGAATTCTACATCAGAGGTTTTTGGTTTTTTGGTTTTTTTTTTTCCCCCTTCAACACTTTAAATACTTCATTCTCTTGTTTGCATGGTTTCTGGGAATTCGGATGTAATTCTTATCTTTTACCTTCTCTAGGTAAGGTATTATTCCTCTGGCTTCCTTCAGGATTTTTCCTTTATTTTTGATTTTCTGCAGTTTGAAAATGATGTGCCTGGCTGTAGTTTTATGTATGTATGTTTGTATGTGTGTTTGTATGTATGTATGTATATATGTATGTATTGGCATTAATCCTGCTTGATGTTTTCTAAGCTTCCTGGGTCTGTGTCTTAGTGTCTTACATTAATTTGGGGAAATTCTCAATCATTATTGTTTCAAATATTTTTTTTTTTTTCTGTTCTTTTCTTTCTTCTCCGTCTGGTATTCCCAGTATGTGTATCTGATATGTTCTGTAGTTATCCCACAGTCCTTGGATACTCTGTTTTTAATTTTTTTATTTTTTTAAATTTTGATTTTTTTGTCTTTGTTCTCTTTTTTTTTTTTCTTTAGTTTTTGGGACTTCTACTGATATATCCTCCTTTAGGTCAGAGATTCTTTCCTCAGCTGTATCCAGTGTACTTATTTAATAAGCCCATAAAAAAAGCATTCTTCATTTCTGTTACAGCATTTTTGATCTCTAGCATTTATTTTTGGTTCTTTATTAGGATTTCCATCCCTCTGCTTCGTTGCCCATCTGGTCTTGCATGCTGTCTTCTTTATCTATTAGAGCCCTTAGAACATTAATTATAGTTGTTTCAAATTCCAGGTCTGATAATCCCAATATCCTTGTTAGGTCTGGTTCTGATACTTGTTCTTTTTTTTTTTTTTTTAAAGATTTTATTTATTTGAGACAGAGAGAATGAGAGAGAGAGAGCACATGAGAGGGGGGAGGGTTAGAGGGAGAAGCAGGCTCCCCGGTGAGCGGGGAGCCCGATGCGGGACTCGATCCTGGGACTCCAGGATCATGACCTGAACCGAAGGCAGTCGCTTAACCAACTGAGCCACCCAGGCGCCCTGATACTTGTTCTTTTTCCTCAAAGTGTGTTTTTTGTTTTTTGCCTTTGGTATGCCTTGTAATTTTTTTTAGTTAATTTTTTTTTCTTTTTTTTAATAGCCAGACATGGGGTATCAGGCAAAGAAACTGCTATAAATAGGCCTTGTAACAGTGTGGTGAGGTGGTGGGGGAGGAAAGCATTCTGTAATCCTTTGACTGTTAGGTCTCAGACTCCTAGTGAGCCTATGTCTCTGGACTGTAAATCTCACAAGCATTTCTCATTTTTCACCCCACTTAGGTGACACAAGCAGCTAGAGTGAGCTGGAGGTAGGTTTATTCTTCCTTCCACCTGGAAGGCTAGAGCCAGCTGGAGTTGGTGATTTTCCTGCCCCAGGTCAGGCAGGCTCTGATAATGCGCCAGCACGTTAGGGTCTGGTTAACTAGTTTCCCCTGAAGGTAGACCTTATAAAGAAAAGCAGAGTGCTCTGGTGTATTTCAAAATGGTTCCTCTTCCCTGACCTCTGTCAGAAGCCCACGGTGAATTTTTTCAAATATTTACTATGGGAACCTGGTACAGCTTCTGGAGATAAATCTTACAATATAGTAGGGGGTCTCTATATTACTCGGTCTCTCTAGAATTTTTAACTCTCAGACTTGTCCACACTGAGCCTCCAGCTATTTGTCAAACAAGTTAAGGTTTTCCTACTGCAGCAGGGTGGTCCCAAGGTGGTTTTTGCTCATGAGTCTCTGCTCCAGGTAAGCTATGACTCCCTGTATTTGCCTATATGTCTCTCCAGTCTCGGGGACATTGGCTTGTCCTGTGTCCTCTGTTCTTTTATGAATCCAAGAAGAACTGTAGCTACTTCAATCCACCAAGCGTTTTTTTGTTTTTTTTTGTTTTTTTTTTTAATTTGCTGTTAGGATGGAGGGATGACTTCCAGACTCCTTATATATGGAATTGGAAACCAGATATGAGCAATAGGTATTAAAATTGAAAAACACTGCATGTCTCTGATGTTCCTGAAATCCAGCTTTTAGATTTACATCGTAGAGAAACCTTTCCCGACGTGTACAAGAATGTATGTACAAAGATGTTCATTGTAGCATTATTTATAGTTCAAAAAACATGGAAATAAATGCCCATCAGTAAAGGAATGGATAGAATACAGTTAGTGCGAGGCTCCTGGGTGGCTCAATCATTAAGCATCTGCCTTCGGCTCAGTTCATGATCCCAGGGTCCTGGATCAAGCCCCACATCAGGCTCCCTGCTCAGCGGGAAGCCTGCTTCTGCCTCTCCCACTCCACCTGCTTGTGTTCCTGCTCTCGCTATCTCTCTCTCTGTCAAATAAACAAATAAAATCTTAAAAAAAATAATACAGAGCACATACTTTGAACACTGTGTACAAAGAAATTAAAAATTAGTTTTACATGCATCAACTTGGCTATATCTCAAGAAAAGAAGTGAATAAATCAAGTTGCAGAAAGATTTCATGTAGTTTTATAATATGTGAACAATCCCTCTTTGTGTTTATAGAAATATTTATATATAGACAAAGTATAAATACAAGGATTACAGAGTATTACATTAAATTATGACTGTCGACCTACCCCTCTCTCCTCATCTCTATGGAGAGATAGAATTAAAATTTTACTGGGAAGAATGGAATTAAAGATTATATGTAATATTTTATTTATTTTATTTTTTAAACATTTTATTTTTTTTTACCTTATTTTTTAATTATGTTCAGTTAGCCAACATAATACATCATTAGTTTTTGATGTAGTGTTCAACGATTCATTAGTTGCGTATAACACCCAGTGCTCATCACAACAGGTGCCCTCCTTAATACCCATCACCTGGTTACACCATCCCCCCCCCAACCCCTTCCCCTCTGTAACCCTCAGTTTTTTTCCTGTAGTCCGTAGTCTCTCATGGTTTGCCTCCCTCTGATGTCTTCCCATTCAGTTTTCCCTCCCTTTCCCTATGATCCTCTGCACTATTCCTTATATTCCACATATGAGTGAAACCATATGATAATTGTCTTTCTCTGCTTGACTTGTTTCACTTAGCATAATCCCCTCCAGTTCCATCCATGTCGATGCAAATGGTAGGTATTTGTCCTTGTAATATTTTATTTTTAAGAAAAGTTATATAAAGTCAAAATTGAGATAAATCACTTTTAATTATGAAAGATAGATACACAAACTTTTAAAATGTTTTTACTGTACTTTTCTGTTTAATGTAAGTAAACACTTTCTCAGTTAATATATTCTAATTGTAGAAAATTTAAAATGGGATAGCCATTGTGCCTGACTCTTCACAGGCCTTCACAAAGTTTGGTTGAAATAAGTGATATGGAAATTATACCATATGTTCAGTACTGTGTTCTGCATTTTTTTCCCACTTAATAGCATATTATGAGAAATAGTGAAGAGTGGATATCTGGAGTTAGATTACTTTTGTTCAAACACCATATTCATGGGTGAACAATTTATTTAACTTCTTTGTGCCTCAGTTTCCTCAAACGTAAAATGAAGCAACCCCAAAATGAGGTTGTGTAAAGATTAAATGGTGATAATGCATGTAAAATACTTGGCGCAATAGCTGGCACATAGGAAGTTATGATACCTGTTAGACTTTGTTGTTATTCCTCAGGTCATTTAAAACTTTTTGAATATATGCGATGAATGGGTGTATAATAGTTTAATTTCACACTATTTTACAAGGTGTTACTTTTTACCACAACTTTTCCAATCCTAAGGTAATAGTTTTAACATATGTTCCAATTAACTATGTTTATATCATGTTCCTCTTAAAATGGAGGTTATGGGGGGTAGTCATTGTTGAACCTTTACATACTTAAGGATCTTTTTCTATTGTGCACAAAGAGAATAAGTTATTGGATCAAAACATTTTTTTCCTCAAATCTCTGAAAATATTTAGTCATTTTCTTTTAGTATTTGGTGAGCAATTCAATGAAAATTTAAACAAATCAATTTTTGTCCTATTATACATAATTTTTTGGTGTTAAATACAAATATAAGATATGCATATGATATATGAGATACATTTTTTTTATCTGAGTGTACTAAATTTTTATTGGTGTTTAGTGGGACATGATGAAGCTTTTATACCAGTCTTTTTCTTTCTCTTTCTTTCAACTTTTTAAAATTTTAATTCCATTATTTGGATATTTCTTTTGTTCTTTTTTTTTTTTTTTTTTTTTTAACGGATTGCTTTTTTCCCTGCGGGATTCCTAACATGTATAACACTCATAAATACTTCCTTTATGGTTATTTTCCTGGTAAATAAAAGCTCCATGAAAACAGATAATCTCTTTCTCATTAGCAACTTTAAAGCTGAGCAGTATTTTTGGAACAAAGTAGGAACTAACTCCCTCAGTCTGTGTGTGTGCGTTTGTGCTGTTCCCAGCCTAGAAGGCTGCCTTTCCTCCAAGTTGTCATAATTCTTTTCCTCTGTTCTATAGAGTGATAGTCTTTGCTAAGGACTGAATGCTGTGTCTCTCCTCCCCCTAGATTTATATTTTGAAGTCCTAATGATGTTAAGAAGTGGGACCTTTAGGAGATGATTAAGTCATGAGGGCGGAGCCTTTATGAATGGGTGAATGGGATTGGTGCCCTTATAGACAGAGCTACTAACTAGAAAGGTGATTTCTCTATATCTAATATGTGAGGATACAGCAAGGTGTCCCTCTGCAAACCAGGAAGGAAGTTTTTGTCAGGAAGCTAAGCTGCTGGCACCTCCATCTTGGAATTCTCAGCCTCCAGAATAGTAAGAAATAATTTCTGCTGTGTAAGCTACCCCGGTCTATGATATTTTTGTTAGGACAGCCTGAACGGACTAAAACAGGCTCCATTTCAACATTTCATTCATGCTATATTAATGTGCATGGTGATGCATTCTTACAACATTGTGAATTATTTCACTTTATTTCATTAGGCTTAATAAAAAAAAAGCATAATTCACTAATGTTATATAATTAGATCATATATTGTTTGGAATAAATCCATGTCAATGAACGCTTTTTTAGTGACCTGCTCTACAAATTAAAACGTAACTTATTCTTAGCAAACGAAATGAAAATTTCCAGACATGTATTTATCTTCAGCTCAGTTACAACCCAGTACTAATGGACATTGCCATCATAATTTCCTTTGCTTGTTTAGTCGTGGTTTCCTTTAGTTCTTTGAAATATTTATAGTGGCTGCTTACAGGTCTTTGTATTTTAAATGTGGCATCCATTTGTTTTCACAGGCAGTTTCTAGTGCCTGCTTTTTTCTGGTATATGGGACATACTTTCTTGTTTCTTTGTATGTCTTACAATTTTTGTTGTTGTTGGAAAATGGACCTTTTAGATAATATAGTTGATCCTCATTATTCACAGATTCAGTATTTGTGAATTTATCTTTTCACTAAAGTTTATTATAACCTAAAATCAATACTCACTGTGCTTTTGTGATCTTTCATGGATATACACAGAACAGTGAAAAATTTGAGTCACCCAATGTGCATGTTCCCAACTGAGGTCGAGCAAGGTGATTGATGCTTTCCCTTCACCGTTTCCATGCTCATATTATAAACAAGTGTCCTTCTCAGAATCTTATTTAGAGCTGTGTTACTGTGCTTTATGTTGGTGATTTTTGCCCTTTAAAATGGCCCCAAGCATAGTACTGAAGGAGGCTGTGATGTGCCTAAAGGAGAAAATACATGTGTTAGATAAGCTTTGGTCAGGCATGAGTTATATGCTGTTGGTTGTGAGTTCAATGTTTATGAATCAACAATATATATTAAATAAGGTGTCTTTAAACAGAAACACATGTATGATAAGGTTGTGAATTGATGCATTGACAAAAATATTGTGACCAGAGGCTGAAAATGCAGGAATTTACCCCTTACTTCCTGTAGGAGCAAAGGGTTCAGTATTCACTAGTGGAGTGTTTGCAGTGACTTTGTAGAATATAACTACCATAAATAATGAGAACCAACTGATACTGTAGCAACCCTGTGTTCTGACCTCCCCTCTATCCTACCTCACAGGGCTGGTTTTGTCTCAGGGCTCCCTTCCCCTGACCATATCCAACAGTTAAACCCATTATTTGCTGGTTGATTGCGCTATTATTTTCAACAATGCCTTTAGGCATAAATTGATTCACAGACTGATCCAGGTTTTGAAGAGATGGTTTCTGAGGTCAATAGTTCAGATTTATCTGACCCCAAGAAGGCTCTTCGTAGAGGTCTCTTATTCTTTCTTTCTTTCTTTTTTTTTTTTTTTAAGATTTTATTTATTTATTTGACAGACACAGCGAGAGAGGGAACACAAGCAGGGGAAGTGGGAGAGGGGGAAGCAGGCTTCCCACTGCGCAGGAAGCCCGATGCGGGGCTCGATCCCAGGACCCTGGGATCACGACCTGAGCCGAAGGCAGCCGCTTAACGACTGAGCCACCCAGGCGCCCTTATTCTTTCTTTCCACAGACTCGCAGGCCTACAGCTGATCCTCCATCTCCAAGGATCTATCAATCTCCTTTTGATTGCCTTTCACCACAACTTTCAGTTTTTAAGAGTGTCCTTAGGCTTGATCTTTTCCATGTACTGTTGTAAATTAAGTCCACTTTCTTTGGGGAAGGACTGGGGCTCTGTTCTATAGTCTACTTTTCCCCCCGAGCAAAATTTCTGAGCCATTGCCCTGGTACCCATAGTGAGAACCATGATATATGCTTTTCTCTGAGTGACATTCCACTTTAGGAACTGAGCACTTGGTAGATAGATGGGGCAGCAGCCCCAGGTCTCGGTTTGTCCCTCCCAGTGTGTCACCCTAATCCTACTAGTTGGGGCAAGGGCTTTTAGGACCCCACTATTCTCAGCAGTACTGTTCCCAAAGGAGTGCTTGTCTACAAGTAGGGGCTGAGTGGATGAAGGGAGCCCTAACCCTCAGCCATAGTGGCAGAGAACTTAGCTGCAGCAACAGGTAGCTGGGGGAAGATGAGAATTGCTAATGACCTGCCCATCTTAGGAAGTTTGACCTCCGCCTGGGAGCTGCGAGGAGAGCCCTGTGTTCTTGGCTCTACCAACTGATAGTGGAGTTTCTGTCTTGTTGAGCTGGGAGGCTGGAGGGAGGGTGCAGGACTTGTTTGAAACAATGCAGACTTTTGTAGTTCTTACCAAGTCTTAGAAGATTTTCTTGAATAAATATTTTTCATTTGTTATATTCCATTAGGATTTACTTTAAAATATTTTTAAAAGCACATTGGAAATGCATCTTAAGAAGATCTAGAAATATGTAGATTAATATATTAGAACCAAGTGAGCAGTAAAAAACTACATTAAGATTGCTGAAAAATTTTAAAGTCTCATTGTCTCTTTGCATTACAAAGTCTAGACTGACTTACATTTTAGAGAAACATTTAAAATAACCATCATGTCATATGTGTTGACTATTTTAAAATATTAAATCTATAAATCTTACAGCACAAAAGTATAAATCTTACAACAATCAGAAGATATACTATTTAGACTTTAAATAATAGGTTAAAATTTTGATGAATGTCTTCCAAATTGGAATTTTAATATGTAATAAGCACCTTTTAATTTTAATACAATAAATTATTGTCTAAGTCTTCTTACCTGATAAGACAGCAAATTTGTGTCATAAATTATTGATATATTTTTACTATATATTGATATATAGTCTTCAAGATATTAATGGTTTTTCCTCTTTGCTTTCCTTGTGTTTGGTGTTAAATTAATGCTAAACCATTACATGTCTATATTTTCCAAATATCCAGAAAATATAGTTATGCCTTTAATAAAAATCTAATAAATATTATTTTAAAAGGATAGTTTTATCACTATATTTGGTACATTTTTCCGACGTATCAATTAATATTTTCAAATATTGTCTACAGCTATAACAAAATAGTATAGTGCTATCATAGGCCAACTATAACAAATTTTATAGTTGGACTTTTGAATTATTATACTTTATTAAATAAATAAAATGAACAAATGATGTCCATTTTCCAAGTGCTAAATTTTTGATTTCCTGCCATCCTCTTTTATAACGCACTTTCAGCTTTCCTTTTCATTTATTTGTACCTTCTTCAAATTCTTTTAACCAAAAAAGTAAGTCTATTAACTTCAGTTGACTCAACCAGTGTAACAAAATTTGAATTAGAACAGGATCCTGGTATATAATCACCGCAACACCTGATTTGCAATTAACCAACAATTGAATAATATTGATTACGACCACCATTGCTGTAGGAGGTTGTGGAGGGAAAACAGCACGAAGAAATCTTTGTACCCCTTTTCCTAGCCCATATCAAAAATAATTATTTTTTTGTGCCTCTCTTCTCTTTTGTGGGCACCCAAAGCCACTTTCTAATTAGTGAGCTGATTCCAAGTTCTTTAATGGTTTAGACACAAGTATTGAGAAAGCCATATATCTTCCCCTATAATATAAGGTTCTATTTTACTTAATCTTCTGATATTTCTCTAAGACTAAAATTAAAAATTTTTGGACCCAGATCCACTCCAAAGGCATTCTAAAATGATGGGTTTTCTTGTTTATTTTTCTCTATAACTCTGACAGATCACTTAATTTTTTTCTTCTTAATGTTTCAATTCCTTTCTGTCCTTTGTCAAAAGTGCCAAGGATCCTTTGGTTGTAAAGTTAAGTATTTCTCTCATCTTTTTAGGCAGTTTGTCAGCTTCCTATATCCTAACTTCCTTAGATTTAAGGGTAGATAAACTCATCTTAATATGGTAGACAATGTGTGTTCTGTCCTTAAAAGCCTCATTTACTTCATTATTTTAGATAATGGGATGGCTATGTTGTTACAGTAGAGACCACTGGCGTCAAAGGCACCAAGAAATAGAATATGAATGCATGCAGTGATGCAAATCCATCTCCCTTCCTGCAAACCCAACTAAATTGAATGTCCTACTGATGAAGATCTGATCATATCATATGTAAGTACTTATCAGTTTATTAAAAATTAACAAATGGAAAAAGTACATAAATCACCATTTGATATTACTTGAAACTTTAAGAAATCTTGATTGATGTGTCTAGTGTAGTTTTTAGTAACAAGGATTTGGAGTTACACAAACTGGACTTCAAATCCTGTCTGTGGCACTTAGTGGGTGACTTTGGAAAGGTATTTAACTTCTCTAAGTTTCAAATTTCCCAGCTGTGGAATGAGAATAATAACATCTGCTAGATTAAAATAGATGTACAGAGAGCACCTCTGTTTCCTATATCACTCCTGATCCTGCTTTCTTTCTGGAAGACCAGCTGCATACTTCCCTTTTGATTTTTAGAAATGCCTTAACAAGAACAAGAGCAGCACAGCAACTTATTATAAACTGTCATATAGCACTAAACATCTAAGCTCTGTTCTATATCTTTTGAAAAACAAGGCCATTTAATGGTCACAATAACTTTATGAGATAGGTGATACTATTATTTCCATTTTACACATGAAGAAATTGGAACACAGAGTGGCTGGATAACTTGTCTGAAGTCATATGGAAAGTAAATGGCAGAGTTGGATCTCTGAACAACCATGAGTAGTCGTTTCCATACTGTTATCCTTCCGGTATCCATCACTTGTGCTTGATCCTGCTTGTCTTTGGTTTGTGACACTTGCAACCAAAATCCTCCTAACGTGTGCCTCACACACAGTATTTAAAATGCCTTCAAAAAATAACAGGAGTAATCATAGCAGCAGCAATCCTTCTAGCACTGGTGATTATTATTAATTTTTATATTTTATATTTTATAATTTTATATTTTACTTTTTATTACTAAAATTGAGTTATTTACTCTATAGCATGGTGATATGTGTCAACATGTAAGATACTCTGAATTGCTTATAATAAGTTTTTATTATGTAAATTTACACTGGAGTTGAGTGATAAACCAACTACTACTGTATAACAACAAAAAGGTTGAAAAAGAGACATAAAATAACTCAAAAAGCTGAATTAAGATATAAGCATATGTGTAAAGTAACTGAATAGCTTATGAAAAACTGTCAACATGTAGTCAGTGTAAGAATCAACTAAGTTTTAAATTTAAAACTGTTTTCAAGTGATTTTGCTTCGTTTTTATTTCTTCCTTATGTTTGCCTTAAGTTAATGCAGAAATTCTTATACTTAGGGAGAAATGTACTATAAATTATTGCCCTAAATGTGACAACACATTTGCAAGTTATTAATGTGCTTATTAGAGAAATATTCTGTATTTCCTTTGAAAATCTCCTAGTGCTTTTTTCTTGTTAAGAAAATCTTCAACCTTTTGCCTCAAGCATTGTTTTTTTCTGGGTGATATAATCCCAAAGAGCATTGATGACGAACAATTTTAATAGAGAGAATAAAAATACCTTTTATAATGGATATACTCCAAGAGAAATAATTTCTTTTCTAACAGACAATATTTTTTCTCAGCCTCCTTGGTTTTATGTTCAAGATCAAGACAGTAAATCTCACTTTGCCTTTCATCCTCTCTATTTATGGTTGTGTACAGTTTTTGGTCAATCCAGTCAGAGTGCCAGATAGATTACCAGCTAAAAGTTGCAAAAAGATTAACACACACAAGCACATACACACACTAAAACACTATAGAGTTAGAGATGTCCAGAAGGTAAGAATTTTGCATCACTTTTTTTCCTTTGTTTTATTCTCCTTCTTTCAAATATTGGATTATTAAAATCTCTGGGGATGTGAAGGTTGTTTATTTACAGGTATATCAAAATATAAAACAATTATTATATGATGTAATGATACAATCAGGCCGAAGTTACTACTTTTTATGAAGCTGAGGAAGAATGAATAGATTTGTAAATTGAAGTATATTTGCATTCGTAAACAATATTAAGGACGTTCCTTAACAAAAAATCAGTGAGGATTTCCTCACTCTACTTTTACTGTTCTATTTTCCCCTTGCCAGCTTGATTCAATTTTTACTGTAATTCTTATCTATTTATCTATCTTCTATTTTTCCTTTAATAGTACCCTCTCCATCTAATAGAATATTCAAGAGAACTTTAAAATCTTTAAAGAATTCTTATAAAATTAAAATGGACTGAACAACTTGAAGAATTTTAGGCTATCTTGAACAAAGACCTAAATAACCATTCAAATAACTTGACATTCTTTACAGAGAGAGAATCTTATTTTACTATTTTATTTTATTTTATTATTTTATTTATTTGAGAGAGCGAGCACAAGCAAGCAGAGCAGCAGATAGAGGGAGAGGGAGAAGCAGGCTCCCCACTGAGCAGGGAGCCCGACGTGTGGCTCGATCCCAGGACCCCAGGATCATGACCTGAGCTGAAGGCAGATGCTTAACCGAATGAGCCACCCAGGTGCCCCAGAGATATAATCTTTTACCATTACTTCAAAATTTACAAATTTGTCTATATTTGTCCTACATCTGGGACTTTAGTAAAAACCAGAGTTTTAAGATTATGGGAGCCAAGCCTTTGAACAGCTGTGTAAGTGAAACAAGTGGCTGAGTAGATATCTTCAAACCATCTCACTTTTTCAAGTATTATCAGTGAAAGTGGTCACAAGCAGAAGATATGAGCAGGATAAAGAATAGTGACAGTAAGGAAAATTTTCTGGTAGAAGAAGGATCTAGATTTGGCCAGAGACACTTATCTGATAAAGTGGCAATAAGATCAAATTTTATAGTATTTGAGGGCTTGGGAGGGTGAACCAGACTTTGTGGCTTGTGTAATTTAGTCACATAAACCTGACCCAAAATACATGCCACAGAATATCTGTGTAATTCAATTATTCTCTGTATCTCTTCCTTATTGTGAACACTAAAGATACCATGAATACTCAGTATTTATTGCTCTGGTTAAGTATCTAGTAACCACATTTTAATTTGTTTTTACATATGCTGCTTTTGACAAGTATAAGGAAATATGTCAAATTATATACTTAACTCTGTTGTATCCCTTGAAAGGATATTAATAATATATCCTATGTTTAAGGGGGAAAAAAAAAGAAAAAGAAAAGCCTAAGGTAGAAAAATTCTGTGAATGGACTCCAGTCGAGCCATTATTTGAATAATCTCATAGAGAACAGTTCCAACTCATGTGGAGACCTGCAGATAAAATATATAGAATTCTGGTTACTCTGAGCTATGACAGGGAGCTTCATTAAGGATGCGGTTCAAAATAAAGGTGATATAGTCTAGACATGTGGAATTTATACATACACTTACCTTAACCCAGTGGAAATAAATAATCAGGGCTGATTATTTGTGAATTTATAGTTCTGAGTCACACTGCAGTGGAATTACTCTCAGTGTGTACATTTGATGATATTCTTGTGGTAAGTGACTGATTCTAATATGCTGGAAAATATGCTAGACAAAGGGTATATTTAAAGTAACATCAAGTAAAAATAGAAATTCCAGTCCCCGAATAATGATAATGAAAAATTATTCAAGCAACAATTAAACAGGGATCCTCTTGTTTGCGGAACTGCCTCAGGCCATGTTTAGTTACAGAGGCTGCAGCGGCAAATCGATAGAGAGCAATGCCCCATTTATTCTGCATTGCTGGGTAATGAGGTGTTCCAACAAAGAGAATTTTCCCATGAAGTTTACCCTTTCAAAACAAACAAACAAAAAAATGTTTCTGAAAGCCACTTTCTAGCCTGTGGTCTACCAGCACTGAAACCTCTAATACTCAGATTGTCATCTGCAAATTTGAAAAGTCCATTGCTAACTCCAAAGTAAGTGTTTTTGAAATCTTTCTAAATAGTTCTGTCTGCCTTTTTTCCTAAACAGAGCTAAGGTCTCTAGAGAATAAAGAATTCAAAAGTATTAAAGTCATAACTGTTTTCAATTCTCATGTTTAATCTGGATAACACCCATACACAAAGAAAAGAAGTTCTTATATTTTCTCTTATTGAGAACTTTTTTTTTTTTCCAAAGAGGACACTGGAGAATCAGCTGGTTGACCCTAGAGCTATGCTTGGAAGTATTTCTAGAGACCATTTCTGTATGTGAACCTAGAGATGCAAAGCTGGAGAGTCCCTTCTGGCTTCCTTAGTCTAACCTCCTCATTTTAGGATGAGGAAAATGAACACCATCACGAGAAAAGACTTACAACCCATTAAGGGTCAGTGCCATTACCATATCCTACATTAAGGGTTGGAAAACCATGGCCTGCAGGTCAAATTCAGTCTTTCTTCTGTTTTTGTAAATAAAGTTTTATTGGAACACTGCCAGGTCCATTAGTTTATATATTATCAGTGATTGTTTTCATGCTACAAGTGTAGAGTTGGTTAGTTGTAACAGAGACCAAATACAGAGATAGCTGGCCCACAAAGCCTAAAACACTTACTGTCAGTCCCTTTTGGAAAACATTTGCTGACTCCTGCCGTAAATCCGCCAGTTCACTGTCCAATACTTTTCCCACTCTTTCCTAATACACAGTTTTGGCTTGCTGGATTTGCCTCATAAATAGGTACAAATAACACACAGGGACCTATAGAACCTTATAAAGAGATTCATGTGTTAGTGCTTTGTCTACATATCTGCTTCCATAGGGCAAAAATCTGAAGATCAGACTGTTTCAAACCACACTAATCTTAGACCGCATTACTTTAAAAATATACTATGTCACATTGCTCCACTCCAAATTAATGAGGTGGGAAGGATACAGAAAGAATACATCTCCTTTTAATCTTCTCCCTACAGTGCGTGTTTAGATCATTTAGTCTACTGGAGGAAGAAAATATATGAGTTAGTTGCTCATAAACCTTGCTACATTATTATTACAATAAGAAATTTGGTAATAATTTTTGATGTGTGGTATTTATTTATGAGAGTAAATATAAATTGCACCTGCTTTAGAATTGAAAACTCCTATGAATTCACTTATGACTATGAATTAAAGGATGTCTAACCCAGTAAGTAAGTGTGTCCAACCACCCCTCCCCCAACCATGGCACCGCCATCTATATAGAAGCCTGGGTAATGAGCAAACGCCTGATGAAATTCAAAACACACTTCAGACAAGCTTTCTCATGCACAAAATACTGCTTTTAATTGGTTCTTAACTAAATTAATTAAGCTGGTATGACTCACTCTCCAGTCACAACTCAACTTGAAAAACACAAAGGAATATGGCTGGGATAACAAAAGCTAAGAGTCCTGAATTGCTCCTGATTTTCATATTAACAAGGGAGTTCAGACTAGAGAGAAAAGGTTAATTTGTTTTTTAATAGGCTTTTGAAAGATGTGATCAGGTCTAGTGTGATAATTTATGGTTAATCATATGTTTAGAGGCAAAAGGGATTAATCTTTTAATATTAGAGCCATTTTTGTATAGGATAAAACAAAGTTCTCTTCATAGTAACTTTAAAAGTCGGATCAGACTTCCTTTTTGAGCAAAGGTGCCAAACTGACGTAAAAAGAGAAATTTTGTCTGAGCAGCAACATGGTAGAACAGAATGACAGAAGTACTCCTTGAACAAACCTTATTCGTAGTCTATGTCCTTCATTTTGCTGTATCTCGTGACTTAAATATTATTTCCACTGACTTTATGTTGGTGGTACTGCACGCTGAACAACTGAACATGAACTGTGTTCTGGACCTTCACAAGCCAAATGAGAGAGAAAACAATGTGTCCTTGTCTTCTCAGTCAGTCATTACTCCTAAAATTGTAATTCCTCAAGCAGAAGTTGACTAAACTCAATTGCAATTACTTTTCCACATTAGAATCTTGTGAGAAGCACCCACAAAGTGAGATATCAGTGTGCAAAAACAGTATATGACAGTAGAAGTCCACAATCTGTGTTGAGGGCTTTTATGGGTTGATTTGTGTTCCCCAAAAAAGATATAGTAAAGTCCTAAGCCCCAGTGCCTCAGAATGTGACCTTATTTGGAAATAGGATCTTTACAGAGGTAAAGCTCAAGTTAAATGAGGTCAATAGGGTGAGTCCTAATCCAATATTGCTGGAATCCTCATAGAAAGGGGAGATCTGGCCACAGACAAACATCCACGCAGGAGAGATGATAGGGGGACATACAGGGAGCAGACAGCCATGTGCCTGGAGTGATGCATCTGTAAGCCAAGGAATGTCAAGGATTACTCCAAACAGCAGAAGCTAGAAGAGGCAAGGAAGGATGCTTCCCTAGGATGTTAGAGGAAGCATGGCTCTGCTGACACCTTGAATTCTCTCCTCTAGTCTCTAGGACTGTGAAGCCATAAATTTCTATCGTTTTAGGCCACTCGGTTTTGGATGCTTTGGTACAGCAGCCCCAGGAAACTAATACAGGACATTAGGCACAATCGTTTTGTTTCATGGCCTAGTGAAAAACTTCAGGAAAAGAGTGAGAAAGCTAGATAGAAATAAACAATGTTAATATTGTGTGAGATACCTGCATTTTGGAAATTTAAAAATCGATCTTATGTGGCTAGAAGAGCAGCACCATTTCAGAAATGTGAGACCACCCTCACTTTGTTCATCTCCTCCTATTGAATCAGTCTTGATGAGACCTGACACTTTGGGTGGCATTTCTGCCATTGAGACATACATCTCTTATGGGTAGATGGGATACATGAAGGCTCAGATATGATGCTATGCTTGCCCATTGGTTCAATGCCAGTGACTGACAGGGTCGATAAGTACGCAGACATAGTGTAGGATCTAATCATAAAAGCTCTACTTGAAAGACCTTCCAAATATAAGTTGTGTCTTGGAGAAATATATATAATTAGGAGAAATTATTTATTGTTAATAGGGGCTTTATAGATGTGAAAGGACCTTTAAATTTATCCTGTCCAAACCCTTGCTGAACACCACAGGGCTTTTTATGTAATGCAAATGTAACTTCCGTCGGTAACCACTTCCCCTCTTAGCACCGCCAGGACCGTTGGACTGCACCTGCAGACACAGCTGCCTGCAGACACAGCTTCAGCCTGGCCTCTGAGGTGGGCTGATCTCCTGGGTCTCGCCCTCTCACACATCTGGGCCTGGCTCCGTGCTCTGACCTACTTTCGATTTCACGTTCTTGGCTCCATAAATTCGTTTTATTTTCTACTCATGTAATTGTGTCTGAGTCTTCAACCATATCAAATGAGTTAAATAATAAATCATAGCCAAAGCCTTCTCCTCTAGCCGCTGTGTCATCTTCTCAATCCCGATCATTCGGAGCTTGTATCAGCTTCAAGTTACCCCCACTACCAAAGAATCTTTTACCCTCAAGTGTCAAGTCAATCCATGACCTACGACAAACTCAATTCCTTCATCTCAATTCTTCTGAGAAAATTTACTAATGACCTCGGTTTTCTTAGTTGCAAACTCACCTTTGTATTTTTTGTTGTGTCCTATTTTTGAAAATCTCCCCTCTTTAGGTCCACATACCAACTAATTGGATGCCAGTTTAGACCATTATGATGAGGGGAAGAATACAGATTTCATCCCAGGGGGGCTAACTTTTAGCTTTATACAACACACATGTCACTGCATTGTACACAGAAGCCAGCTAAACGTCTGCTAAATACAACACACACGTCACTGCATTGTACACAGAAGCCAGCTAAACGTCTGCTAAATTTAGTATAATGCTGGTACATAACTTAGAAAACGCACTGTACACATTTTATGAAAAAAAATTCATTGCTCACTTCAGACAAGGAAGAAGCTTTGAAGAGAAGTACATGGAATAGAGAGGAAGGAGACACTAAATGTTTGAATCCTACCAATCTACCCTGGATGTTGACAGAAGGACAAATAAAAATCTTAAACCCTCTGTGTATCTATTTTTTTTTTCTTTTCAAAACCGGTAGTTATATTTAGGCATATTTTAAAATGTATGCAAATATTTGAAAGACACCATTATGAATTTATTCAAGTATATAGATATGTAATTTCACAGTTTTCAAAGTAGTTTAATATAGTAAGTTTATCTGTTCCTTCCACTTAGTCTGGAAAGTGTCAGATAGAAAAATGGTGGCTCCTACAGAGTATTACCATTCCCAAAGTCACATAGAGCCACAAACTGGTCAAATCAAAATTCAAATACTTAATATGTATTGACTCAACAAACACTAATTTAGGTACCTACTTTATGCTAGACCTATGCTTGGAGGAGGCCAAGAATTTTCTTCTTATATCATTATGGCTTTGAACCATATGCTCTAAATAGATAAAATAGAAAGATAATCATTTTTAAAAGTCGTTGAATTGTTTCAAAACAGTGTCATATTTTTTCTTTTGGTTTAAGCAGTAGAATTGTTTGAATCTCAAAATATACAATCCAAAGCATTAAATGATTATTTTTGAACAGTTCTGAGCTGTTAGTATATTATTTACATGGTGTGAAATTATAGTATCTTCTTTAGATTAACTTTATGTCTAAGTATCAGTAAACATGAACAATGCCACTATTAAAATGACTTTAACTTGGAAACCATATCTGTACTTTTCTAATAGAACTATGGAGTCACACTCATAATTAGATTTTGTAACCCAAAATAAAGCATCCTGTTTTGTTTTATGTAAACAATAACTGACAGGAGAGATATCATATCAATAACTTTCTTGTCATCTTTGTTAAAAAGAATCACTTGCTTGTTTTTTTTTTTTTAAGATTTTATTTATTTATTTGACAGAGAGAGACACAGCGAGAGAGGGAACACAAGCAGGGAGAGTGGGAGAGGGAGAAGCAGGCCTCCTGCAGGGAGCCTGATGAGGGGCTTGATCCCAGGACCCTGGGATCATGACCTGAGCCGAAGGCAGATGACTGAGCCACCCAGGCACCCCGTGAATCACTTGCTTGTTTTCTATGATCCAAATGGAAGGCCTGGATACAGAATCTTTTATTTTTTTATTATTTATTTATTTTAAAGATTTTATTTATTTATTTGGGAGAGAGACAGCGCACAAGCAGGTGGGAGGGGCAGAGGGAAAGGGACAAGCAGGCTCCCAGTTGAACAGGGAGCCCCACGTGGGGCTCGATCGCAGGATCCTGGCATCATGACCTGAGCTGAAGGTAGACACTTCACTGACTGAGCCATCCAGGCACCCCCAGAATCTTTTACAATAAAAAACATTGCTGCCTAAAATCTAACTGAATGTACCAGGGCATTCAAAATGGCTTTGTAAATTGCCTTAATCAGGGAATTGAGAAAAAAAAATATCGACTTTAGGTAATTTGGAATTGTGTTACAACCAAACCAGCTTTCCTTGTAACTCAGTGCTCAATGTCCTGCTTTTCTATCTTTAAACAAGTTATCCATTTCACAGGCATTCAGAGCCTTTTTTTTTTTTTAATTGAAGTAAATTGTTATATAACATGATACAAGTTTTAGGTGTACAGCATTGTATTTGGTATTTGTATACACTACAAAGAGATCACTGCCATAAGTTTAGTTACCTTCTCTCACCTTAAAATTGAACTCCTTCGCCTATTTTGCCCATCCCCCCAACTCTATTCCCCTCTGGTAACAACTTTTCTCTGTATCTGAGTTTTTGTTTTATTTGTTTTGTTTTTTAGATTCTACATATAAGTGAAATCATACATGATTTGTCTTTTTCTGCTTAACTTATTTCACTTAGCATAATACCCTTAAGGTCCATCCATGTTGTTGCAAATGGCAAGGTCTCATTCTTTTTTATGGCTGAGTAGTAGTTCATTGTGTATATATTGTTATGTAATATCCTTCTTTATCTTCTGAACTTATTGTTCAACCTTACCCTAGCTTTTGTTGTTTCTTGGCCCTTTGTGATTTTCAAAGTAGCCTGATCTATTCTTGTTCAGTCCCAGTTGTTGAGAATATGCCAAGAGTATGCCCAGTTGTTGAGTTAGGTCCCAGTTGTTGAGAGTATGCCAAGTCGTTGTTCCAAAGGAAAGGGTCTCAGACAGTGCCTAGTTTCAGGCTAATTGTAAGCAGGACTCTCAGGCAGCAGTTTTAAAGTATAAATATATGTACTCTTGGAAGTGTATATAACTTCCAAACCGGGAGATCTGGAAGCGTCTCCTGGGTGACAGTTGCAAAAATTGTGGCTTTTGTTGTGTGTATAAGCCCCTTTCTGAGAAGTATCAGCAAGCTGCAGAGAGGCTGAGGGAGGGCACATTCTCTGGGCTGGGGGGCTTCTCTAGCCTCTGGATGTGTGGCTGACCCGGGGTCTGTCCCTCCGTCTGAAACTCCAAAATAAGAAAATAGGCCTTTTTCACATGAGGGTTGGGGGTATGTTTCAGTATAATGTTTGTGCAGTGCCCTGGTGGTAACCTGCAAAGGACTGTCTTTGTGATTCTTTTTAGACCCTTGAAGCCTAGAAACACAATTCTCTCTGGCCACCATAGCCAGGTGCTAATAAGTCATGCCCTGTGTGGGCTGCAGGTGCTTGCTGGCTGGGATGAGGTGGGCTAGGCTGCAGCTGTTGTGCATGGGGGGGGGACTCCCACTAAGGCTAGTTTTCTAGAGGGGTGGTGCAAAAAAAATGGCATCCCCCAGCACTGGCACCAACGAGGCAGAAGGAAAATGCAAAAATGGTGCCCACTATGGCCTCCAGCCCTGGAGAGAGTCCCAACAGATTCCTACCTCTCTAGCAGACACATTAAGAATAACAAGTGAGTGTTTTTGCATATGTTTTAGGCATCTTTCAAACTGTGGCTTTGGTACTGGGTCCCAGGGCAAGTGGGTCCTTGTGTGAGTCCGTTAAGAACAAATTTTCCATTCCCTGGGCCCTATGGTTCTCTTGGAAGTAAGCCTCATAGTTTTTTTTTTTTTTTTTTAAGATTTTATTTTATTTATTTGAGAGAGAAAGAGCAAGAGAGAGGGAGAGGACAAGAGGGATAGGGTCAGAGGGAGAAGCAGACTCCCCGCTAAGCAGGGAGACCAATATGGGACTCAATCTCGGGACTCCAGGATCATGACCCAAGCCGAAGGCAGTCACCCAACCAACTGAGCCACCCAGGCACCCAGCCTCATAGGTTTTTAATTCCAGGTGCTTTGGAGGTTCATCTCTCTAGTGCAGTTCCCAAGGGTTGGGATACCGCATGTGGGACACAAATGCCTTTCTTCTCAGGGACAAGCTCCACAGTATGAGATCCTTCCCCACTGTGGGAGCAGAGCCTGGAGTGAGGTTTCTTGAAAGACCATGTCTCTGCCCTTTCTACCTGTCTCAATGTGGCCCTTTTTTTTTTTTTTTTAAGATTTTATTTATTTATTTGAGAGAGAGAATGAGATAGAGAGCATGAGAGGGGGGAGGGTCAGAGAGAGAGGCAGACTCCCTGCTGAGCAGGGAGCCTGACGTGGGACTCGATCCCGGGACTCCAGGATCATGACCTGAGCCAAAGGCAGTCGCTTAACCAACTGAGCCACCCAGGCGCCCATCAATGTGGCCCTTTTATCTTTTGTTGCAGAGGTGCTGTTCAGCTAGCTTCCTGGTTCTTTTGAGAGGGGATTGTTTGACATGTAGCTGTAGATTTGTGTTCATGGAATGAAGTGAGTTCAGGATCTTTCTATGGCATCATCTTCACTAAGTCTCTCCAAAAGCTTTTAATGACCTGTCATTTGAAATAATCCATGGATATTTATTTTTACTAATTTATGTATTCACTCCAATCTCCACTTTACTCATTAAGCTGTGGGCTTTTAAATTCTGTAGTATACTGGTTCTATAAATCTGCAGAGTTTGTTATAGCTTTCAGTACCATTCTATAATCCTGGGGTATGGCTTTGAAATTTGCAGGCACCCTGAACCTCCAGATAATAACGTGATGGGTAAAGTCAGCTGATTGTTCAGGCCAGGCCTTGCTGGGAAGTTAACACCCTCACAGACTCACCATGTCCCAGCGTTCCTGATTCAGATGCTCACTTTGTTGGTATATCCAAGTGTGATCAGTCTCTCATTCTCAGTGATCATACTTAAAAGAGATTGATTTATAAGCCAGAATGCTAATAATTTACAACTGGGTAGGAGAACTTGGCATCTGCTCACCATAGTCCCTTCCAAGTGAAAAGATTTATTCAGAGAAATGAAGATCAAGAGGTTGCCTGTTGAGTACTATATAATAGAAAAGAAATTTACTATTTTAAAAGGATTTCTTTATCCTAACTGAAAACAATTTGCCTCCATTGCAGAGGAATTTTAGTTTAAAGGAAAGGGATCCATCATTAGGATACCACTGTCCTCTGAGGATATCAAGAAAACTAACAAAGCTCTAACTCATTACATTTCAATACCTCACCCTTTGTTGCATTTAATGTTACATACCTCCATTTTCTTTCAAGACACATTGAACATTTATTTTTGTTATCTTAGATTTTTAAAGTTATAAGAAAACTCATTAATTTTGTTAAGAAGTTTTGTCAAAATTATAGCATGAATTATTTCTTTGGTTTCTCAAACACCCGATTCTAAATATTGTTTCACCTTGCTTATTCACAATTTTACATTCATTTATTCAAAAATAGCATAATGAGTCTTGTTCATTTCAATCAAAGAGAATATATCTTTCTTCTCTCTGAACTTTCAATTACTTCCTTCAATAATTTCCTTGAATAATTTGTAGAACTACCTTTGTAATTCAAGTTTGGACTCGATTTTTAAAGTCTATTCTGGTTAATTCTAATATTCTAGAGAATACCTAAGTTGATTCTAGGTCCCTGTTCTAAAGTTTTGCCTCATGGAGGATATTTCTGGAAATCTGAGCTCTCAGTTGTCTGTCATTAACAACAGGAAAGAAATGAATGCTTCAATGAACCCTCAGAGATTGTTTTAATATGGAATATGGATTTATCTATTAGCTCTATTCCTCGAGTTAAGCCAAAGGGGTCAATAATATTATGGGGTTAATCAGCTTTAAACATGAGCTAAATATTCCAAAACATGACAGCATACATCACCATAAAAATCACAGAGAATGTAAATTTTCTCAAGGATACAGACTCTGGTTATTCTCCTAATCTTCTTACCCTTTTTTGTGATTAGTTTTCAGTATTATATTTATGTTTTAATATAATATATTTTTAAGGAAGATGAATATATCAAATTTCATCTCTCAAAGTCATACTGATTCCTCATAAATATAGATAGATCCCCAAAAAGGGCATATCCAGTCTGTTGCAAACAAGACTGTTAAAAAGACAAGCAGGAATTTTCTCCCTTGACCTTGATAGGGTTGCAAGCAGATCTTCCCTCTTTTCCGAAGTGTTAGAGGATGATAGCTTACTCTCCTCAGTCTGAGAGTTGAGTCACTGTTTTTCCAAGCCAGGGGAAAGAATCAGACATGCTGCTGAAGAAAAAATTAAGGTTGGCTCAAATATCAGATAAGCACCTACAAAGTATAGTCTATCACTTTACTCAATATGAGATCTAGACTTATGATAGTCCATCAACTTTCAGATCTTACATTGTGTTTGGCTTCAAACTATGAATTTCTAAGGAAGTTCATGAGGAGATAATGAGGGCTATAGCAACATATAATTAATCTGATCATGAGGGCTATAGCAACATGTAATTAATCTGATTATATTGAGATTATACTTTCTAAAAATAACTAATACATAAAACAATTATATTACACGGTGGGTGCAAGACATAATGTATAGGTATGTTTTGTCTTTTTAAATAAAATCTGGTACACAAATATATCCACTTATTAATGGAGATAAATGAAGTAATATTCGGCACTACAAAAAACATCCCTGGCTAACCTCTAATAATAAGAACTTTAAGTGCATTAAAATATGATTCAATTTAGAAAATTTTTTCATGTATTTTTTAGAAAAACATCTATTTCATAAATGTAATTTACAAATGAATGCAAAACTTGTCTGTGACATTCCTGGTCTGTTTCCCCTTTGTAATCACAAAACTTGGATTCTTACAGAACAACTAATAATTTGCTTTTGTTTGTTTTATGTCTTTGGGGGAAAACATTGGTATTTAGAAATACAAGCATCAAAAAGCTTACAGATAATAAATATTGCAAAAAGAGAAATAATCATGTAGCTTTGTAAAATTCTTGTGAAATATTTTTGCCCCAATTGCTATTAATCTGAAAGTTCATGGTCTGGAAGAGAAAACTGCCAACTGAACCTGCCTCAGCGATAACAGGACTATGACTGAATTTCATTTGTGGCCATCAAATATGCCCTAAAAACATTAGCAAAAGACATGAGGACATTCCCTCTTTTAAGCAATTTCTAACTTGTGTTAACAGTGGCTGCCAGAACACCCCTCTGTGTGTGCCCATGGAACAAATAATGACAGACTCTTGGATGTTTAAAGAAAGAAATTGATCTCAGCAGTAAGAAAGATAAATTTAGAGAGTATATTCTATTTTGTTTAGCACTGCCTTCAGATGGGTAATAGAGAAGATGCCAAGTTCTGTTTCTTGGTCTTTGAAATTTCTTTCTAATTGGTTTCAAAGGCTAATCCCAGCCTTTAAAATCATGGCATTCATTCATCTAACTCTCAACATTCATGGGATGCTTATTATGTGCTCAATACCAGCCTATGCACCAAGGATAAAATAATGAGTAAAAACTGCCATGCTTAAAATAAAATAATCTAAGCTTCTCAAAAACATCACACCTATGAATCAATTTTAGTATTTTTAGGAAATTATTTAAATGCTGGTCTAATTTCAGATTTTACAAAGGCCCCGATTCAGGACTTGTAAAGCCTGAAAACTATGAATAAAAATACATACTAAATGTTCTATATCTTTCGATAAAATTACACACACATGCACACATTCATACTTGCTGTCTTTTTTAAACAGTGCTGGCAAGAAACCCCAGCATTTAATGGAATTTTAAAATACATTTTTTAAGTGTCCAATGTAAGAAAATGTACTCCTGTGTCTAATTGTAACATTATTTGATAAAAGCAAAGAATTCTAGGTTCAAATTTTGCCACTCAATTTACTAGATCACAGGTTTATTCCATTTAGTAAAGAACCCAGGAGAGGTTATGTGAAAGGGTAAATAAACAACTGTTTAACCCTCACTCAGGAAATAATTATTTACTCTTATCCAATCAACTCAGCAAAAAGGCAGAATTATTATTTTTTTTTTCAAGAGGGGGTAGAAAACTTATGAAAGCGTGTGAAAGTGAAGTTGATGTAGTTTGTGAGCATGAACTCATTAAACAGCTACGGGGCCTGTGTGATGGCGGGGCACACAGGAAGCATGAGCCCATGTTTGTGTCCGACCAAGGAAGCTTTCACTCCAGACTCCGTCTGAAAAAAAGTACTCTTTGTGTAAAAAACTGGCAGGAGAAAATACCTCCCTTTACAGTAGCAAAAGCAGACTGTAGAGGCAATAAGTAAGAGAGGCACAGAGAGCCGAGCAGAAGAGGGCAAAAGGGGAAGTGCAAACTCTTCTTCAGTAGAAGTACCTAGTGGTCCATGTTGGGCTGAGCATATTAAAGGGAGGCAACATGTCAGCATAGAGTTACAATGGTTGGTGCCTAATAGGACTGTTGAACAATTATATAAACCCAGGCTGCGGATTTTCTGTAAATAACAGGAGTGTGCTGGTGATGATGATCCTGGGAGAAGCATGGCAGCAGAATTTGGATAACTTAAGACCCAGAAAAACCGTTCCCAGACCCACAAGGCAAATGAATGTTTTTTTTAGTTTCTTAGGGGAAAGACTTAAAATTAACCTCAGTGTTTTCACATTTGTTATTTGTTTTCTGAATACAGTGAGGTTTATGTTACTTAAGATATATTTTAAGCTGTAAAGCATTCTTACTCCATAGGACAGCTCAATAATTCTCATAAATACTTTTATTATAGTCACAAACACCTCTCAGATAATTCAGGATTAGTTTTCACTGTCATCCTGGGATTCGATGTAGAAAACAAAACAATATCGGGTAAATACAAATATATGCATCTGTGTATGTAGGTAGTAACAAACCTGGAAACAGATTGAATGATCATCTATAAGAAAAGGTGAAATAAATTAGGGAACATTCATTGTGCAACTATATTGCGGGTCCATTAAACAATATAATTGAAGTAACAGTAGTCTTTAAGAGTTAACTAGAAAGTAGTCGCAGGTGAAAAAAGCAACGTGCAGAAGAGTGAAGTATACATGTTTGTGTAAAGTGCCCAAGGGACCCCAAACCCTTTGTATATGTATGTGTATGCATGCACACATTTATAACATATCCCTATTATTGTAAGATTAAGTATGAAAAGAATAGAGGAGGGTCCATACTATATGGTTAACAAGTTCTTGAGAGAGTCAGGTGTGCAGAATGGTGCTGTTTTGAAGATAAAAGAAAAAAAGAACAAAAAAGCAAAGTCAAACAATAGAAGAAAGAAGAAAAAAGCTGTTCTTTAAAAAAAGCATGGATATTACATTGTTTATATAGTTATGCATCATTATATGTGTCTATGTGTATGAAGAACTTTATAATTTCAAAATTCAAAAAATGATTCTATTTCACAGTGTTAAAAATATTAAGTGGCACACAGTTTTTGTTGTTGTTGTTCTTGAGGTTTGAACCTCATTTCAAAAAGAACATTTATTCAATTACTTTTATTTATTTACAGTGTTGACAGTCAAATCCAAATTTTTAAATGTAATTTGGGATCATTTCTGAAACTAAATTTTCTGGATAATATTATGATACTCATGGAAAACAATAATATATTCAGACAAATGTTTCTATGTAAACTCTCTTAGCATTTTCTAAATCTAATTTTGATAGTTTCTGAAGCATAACTTAAAATATAATAGTTTTAATGTCCAAATATTAAATACATGTAAGGATGTTATCAGTATTACTATTCAGCATCTAGCTGCATTTGATAACTTTTAAAATTTGTTTTGCAAAATTGGTAATAAAGGATGATATGTATATACATATATGTACATATATATGCATATATTCATATACACATATATACAGATATATATGTAGCTGTTTGTTTTCTGGTTACAATCTTGGTTAGGTATAGCAGAGATTTACTATTTCCTATTTAGTATTTCATGTATAATGCAGGGAAATGTCTTTTTAATTTTGAATTATTAAAGAATAGGAATGAAGTTACATTTTTTTCTGGAAGTCCTTTGGTATTTTGCTTTAATAGAATGAAGTAGATGAAGTATTTCTAATTGACACATTATTTTATATAAAGGTTTTTTCAAAGTTAAAAAATTTAACTCCCGAAAAATATAAATATTCTCCAGTGATATCTTGAATGATTAGCAAATTTTATTTTTTTCTCACTTTGTGAAAGCTATATTTTGGCAAGCCCTAGAGAGTCACAATTTTAAATGTCCAAATTAATTAGTTCAAGTTTGTTTGCAAACTTAGGTTACTTTAAGAGTAAAAATTGTAGGTTTCTCTACACCCAGTATATTCTGGGGAAAAAGTTTTGGACTAACAACAAAATGTAAACTTCAAATATAAACAAGTACACAGGCCAGAACCCTGAAAAGGAAATAAGAAAACTGAATTGTCAATGGCACATTACACTTCAAACAACCTTGATCCATTTTGTACATAGACCCATTCCCTGATTCATGAAAAACTTAATACCAGCTAATATTTATTGAGTGCGCTGTATGCCAGTCTCTTAAAATAATACTGTGAAATAGGAACTATTATTATAATTTTATAGATGAGGAAAATAAAGCACTAAAAGATTAAGCACATCGTTAAGAAATTCAATGGGTATAAAGTTTCAGTTATGCTAGATGAAAAAGTTCTAGAGATCTGTTGTACAACGTAGTGGCTATAATTAACAGTTCAATATTATGCACCTCAAAATTTGTTCAGAGGGTAGATTTCATGTTGTGTTTCTGCCACAAAAACAAAAACAAACAAAAACAAAGGGACATAGGGCAACTCTGGGAGGTGTTGGATATGTCTATAACCTTGATTAGAGTGATGGTATTATGGGTGTTTGCATATGTTCAAACTCATCAAATTGTACACAATAAGTATGTGAAGTTCTTTGTATGTTAATTACACCTTAATAGAGTTGTTAAAACAAAAGAAGAGAAACTTGTTTACGTCACTTAGCCAGCATATGTAGAGCTGAATTCAAAACCAGACAGATTATGCTCCTAACTATTACATCAGGGTTTCTCAACATCAGTACTACTGACATTTTGATTCAAATAATTTTTCGTTTTGTTGTAGGGGAGGTTGCAATGTATTGTAGGATGTTCAGTAGCATTCTTGTCCTATACTCACTAGATGCCACCCCATAAAAATCACGACAATCAACAGTTTCTCCAGATATTGTCAAATGTCCCATGGGAACAAATCTCCCCCAGCTGAGAAGCACTGGGTTACCCTAATCAGAACATTAGGAATCATGACTTAATGGAGGAGGAAAAAATGAAAATCAGGGCTCTATTGAGAATGGAGGAAGAAGATATAGATATTGGGTAAGTAATTTAGAGTATCCAAGAGCCATATAATAATTATTTATCGGCCTTTGTCTTCTAGAATGAACATTTTTTTTTTTTTTGAGGTTTTGTTTTGCTTCCTGCTTTTCTTATTGCTAGTACTGGGAATATGCTATGTTCTTAATATATTGTTATTGAATGGATATATAAATCATCCATTGCGGAAGGGATTTCTTTAGTGCTCTTTTCATTCTACCCAACAATCATTCTATAATTTGTCATTCTGTTCTATAATATTCCATTGTCAAAAGTCCTCTAGGGGAAAAAATTGCCTAGGCTGAGATCCATTGCACCTCTCGCTTGCTAATACATACATTTTCATTGATTTGATTATTTAAAACTTGTATTAGACCAATTATTTTGGTTCTCTAGCAAGAGTGAAGGATCAAGATGAGAGGGGGGACCGCTCTTTTTTTCTCCCCCACAGCACTACGGCACCCTCATATCTCATCATACCCACTCTCAAATTCTGGATTCCAGACAACCTAAGATACTTGTTCTCTGAATGCAAGTCCTTGTTATATGTTACCTCTTTTGTCAGGAAGGCTCTGCTTCCCACCTTTATCTAGCCAACTCCTATTGCTCCTTAGGACTCTTCTCTCAGAATTGACATCCTAATAACTCAAGGATTCGCCACAGTTTCTCATATGCTCCTATATATCTTACCTATAACTCCAGCATGGCATTTATCACAAAATGCATTTGTGTCATTTGTTTTTTTCTTTTCCTGTTAAACTGTAAGTTTATTAAGAGAAAAGTATATCATTATATATACTCTCACTGCCCAGGACATAGTAGATCTCTACCTGTTGAATGGATAAAGATTAAAATAGAATAGTTGACAATTGATGAAGGCCAATTATTGAATGATTTACTCAAGAAAATTTTTAAAAAGTTTTAAAATATAAGTTTAGGTTAGCATCTATCCCATGGCTTTTTGTTGAGTTACTAGATGACTATATGACAACTAAGAACTCTAAAAAACAAAACAAAACAAAAAAGAAACAAAAAACTTAACACACTTAGAAATGCTACATAGCATAAGAGAAGCTTTGAGTGTCAAATCCCAAGTTTGGCACTTGTAACTGCTGTGTGACCTTGATCTGCATCCTCTAAAATCTTTGAACATTATTTTCTTCATATAACAACACCTATGGGATTGCATTAAGAATTAAGTGAGATAATATGCACAAATAGCTAATGCAGTCCCTAGTCTGTGGGCAGGAAGACCCCATTATTTCTTGTACAAATCAAGATCTATTTGAAAGTGAGAGACTGGGACAAAAAGAAGAATCATGCACTGTTTAGCACCTGCCCAAGGCACGGGATACCAATAAAAAGTAGCCAAGATTCTTTGTGGCCTATTCCTAGAGAAGTAGCGATATGGTTATAGTGTGTAACAATACCATTAAAAACAAGCATATTTTATGGCTCCTCATCCCATACCCTGCCCATGTCATAATTTTTAATAGCACTAAATTTACATGAAATAAAAATGAATTCTCAGCTATCTTTTCTATCATTTTGAAGATTGTTATATTTGCTGATAATGTAATCTGGCCTTCTTGAACATTTAAACAAATACGTAGGTTGGCTCCACAGATGTGTAGAACACAGTATATCCCTGGAGTTTCCACCTAGAAAAACAGCTTCCATTTTACTTCTGTTTAAATATGAGTTACATTGAGAAGGATGCCATATGACATGCTTACAAAAGCTCAGGTTTTCATGGGTAGATGGCCTTGTGATTGAAACATGATATATATTAAAAATTAAGATAACTACTTGGTTATATGCTACATTAAGTGGATATCTTGGTTTACACTGTACTATTGAAGCAGTAACTACTCTTCAGAGAATTTATACCTATGGTTAAAAATGACAACCAGAAGCTGAGAGGTGAGCCTGGATTATCACAACCTTATATTCAAAATAAAAATAACTTTTCCATAGGAGAAGAATGTGACAAAATTTAATTATTCTTCAAAAGTATGCTATTATACTTCTTTTAATGTTTATGACTTTATGTAACCATCACAATACACTTTTATCTATGTGTAAGATATATATCTGTAGATCCACCTATGTATGTGTTTAGGCAGTACTGACTGAGGTGAGCTAGACTCTAACTCCCATGGATCCAGTGTGGATAATAAACTTTATTATCTGCATTTTATGTACATTCACCTTCACAAGTCAAGGCTATAGACACAGAGTTAGTGGATATGATACACAATCATGGAGTTTATATTCAGAATGTTTCTCATCAATCCAAGTTTTTATATATATAATGAATATATATATATGAATGTATTTGTTATCTTTTGCTAAATTATTTTAGTGACTTAGATTTTCAAAGAAAATTTACAAATGACTCTAAGCCCATTTAAAGAAAAAAACTCTTCTAAAGGATATCAAACAGCTCTTGATTGGTTCTCCTTGCAAATATGACTGCCTTTCCAACTCTATGGATAATATTTGACAACAAATCATTGATATTTAAGAAAGTTTAAAGGTATTAGATGATACCATTGTAGATGTGCTCTGATCCTATGCATTTAAGGGTGATGACACCAATCACAATCACAGCTCAGGAAATGTCCTGTTCACATGGGTACTGACCATCAAAATCTCCAAACTGAGGGTTGCTGGAGTGGTGGGGGGTGGGAGGGATTGGGGAGGGTATGTGCTATGGTGAGTACTGTGAATTGTGTAAGACTGTTGAACCACAGACCTGTACCTCTGAAACAAATAATACATTATATGTTAAAGAAAAAAAAGAAGAAGAAGATAGCAGGAAGGGAAAAATGAATGGAGGGGAATCGGAGGGAGAGACAAACCATGAAACAGTATGGACTCTGAGAAACAAACTGAGGGTTCTAGAGGGGAGGGGGCTGGGGGGATGGGTTAGCCTGGTGATGGGTATTAAAGAGGGCACGCTCTGCATGGAGCACTGGGTGTTATACGCAAAACAATGAATCATGGAACACTACATCAAAAACTAATGATGTAATGTATGGTGATTAACATAAAATAATAAAATTTAAAAATCCCTCCATTTATTGGCCTGGCCAACGTGTGAAAAGAAAGCGGTACTTGTCTCTCCCTCTGTACAATGTGGCAGACAAGATTTAAGAAGAGTGTTCCAAATATGGATGTTTTCCTCGAAGAGGATGAGTTGAAGAAGGGAGAAAGAGGAATAAAAAGGAAAAATTGTATACAATCTGGAAATATTTAATCCATACAAAGCTAATTATTTGGCAAACGGTTTAATTTTCAGTGCAAAAAGACAACTGCTGATATTTCAATTTCAGTGTGAGTCTTTAACGCTGCAACTCAATCCAGATCCCACTTCTAACTTTAGATCACACTTCCCAAAACTCTTTTATTGACAAGTGAAACTACCAGGTAGACTGGCTGGAATGAATGAATAAATAAATCTCTTGCATATCATAACTATAATTAACATATACTCCAACATATACTCCATTATTTGAATAGAAGTAGATCAAAGGTGACATATTACTCTAAAATATGTTATAATTTTAGTTTTGTAAACCTCTTTTCTTATGAAGGAAAAGCTTAGTTTCTACATATAGTAAAATCTCAATAGTTGGTAAATGATACCATGTTATTAAAATCACTTGTGACAGAAGAACAATAAGTAAAGGATGGCATTGTATGAATAGCAATAAAAGTAATGAAACTAAATAACTTAGGGAAATATCACAATAATGATCAAATGAACAAAGGCAAACATAATTTATTATTTGAATTTTTACCAAATGATATTGAAGCTTCATTGTTTTCCTGTCACTTACAAATAATAAATTTAATTTATATGGTAGTTTCCCCCTATCCATGGGGGATATATTACAAGACCCCCTAGTGAATGCCTGAAATTGTGGATAGTACCAAATATAAATTTATTTTATCATATATATATAATGTATATATATGATAACTTTTAATTAATATTAAGCCTGTCTTTTTTTCAAGTAAAGGACAATAAAGCAATCTCTTCTCAAGTGCATTGTAAAATAAAATCACTTAAGATATCTGTTATTTTGGTTGCAGTCTATTGGCATTTTCCCTGGGTAAATTTTTCAGGGCTGAGGAGTGAAAAACAAACAGAATAGAATTGGAGAAAATAATCCTAAAACTACTTTAGTACATAATATATTTCAGGCACCAATATAAGTTCTTCTTTTGGTCCTTGTAACTATCTATAATATAGATACTATTATTTTTCCCATTTACCAATGAGAAAACCAAGGTTCAGATAGACTAAATGATAGCCCAAGATCACAGAGCGAAGAAGTGATTGAGATTGGAAGTATGGATGGTCAAAATTGACACAGAACTCTAAAAATTTATTATAATTCTGACTCTGGTTCCAGAGTCTGTTTTATAACCATACTGCTATCTTGATTGTAACTAGAGTATCTTCTAATTATTTGTACTATCCTAAGTTAATACCACTCTTCTGCATCCATTTTTTGTTCCAATGGAAACTATCAATAAGAGGACTTCTTTTCTACCATGCTTGTATGGACAGACCTAAGTAAGCTCTCCATAGGTAACTGTCTCTAAAACTGAAATCCTTGAAAGATAAGGAATTTTTATCCTCTTTATTGAAGAAAGTATAATCTGTGACTTGTTGCAAGGCTCTCTCAAGCAAGCAACATCATGGACACTGTGCACTCAGTCAATAATTTGAGTTAAATAAGATTCTTTCATGCTGCTTAAAAAATGTGCTGTAAAACTGAACTGCTTAAAAGACTTTAAAATATTTTGATGTTTATATTTAATTAATATTAATATTCAAATATTTATTTAAAAATATTTCTAAAGTAGATGAGGAGAGTCTATTAGCTTAAGTATCCTACATCCCTTTCTTTCTTGACAATGAGATAAATTTAACTCAAGCAAGTAAGCATAAAACAAATTTCATCCTAATATTTAAAAGACTAATCACACTTAGTTAAAAACATTTTGAAGTAAACTGATAGTTGGTGTTGTTTTATTTTTTATTATTTTATTTATTTTTTGTAAGATTTTATTTCTTTGAGAGAGAGAATGAGAGAGAGAGATCATGAGAAGGGGGAGGGTCAGAGGGAGAAGTGGACTCCCCACCCACAGGCAGCCCAATGTGGGACTCGATCCTGGGACTCCAGGATCATGACCTGAGCCGAAGGCAGTGGTTTAACCAACTGAGCCACCCAGGCGCCCATTTATTTTTTAAATTGAAGTACAGTTATACAGTGTTACAGTAGCTTCAGGTGTACAACATAGTGATTCAACAAATATATAGGTTATGCTATGCTCATAGGTATAGCTACCATCTGTGACCACTGTTATAGTATCGTTGACTATATTCCCTATGGTGTACTTTTCTCCTCAGGATTTATTCATTTCATAACTGGAAGCCTATACCTTCCACTCTCCTTAGTCCATTTTTCCCATCTTCCCCTCCCCCTCCCTTCTGGCAACTATCAGTTTGTTCTCTGTAGTTGCAGATTTGTTTCTGCTTTTTATGTTTGTTTCATTTTTTAGATTCCACATATAAGTAAAATCATATAGCATCTGTCTTTCTCTGTTTGACTTATTTCACTTAGCTTAATAACATCTAGGTCCATCTATGTTGTTGCAAATGGCAAGGTCTTATTTTTTATGGCTGAGTACTATTCCATGGTATGTATGTGTGTATACACACATATACACATATATGTGTGTATACACACACACATAAATACCATATCTTCTTTTTTCATCTATTGATGAACACTTAGGTTGCTTCCATATATTAGCTATTATAAAATGCCACAGTAAGCACAGGGGAGCATATAACTTTTCAAATTAGTGTTTTTGTTTTGAGTAAGGTAGTTGGCCTTTCAATGAGGGAAAAATCTGGCAAATACATAATTTTTAGAACAACCCAATTCATCACCAAAATCCAAATATATAACAAAGATTATCTCGATATGTGTGGGCTTTACTGATGGCAATCAATCTCCTCAGCTCTTCTAGTAGAGAGATAGAGATAGAGAGATAGAGAAATAGAGATAGAGAAATAGAAAAATGAATGTGTGTCACATTTTTTTGGTAAGAGTTTATCAAAATGGGATTTAATGGAGGATCTTTGCTCTGTTTCAATTTTTCCTATCAGTGTAGCATGTATAATTTGTTGTGCCATATAGTTTGTTAAAGACAAAAAAAATATGCTTTAATAATGGGAAATAGTCTTTTTTGTACAAATAAAAATATCTTTACAATGCTCTGTAATCAGTTAAGCTCTCTATAAATTAAAATATTCTGATTTGTCTCACACCATCAGTCCTTATATATTGCTATAATTAGCCAAAATAATTTCAGTCTACTAAATTGTTTTAAAAACAATTAGTAATGCTTCCATGCAAATAAGTACTTAATATTCTAACACCCTATTGAATATCTAAATTATATGTGGAAGAAAAAAATGTAAAAGCACTTGCCTTGTCTGCAAAACATTTTTGAAATCTTATAAGCCTGTGAGTTAACTATGAATTTTATTTCAAAGACTTTTAAAGTCTCAGAGCCAAAATAGGTATTTTGTCTGTACTACACTGTTATTCAGCCAGCACTAAATCAGTTTCTATCTTGACATGATATCCAAAGTTTATTTTAGAAAGATAATAAATGTCTCTTAAAATATGCCTTATTCCTTTACATAATCATATATCATGAAAAGCAAATCATGTATGCCAGAACAAAATAGATTAATAAAAAAAAATTGGTTATGGCATGGTGAGCTAAAATAGCATCTTAAGGCAAATATTAGTGTTGTTCATCATTATTAAAGAAGGATCATCTTCATAAATTATATCTTATAAATGTTTGATGCTTTCTCATTTTAAAGGGAAGTCTGAGAAAAAAATGTTTCCTTATTTTACAAGCAAAATTAGTTTATATACTATCACTCTAAATTTAGCACTGCTATGTTGTAATCTTTTGAAAATTTCTTTCCCTGTTTCTCAGAATTCATGCATCTTAATTTGTTTCTTTTCTGTGCTCATGAATAATATAAATGATATTCCCCCTTTATCTTCAAATATTTAGAAAATTCTAAATGCAAGCCAATATATATGATGTAAACTTTTGAAAAATTACACACAAATGATTTTCTGAAGCCATGTTTTTAATGTTGCCAAAAGAAGGGATTTAAAACAAAAACAAGCAAAGCAGACACTTAAACACCTGTTTTTGTTTTTTTTTTAAGATTTTATTTATTTATTTGACAGAGAGAGAGAGAGACAGCGAGAGAAGGAACACAAGCAGGGGGAGTGGGAGAGGGAGAAGCAGGCTTCCCGCTGAGCAGGGAGCCCAATGCGGGGTCATGACCTGAGCCAAAGGCAGACGCTTAACGACTGAGCCACCCAGGTGCCCCTAAACACCTGTTTTTGAATGGAAGTCTCATCATCCATGTAGATATAATCCATGTAAGATCACTTATTCATGTGAGCAAAATGCCTTCATTTAGCCACCACCTCATATGAAGTGTTAAGAGGTCTGAGGCTCTTTAGTTTACAATCTTCTTGCTTCCCTATGTATCAACAGTGCCTTTTAAGAGTCCCAAGGAGAGAATTCTGCTAAGTCAATATTCACTGCAATGACAGAACAGGTAGTGATTTAAACAGGTAATATGTATTTCCATAGTTAATATTCTCAGGCATGCCCCAGCTAATGCAAAATGCTGATGAGTTTCCAATCATGTGGAATTAATTTCTGGAGAGAAGCTAGGGAGTGACATCGGGTTTCATGAGAAAATCAGCTAAAAAATGAAAGACCATACATGAAAACTTTTCCTCAATTTAGCACTGTAATGGCCTTTGATGATCACTTACAGCTCTGCTCATGTAAGGAAAGTAATACATCCAGAAATGAAGTTATAAATATGGTGAGTGAGATAAATCAGTCAAAGATAAGCAGTGTATAAGGTTATTGCACCTTCCTCTTCTAAGCTTGGGTTTTTCACCATGGATAATAATAATGGTAATTTAATTATTAGTTTATTGATAATTATCAGATATTGAAAATCCCATTAAAAAAAGATTTTTCCTATTAGATGGATATTCTTTATCTTCTTCAAAATGACCATTCATCTTAGATAAGGGATAATAATGCTCATACATATCCTCAAAGGAACATAGGAGTAGATACTTCAGGAATTAGAGTTATAATGTTTCATCATTTCAGAAATTTAATATAGTTTCTGGATTTTATACATAACCATTTGCTGTTGGAAGACATTACTCAAAGAATATTAGTTTTCTTATAATGTTTCAACTTGTCAATATTTAATTTTTGCTACTATATGTAAAGGAAAAGAAATTAATCCCCTTATAAATAAAAGAGATTTTATAAATGAAAGGGATTTTTAGTCTTGGGGAAAGTTTTTAATCAGAAAAAAATCAATTTTCAAAACAGATATTTATATTTAATTTGAGTTTTAGATTTAGCCCCTTCTCAAGTAATTTTCCTGTGTTGAACTTTAAATATGCTAAAGTTTTGTAACTAAATAACAATAGTATTTTAGTTGGTATGGTATAGTATGTAACCTTTTCAGATTGGCTTCTTTCACTTAGTGATATGCATTTAAGTTTCCACAAAAAGTTGTGGCTTGATAACTCATTTCTTTTTAATGCTGAATAATATTCCATTGTCTGTATGTACCACAGTTTATTTATCCATTCACTTACTAACGGAAATCTTGGTTGCTGCCATGATTTAGCAATTATGAATAAAGCGGCTATAGACATTCATGTGCAGGTTTTTGTGTGGACATAAATTTTCAACTCCTCTGGGTAAATACCAAGGAGCACAATTGCTGAATCACACAGTAAGAATATGTTTCATTTTGGAGGAAACCGCCAAACTGTTTTCCAAAGTTCTGTACCACTTTGCATTCCCACCAGCAATGAACGAGAGTTCCTGTTATTCCACATCCTCACCAGCATTTGGTGTTGTTAGTATTCTGGATTTGGGCTATTTTAATAAGTGTGTAGTAGTCTTTTCATGTTGTTTTAATGTGCATTTCCCTGATGACACACGGTGTGGGGTATCTTTTCATTTGCTTATTTGCCATCTGTACATCTTCTTTGTTGAGATGTCTCTTAAGGTCCTTAGCCCATTTTTTAATTGGGTTGTTTGTTTTCTTATTGTTGAGTCTTAAGAGTTTTAGTATATATTAGAAAAGAATCCTTTATCAGCTATATCTTTAGCAAGTGCTTTCTTTCAGTCTGTGACTTTGTCTTTCGATTCTCGTCTTTCGCAGAGCAGAAGTTGTTAATTTTAATGAAGTCTAGCTTGTTAATGATTTCTTTCATGAATTGTGCTTTTGATGTTGTAGCTAAAAAGTCATCATCACACCCAAAGTCATCTAAGTTTTCGCCTGTGTTGTCTTCTGGAGTTTCCTAGCTTTACATTTTACATTGAAGTCTATGATCCATTTTGAACAACATTTATTTTTCATACACATGAAAGGCAAGCTTCACATACTCATTGACACCTCTTTAAAGTAATTACAAGAAACTAAAAAATTATGAACATTTAAATAAGAATAATATTAATAATCACTAATATTGTATAAATATGTATAGTATGCATTTCTAAAAAGAGGATTCTAACAAGATTTACCTATATTACAGAGAGAGAAGTACTGGTAAAATAGTGTAACTTAACAGAAAAATAAGTCTTCACTACTAATGTCTAAAAATCAGGAAAATCTTTTCAATCTTACACATTCAATGGCACATGTAAAGTTGTAATTTGACATTTCATGCTGTAGCAATTAACTTCAGCTTCCTTCTAGATATAAAATTGAGTAAATACGGAACAAAAAATTCAGAGTAAATTTTGGCACTTGTTTACCCAAAAAGTTGTGTCCAACAACAATTATTTAAGGATAAAATCAATTCAGCAAAGTGCATTCCATGGTACATATAATCTTCTAGAGGCTCTAGTTGTTAAGTCCATCCACTCATCGTGAAGCTATTATCTCTCCCTTTGAAATTCTGCATCCGAGAGCATTCGTAATATCTATAAACGATCAGAGTAATAAATAAAGACAGTGCAACCCTGACAGTTTAGATCTAAAAACCCATTTCCTATAGAAAATAACTATAATCTCTATCAAATGATTAGTTTGCAAACTACCTCATACTATTTGAGAAGGAAATCTTTAGAATTGTTGGCTATAACTATTTTGAAAACTCTGTAACTTCTTTGAAAATTTTCCCAGCAGGAAACAGATTTATCTTTACCGTCTTTGAAAAATGAAAAGGCTGAAAGGTAAATGTACTATTTCTTATGTACATGAAATTATTAAGTGTCAAAGTGAAAGCAGTTCGCATCTCAAAGATAATTCCACTTCCTCTTTCCCCATCATCCTACACTTTATTTACATGCAGAATCATGTAAAACCTATGAGAGAAAACATTTTTTTATAAAGCAACAGTAGCTACAGTATTTATGGGAGGAGGCACATGGACTGGTCAAAGTGACTTCTGGGAAGCAGATGGTGTGTCTGGAGTCTCATTTTTAATTAAAAGAAATGATGAGTCTCTTTAATAATCCCACAACAGTATCTTTTATAATTAATTATCAATTTCTGCAGCTTTGTCCCAATAGCCCACATTTCACATAATTTTTGTGGAATGTTATGAGTATAACCAATAAGCTGTTTTAAGTGCTGGCATTGTTTATTTTTTAATTTATATGAAAATGTTATAAATATATTTTAGTATTTGAATATATACAAAATATGCACATTAAAGATTTTTGTAATGATGAAGAATCTATTTTTCTATATGTTCTATTTTTATGAACTTTGAAAAATTGCTCAATTTTTTTTAAAGATTTTATTTATTTGAGATAGAGAGCATGAGTGGGTGGGGAGGGGCAGAGGGAGAAGGAGGGAGAGGCAGAGAGAGAATCTCAAGCAGACTCCCTGTTGAGCAAGGAGACTGACATGGGTCTCCATTCCAGGACGCTGAGATCATGACCTGAGCTGAAGGCAGGCGCTTAACATACTGAGCCACCCAGCGCCCCCAAAATTGCTCAATTCTTGACTGTAGACTTTCAGGAAAATAATAACAAACTAAGAAACATTCAGAAAATTATAATCAGAATAAACTACTTTGTGATTATGTAATATGAGAAATTATGAAGTAAAAACTCCCAACACTTTCCAAGATACAGAAAAAGGACTGATGGGTAGAAGTTAAAAGGAGACATTTTTTTTCAGGTAACATATAGATAAACTATTTTTTTTACGAAGTTTGATTTTTTAAATTTAAATTCAATTAATTAACATATAGTGTATTATTAGTTTCCGAAATGAAGTTCAGTGATTCATTAGTTGTATATAGCATCAGTCCTCATTATTTCATGTACCATCCTAATGCCCATCACCCAGTTACCCCATCCCCCCACCCCCTCCCCTCCAGCAACCCTCAGTTTGTTTCTTATGGTTTAGAGTCTCTTAATGGTTTGTCTCCCTCTCTGATTACATCTTGTTTTATTTTTCCCTCCCTTCTTCTATGCTCCTCTGTTTTGTTTCTTGAATTCCACATATGAGTGAAATCATGGTAATTGTCTTTCTCTGATTGACTTACTTCGCTTAGCATAATACCCTCTAGTTCCATCCACATTGTTGCAAATTGCAATATTTCATTTTTTGATGGCTGAATAATATTCCATTGTGCGTGCGTGTGTGTGTGTGTATCACATCTTTATCCATTCAATACATAAACTTTTTAAAAGTTATATCTTCCCACTAATATCTTCAAAAAGTTACACACTATCCATTACTAAAGGTGTTTGTGCATGAGCTAGATAACCATTTGTTAGAAATGGTATATGATTGATTTACTAACTAAAGGTTGCATTAGTTGTCCTCTAGGATTCTTGAAAATGCTATGACTCAATCAAATAGATTACATATATTCTAAAGATATTTTTTGGATTCCACTAATGTATCTAAAGCTGAAACACAAGATTCAGACAAGTATTAATGGGGTATCAAATCATGTCCTATGGTGTCTTTAAGTCACATTTCTTAGGCTTACATTTAATTAAAAATTAAAGGCCATTTTTGGCTATTAAACCTGCTCTTCGATCAGAAAAAGCTTAGAAAAAGGTAAGATTATTCACTTCTCTTGTTAAATGTTCAGCAGCAGTTAAACTTTTCATACCACTAGCCACCTGCTCCCAAAGTTCTAATTCTAGAGACCCATTTCATTTGCATACTTTTTCACTTTGAGAACAGTTTATGGTAATACTTTTACATTTAGATAAGCTCAAAGGCCATTACAATTTTAAATAGATTTATAATCTATACATAGAAACACAGTTTTTTCACATCCTCTTATTAGGGTGATGTTTGAAAAAAGCAATTCTTTATCGTGAATGGAAGAATTTGCAATTTTTATAATTTTTTTTACAAGTTTAACTTGTATTCACACCAATGAGGTTATGTTGTGCCTAATGTAATATGATTACTTGAATAGTTACCAATGTTTTATATGCAAGAGAAGATTATGAAAATCTCTGTAATAATATTTTTAAGAGATTAGAGAAGATGGAAGAACCCTGAATCTATAATTTCCAAAAAGATTGTATTGAAAATGTAATTCAATTTAAAATACATGCATTAATCTTTTGGCAGTTTAGCTGTTGATGGATTGTGAAATAGAGTAAAAAGAATAAAAAATTAATATAATTCAAAAAGAAAATTATTAGTTCCACAAAGATAGGCAGAATTCAAAATCTGAATTTGAGTACAGAAATATCTTTTGTGGAGGTAATGTTGAAGGATGCCAGGTGTAGAAAAACTTTGGTCCTATAAACCTTAAAAGGCATCACTGAGATCGTTCCAGTTGAATGAGCTCTGATTTGACATTCAAGAGGCAATCTACCAAGTAATGACTATGTGAATTTTGCTGGGACAATAACTTCACATGCTTGTGCTCTTTTTTCTTTCTTCAACATAAAAAAAAATTGATCACTCTTACTGGCAAGTAGAACAAAAGCTTGAGATCTTCCAAGTTACTAATTTTTTAGTATAATTTTAAAAAATCTTGATTTTATGGCAAACCAGATTCAAAAAGAGAAAAAAAAAACTATAAGAAAAAAATGATATTCTATAAGAGTAATTTAAAATAATTCGTTTAGTATGCTCTATAAATGATCTAAAATGTAGTTACATATTAGCATTGAAATAAGAAAGTCTCCTTTTTTTTTTTTTTTTTTTTAATTTATTTGAGACAGAGAGAATGAGAGACAGAGAGCACATGAGAGGGGGGAGGGTCAGAGGCAGAAGCAGGCTCCCCGCCGAGCAGGGAGCCCGATGCGGGACTCGATCCAGGGACTCCAGGATCATGACCGGAGCCGAAGGCAGTCGCTTAACCAACTGAGCCACCCAGGCGCCCCTCCTTTTTTATCAGTTTTGAAATTGATTTGTAAACAATTTGGAAATGAAAGAAAAATTGCAGCCAGCATGATTAAATTTTTCAAAAGTCACAAAAGTCATTTGAATGTATTAAAAGTTTGAGTATTAAATTAGGAATATAGGAAATATTTCTTCCTTTCAGGAAAAGCATAATTTAGCTGGAAAGACGTATATGAGTCCAAATTAAATATTACTCAGTTGGAGGCCATCTAGACATATGAATTCGGAAAAAGAAAAGTAGATATTCTGTGATATCATTTGGCTTAGAAAAGGGGTATAATTGCTGCAAAATATAGTATTTTATATTTAAATAAATGTTTTTGATTATCACTCTATCTTTACTATTTTTAGAACTATCTTGACTCTTCTGGTTAATTTGTAATAAGGAAGAGAATACATTTTTTCATAAATTAAGGACTCATGGTATTACTGCATACCTAATTCTTTTTGTTTTCAGAGCATTACAAATAGTACTAACTTAGTCAACAGCTATTCTTATCAGTGCCAAATGTTTTTCATGTTCAGTGCTTTAGAATTTGGGTCATTCAAGTATTTTACACATGCAGCACCAACAGTTTGACCAGTAGAGGGAGCCATTCTCTACGGTCTAAAATTGAACCAGTAGTGGATGCTCATGAAAGTAACCGTCACAGAATCCTAAAGTCAATTTATCAGTCCCTTTTTAAATTAATGTAAATAAATAAATAAATAACCACCTCAATCAGTTTAACATTTTTTATGTTTTAAAACAAATTAAAAATCAAGTCTTTTTGTAATTCCTTTTGATGCAATGAAGAAATGCATTCTATTTTTAATCTTGCTTCAAATTTATGAAATGTCAATAATACTAAGAAACATGTATACACAGCTATTATGCCAGTATTTGTTCCTTTTCGTATTATGGTTGTATTTCTTTAGCTTCATTGTTTAGAAAAAAAAAAGTTCAGACTACATAACATTAGGGGGCAGATTTATCTACATAGCCCCCACATACATTATGTGGTCAAATGAAAAGCTATGTTCTATCTCCTAAAGACCTATGGATTTTCTTACTGGTAACTCCGAGAGTATGTTGGAAATTCTCTTTTGATAGAGTGTAACGTGTTTAATAAAATGTTTCTTTAAAAAAAATGGAAATAAAAATAGGAAATGTGTTTGCCTAGATGTTGACACATTAATAACATTAATGTGGTAATTAAAGTTCACATATAGTGGCACTCAGTCGGTTAAGCATCTGCCTTTGGCTCAGGTTATGATCCCCGGATTTGGGGATTGAGCCCCTGTCAGGCTCCCTGCTCAGCGGAGAGTCTGTTCCACCCTCTCCCTCTGCCCCTACCCTGCTCATGAACACAAGCGCTCTCTCTAACACAAATAAATAAATAAAATCTTTAAAAAATAAGTTCATATATTTATTTAAAAGCCAATCAAAAATAATTACACATGAAGACACCTGAGTCACATAATTTTGCATAGCACAACTTGACACAAATTTAAAATAACTTTATAACTAAAAGTTGCCACACTCATGCTCCAAAAGTTCAATTTACTTCTCTGACTGCTGTATGAATTAACACCTGGTTTAATCAGAGAACAATATCTTGCGACTCTTTACGTTGAAAAGGTATTTCATCAGCGATTGCAAATGATTCCTCACTTTTTCACAGTTCTTACTATCCTTACTATTTAACCCAGTTCTGACTTTCCCGTAGTTGTGATAGCTACTCAAACAGGGCCCTTGTTTGGATCAAGCTTCACTGTCTAGATTAACAGTTCAGCAAATACGCAGTAATACTTACTTATGCCAGGCACTGTGTTAGTAGAGATAATCACTTTATACAGCACCTGCCAAAACAAGCCTCCACAACTTCGTCTTTACTGTGGTTTATGCAGCAAGAAACCAGCAGTTAGTGTTTCCTGGGGAGGGAAGAGGCTATATGCTGCCATTTAAGGTGTATTCCACTCTCCATTAGCACTAGCCTCCCTTGGGAGCTTGTTAGAGCTCCCGCCTCTCAGGCCCTGTCCCAGAGCTACGGAGCCAGAATCTGCATTTTAAGAGAATCCGCAGTTTCTTCAGATACATGTTAAATTTTGAGAAGCACAGGTGCAGACCACCTCTTTGCAGAGATTTCTCCAGGACACAGGGGACCCCTAGACTTCTAGTGTCTCTAGTTTTAATAAATATTTGTGATTTGAAACTGGATAGTTTTGAAAAGTTGAAAGAAAGTTTTCTAGTTCTTAGATGTCCTGACAGCACCTAGAAACTCTACTGTAAATCATGACCTGAGGGTGTGACAGAGGGTCCGTGGAGGCTTACAGGATGAGTTTGATTATAAAATCACTGCATAGTTATTTGCTAGTTATCTTTTTTGACAGAAAAAAAAAACACTTATTAGAAATACATCTAAGAGGGGCGCCTGGGTGGCTCAGTCGTTAAGCGTCTGCCTTCGGCTCAGGTCATGATCCCAGGGTCCTGGGATCGAGCCCCACATCGGGCTCCCTGCTCGGCGGGAAGCCTGCTTCTCCCTCTCCCACTCCCCCTGCTTGTGTTTGCTCTCTCACTGTGTCTCTGTCAAATAAATAAATAAAATCTTTAAAAAAAAAAAAAAAAAAAGAAATACATCTAAGAATACCATCAACATATTTTTTGTGCTTTTTCTTATATGTCTGTAAAGCATTCCGATTTAAATAATAACAGTAACATAAGCAGGTTTTATAATTGTGATATAATATGAAGTGAAAACATATTGGTAAGGTGAAGAAACTTCATGTCATCGTTGAAAAAACCCAACACATGAGTGTTGACATAACAAAGCAATGAGTTAAATGTCACTAGCTGCTCCTTATGAACGGAGGAGGAGATTCAGCCTGTAGAACACTGTGAATACCGTGATTACTTGTTATCCCCAAACCTGCCCGCATATCTTAGCTGACAGGGTAATCACCCTTGTGTTCAGCAATTTTTGGTGCTGTTTATACTTGGCCAAATTATATCTTCAATGTCGCAAGCAATATCACCTTTATTATGAAATAAAATGAATAGACGGAAGAGTAAAATCATGATGTAGAACTAGCAAAAAAAATGGAAGCTTATGCCTCTGGATAGAGCTGACTTTGTGTCACTTGGAATGTGAGTGATAATCTTAACCAGTGCAGTTCCCTCCTTAAAGAAACATGTCTCATTGTGGCAGAGAAGTAGGAGAAAGGTAGAGGTTCCATTGCCTAACGTGTCCTGAGGTTAAATAGTCCTCTGTGTCCTGTGTGTGTGTGTGTGTGTGTGTGTACACAAAACTAATGTTCCCTCTCTCCTTGTCTTTTGTCCAGGATCACAATTCACAATCTCCAGGGAAACGTGTCATTGAAGAGATGGAAGAATCAGTCCTATCTATCTATCTATCTATCTATCTATCTATCTATCTATCTATCTAAGAGACAGAGTAGGAGCAGTGTGAGAGGCAGAAGGAGAAGCAGACTCCCCGATCAGCAGGGAGCCCAATGCGGGGCTAGATCCCAGGACTCCAGAATCATGACCTGAGCTGAAGGCAAACACCCAACTGACTGAACCAGCCCCCAGTGGCCCCCAGTCACTTTTAATTATAGATGTGGAAACTGCGGTTGAGTGAGGCTAGGAAACTTGCCTATAGTTAGTTTGCAGCAGGACTGATAGTTAAAGGTTCTTCAAGGCCCAGCTTTTTCCCACACTTTCCTCAAAGGCTGCATTAAAAAATATATGGATTTTATTTTGTCTTCGAGGCATCCCTTTTCACATACCTTCGCAATTGGGAAGATAGGGAAAATGTGCCATCCATTAAGCACCCTGGGCATTTAGACTAATTTGATTGAATAAACAGTTTTTAAGTGTCTACCGTAGTCAAGACTATTTTAAGTGGTAAGATACATAGATGAGAAAGATGTCTCCCCTATTCTCACTGAGCTGTTATATATGCAAAGGCTAAGGGTTGTCACCAGGCTGCAGGAACTGACCAATTCTCTCTAGTAGGAGGTTAGAGCAGCCTGTCATAAGCCTCAGTGAGAGAATGCACCTCTCTCTCCCTTATCCTTCACACTTATACCTAGAGAGCTGTACACACCCCTAGGAATTACACATTCTCTGAGCACATAAACAGGTCTACCTGACTTAAATGTGGCTCCCTACATAATAGCAGACCAAAGTCCCTTGCCAACTCGAGAATCTGCTAGAATTTGAAAGGAACAGACCATCAAACTCTTGAAATTCTGAGCATAGTATGGTTTGCTGAAATTCCATCATAAAACAGACTGTTTCATCAAACATGACCATCACTTTATACCCTTTATTTTGCCAAGCATTGCACTTTGCAAAGTTTTTAAAAAGTGACTTCAGCAGTTTAAGATGTGTGTATTATTTTTTAAAACTTGGTTTAAAACTGCAAATTAAAAAAACTTAATTTGGGGATCTTTGATCTCATCTCTTCCCTCTGTTGATAAGATGATCAGTAGCAAGCATCAGCTCCCCAGTCAAATACACACACGTATCCTACTTTTTTTGCAAGAGTATAAAATTATCATTCTTACAGAGAAAATCATAAACCTCTTATTATATCATTTTCTTCCTTCACCAAAATCAAATAGAGAATGAGAGGAAGATTGGCATTATTAGGAATTTTTATCTCTAAAAAGTGCTTCAGCACATGCTAAAGGAATTTCAGTATCTCCATCTAGAATTTTGTTGTTTTAAATCATTCAGATGCATCAATGAGGAATCAAGCACAGCTCACTTTTATACTCTTCTAGCATAAAGGATGAGTGGTTAGCCGTACAGGGAAAGGAAAGGGAGAAATTAATAAAGAAACAAAGACAGAAGCTGTGTAAAAGGATTATGGATGTCATAGACATTTTTATGCAATGGTGTACCTAATTACAAAAAACAACAGTGCTCATGTACATAGTGATAGTATAGAATTCTACTTTAGATGCCACTATTACCTCTCTACAAGTCCAACTTCTCCTTTCTCCCTTGAAATGCTGCTTCAGCTTCCCAACTGGCCACCTCCCTGCAAGTTTCTTGCTAGTCAGATCCTTTTGAGAAATTGCCACATAAAGATCTTTCTAAAAACACAATTTCTCACGTAACTTCCTGTTTTAAAGTAGCTCTTCCCTGTTGCTTGTCGGGATAAAATTCCACTTTGGCTTAGGCTATAACATGATCCACAACCTTGCTTAAACTTCTCTTTAAAGCTTCATGTTTCCTTTCTATTTCCCCAGGCCTCTCCACCTGCTTGCTACAATGTACAACCTGGGATCCCACTACCCTGAGTTTTTCAATATTTCTCAAACAAGCAAGGTATCATTAAACAGCGCGATATTTTGTTTTTGTTTTTGTTTTTCTCTGCCTGGAATGCGTTTTCTTTCCCTTCTCACATAGCAGACTTCCAGTTTTCAAGCTTGTAAGAAAGGATCCTTGCTCACACTGCTCCTTCCTCTTCAAGTCATGACTTCACTGGACGTTGTATACTCCACATCTGTTCATATAATTGCAACAGCTACTGTATGATGGTAGTATAGTAATTTACCAGTTATCTCCTCTATTTCTTCTACTGGATCAGAAATTCCTTGTCTTATCTACTTTTCTATTTCCAGTTTCCATTACCAAAACACAGTACCAGGCATATGGTTGTTTCTCAATAACTAATTGCTCAGGGGAAAATGAATGAATGACCCTAATCAGATTGGGAAAGCACACTCATAAAATTAAACTGTTCACTCTTTCCAATTCATTAGCACAATATTTTGTAACTCAAATTATTCTTCAAATTTTATTTAAAGGCACTGCAATTAATGTTTATTGGTTATTTCTCATGTATGATGTTTATTCTTTCATCTGAGGAACAGTGCTATTAAAGTGCTTTCTTTTGTTTTTTGTAAAGATTTTATTTGTTTATTCATTTGAGAGATAGAGTGAGAGAGCACAAGTAGGGGGAGCAACAGAGGGAGAGGGAGAAGCAGGCTCCCCACTGAGCAGGGAGCCTCACATAAGGCTCAACCCCAGGACCCTGAGATCATGACCTGACCCTAAGGCAGACACTTAACTGGCTAAGCCATCCAGATGCCCCAAAATGCTTTCTTTCCTTTTAGATTCCTACTAGAGTGTCAGTGGGAACTTTTTCTGCTATTGTAAAATAAATAATTGCCACATCAGTTCGCAGATTTCTATATGCCTCCCTATAATATTTTGCAAAATTATGATTAATAAAACCCCATTGATGCCATAAAATATCCTGTTATATCTCCACAGAATTGTTATACTCTAAGCATATGTTTTGAATTATCATCTCGTATCACATTGAAATTTCAAATTGATTGAGATTATAGTTTTAACCTGTTAACTTTGAATGCTGTTATAATTATATAATTACATAATTATATAAAGCTTGATGTGCTTTGCAAAGACTTATTGATCTAGTCATGTAATAATGGGAAATATTAAACTTGTGGCTTATTTACCATTAATGTGGATTTTAGAAAACCAGAGAACCTACACTTTTTCATCAGTAGACACCTTGATTCACCTATGTGACATAAATCCTGGTTAAATTTTCATAGAAACTCTTTGAACAAAATTACTGTAGTAACTAGAGAAAATTATGGCTACAAGTAATCACAATAGTGCCTGTCTGAACACCACACCCTTGAGAAGTGTTTGGATAGATGTGATCTCACTGTTGAGTAGTGGACTGGAAATGTTAAAAGGAGACATCCTTTTCTTGTTCTCAATATTGAGTTGGAGGGAATATTCAATATTTCCCCATTAGATGTGAGGTGAGCTACAGGTTATTATACGACTGCCTACTTTTTGATCTGGAAATTCTCTTGGTTTTCTAATAGCTTTCATCGTCAATCAGTGTTGAATTTTGTTAAATGATGCTTTCTGTATCTATTGATGTCATTATATGATTTTTTTAAAAATAGGTAGTGGATTACATTCACTGATTTTTGTGTGTTAAACCATTTTGCAATCCTGGAATAAGACCTATCTGGGCGTGATGTATTATCTTTTTTATGTATTGTTGAATAGAATTTACTAATATTTTGTTATATTCATGGGGAATATCAATCTGCATTTGTCTTTGCTTGTAATAGGCTTGACTTTTGTCTCAAGGTTATGTGGGTTTCAAAAGAGCAAGCTGGGAAATGTTCTCTCCTCATTGTTTCCCAAAAGCTTTGCATGATACCATATTATATCTTCCTTAAATGCCTTATGTAATTTATCAGTGAAGCTATCCGTATCTGGAATTTTTTTGTATTTTTTTTCCAATTAAAAAATTTCAACAACAGATATAGGGCTACTTAGGTTTTTCTTTTTTTGATTCAGATTTGGTAAGTTGTGATTTTTAGGGAATATGTACATTTTACCTGTCAATTTTATTGGCACAGTGTTGTATTTTAAATATTAATATCATCTGTAATGACATTCCTCTTATTACAATATTGGTACTGTGTGTATTTTTCTCCCTTTTTTATTTTCATGATCAGTCTTCCAAGGAATTTAACAATTTTTTTAACTGCATCATATAACTAATTTTGACTATTGATTTTACTGTTATCTATTTTGTATTTCATTGAGTCCTGGTATTATTTTTGTTATTTTATTTCTTTTATTAATTTCATTTAATTTTGCTTTTTGTAAAATATCTTTGTAAAGTGGTGGCATTATTTGTCATCTTTCCCTTTTTCTAATAAACATTTAAAAATATATATTTCCCTCTAAACATTGACTAACTGGGATTCCATAAGTTTTGAAATACTGAGTTTTCATTATTACTTGTTTAGAAATATCGAAATAAGTCAATCAGAGAAAGACAATCATCATATGGTTTCACTCATATGTGGAATATAAGAAACAGTGCAGAGGATTTTAGGGGAAGGGACGGAAAACTGAATGGGAGGTCATCAGAGAGAGAGACGAACCATGAGAGACTCTTAACTCTAGGAAACAAACCGAGGGTTGCTGGAGGGGAGGCGGGTAGAGGGATGGGGTAATTGGGTGATGGGCATTAAGTAGGGCACGTGATGTGATGAGTACTGGGTGTTATATGCAACTGATGAATCATTGAACTCTACATCTGAAACTAATGATGTACTATATGTTGGATAATTGAATTAAAAAGAAAGATATAAGGGGACACATACAGTAATAATAAAAAAGGGAAAATATTTAAATATTCATTGGGTTTTATTCTGCAAATCTATGATTTATTAGGAGTGGATTATTTAATTTCTGATATTTGAAGACTTACCAGATATCTCTTTGTTACTGATTTCTAATTTAATGGCATCATGGTCAGAGAGGATACTCTATGTGATTTTGATTCTTTTTATTTTATTTTTTTTTATTTTTAAAGATTTTATTTATTTATTTGACAGAGAGAGGCACAGCGAGAGAGGGAACACAAGAAGGGGGAGTGGGAGGGGGAGAAGCAGGCTTCCCACCGAGCAGGGAGCCTGATGCGGGGCTCCATCCCAGGACCCTAGGATCATGACCTGAGCTGAAGGCAGACACCTAATGACTGAGCCACCCAGGCGCCCCATGATTTTGATTCTTGAAACTTATGAGAGTTGATTTATTGCCTATTCTTGGTATATGGTGTAATTGCAAAGAATCCCTTCCCTCTGTTTGTATATATAATATTTTATAAATATCCATTAATGTGGCCTAAACTTTTTTTTTTTAATTGTCATTTCAGTGGAAGTGTAAATTGTCTCAGTACTCTTGGTCCTGATCTGGACATTTTCCCAAGAGGAAAAACCAGCAAGTCAGTCATCCCTGGTCAGCCTGAGGAGGGGTCAATACCATCACTTTAACTATTTCTTCAATAAAGGAGCACGACCCATGGAGCCCCTTCAGTAAAAGATATCTATCTCTAGAAATTAGAATGATAAGGAAAATCTGTGTCCTAAGATGGCCAACCAAGCCAGTGAGAGAGTCCCAGTCCTTGCCCCAGGGCTCTTCCAGGTTCTTCTCCCTGCTCTGCTTCCCGCCCGCACAAATCCGGGTTCTTCTCTCTACCTCACTTTGCACATGCGCCAAAAGTGCCAAATATGAGGAAGTAATAGTGTATAAATTGCCCCCTTTGTTTGTGCTCAGGGCTCAGACCTTTGGAGACCACTCTCCTCTGAGCCCGCCAGAGTTAAATAAACCTCCTATCCTCCAAGGTCTCCAGGTGCCACTTGGTTCTTCCATTGGGTGGTCCAGTCCAGGTTCCGTAACATTTGGTTCCCTGACTGGAACCAGTTTGGGGCAACAGTGGGGTGGTGATGGAATGAGGGATCATAATGGAGAAGGTGCGCCCTGCCTAATTTTCAGCAGTCTCCCGCCCCGGTCACCTCGGGCCGGCCCCGCTCCGCTGTACCTGCCAGACTTGAGGAGACTTAGCAGGTGAGGACCTGGTCCCAACATTGGATTCCAATAAGGCCTGGGGTCCCAGGACCCAGACAGGCCCACTCCCATTGGGGTGGAAGGGGAGCCTGATCATCTCCCAGAGACCTCTTAGATGTCTCACAGGTAGGGATTCCCAGGGAGGGAATGTAATAACTTTGGGAGTGTGAATGTGTGAGTGAATGTGCAGTCCGACCTGGCTTGCTCAAGCGGACTGATTCTGTGACTCCACGGGCGGGCACCCTTAAGGTCCCCAGAAGCCTACAGAGTCTGAGTGGGCCCATCTGCGATTCCGTGGTGAACAGCATACAGTCTATGGCAGCATCGGAATAGTTTCTGATCGTAAGTCACAACGCTGAGACCCCTAAGGCTAAGCCTCACCTAAGCTCCTTCAGGACAAGGCCAGATGGGCATCTGATTGGTTTCATCTCAGGAGGCACCACCCCCTTTGTCTCTGCACCACCGCACACGGGGACATCACCATGGGGTCAAGGCAGAGTAAACCTATGGTTCTAGAGACCATGATCAAAAATTTCAAGAAGGGGTTTTCGGGAGACTATGGAGTCAGGATGAACCCCAGCAAGTTGAGAACCCTATGTGAATTGGAATGGCCCACCTTTGATGTCGGGTGGCCTTCAGAAGGGACATTGGATGTCCCAACGATTCATCGAGTATGGCAAGTCGTAACAGGAGAACCAGGACACCCTGACCAGTTTCCGTACATTGACTCCTGGCTAGGAATTGCTCAGATGCTGCCCCCCTGGGTGTGATTCACTTGCAGTAGGCAGAGACTGGCCAGGGTCTTAATTGCCTCATCCAAGCGACCTAAAGAAAATCAGCAAAAGCCCCAGTCTCCACAAATCCTAGCTGGAGATCCCGAGGATGAACCGAACCTGCCCCCACCATACATACCCACAAAACTGCCTACACCTGGTCCTTCAGCTCCAGACACTCCGCCACCCTCAGTTTCACCAGTGCCCCTAGTCTCAAAGGATCCACTTTCTCCAGGACCAGCAGCCAGGTTGCGCCCCAGGCCGGGCTCAAGCACCGCCCAGATGCCAGTACGAGAGACGCGGGAACCCGCAAGGTGTGATGAAAACAGGACGGTTCAACCCGTTCATTCCATGATGTATTATTAGCCCTTCTCCACCACCGACATCTTCAACTGGAAACATAACACCCTATCCTACTCTGAGAAACCACAGGCCATGGTAGACCTCATAGAATCCCTCTTCCAGACTCATCGGCCAACCTGGGAAGACTGCCAACCATTACTCCGCGCCCTGTTTAACACAGAGGAAAGGAGGAGAATAATGAAAGGTGCACAGCAGTACCTGGAAGAGCACGCACCAGAGGGAGTCATCAACCCTGCTGCCTGGGCTAATACAGCCGCACCCGAAGAGCACCCAGCATGGGACTTTACCACAACCGAGGGACAGACCCATATCCGCTGGTACCAGGAGGCCCTCCTCCGGGGAATCCGGGTAGGAGCTAAGAAACCCATGAACATGACTAAGGTATCCTCGGTCACTCAACAACCAGGGGAGTCCCCCGGGGACTACTATGAAAGATTATTTGAAGTCTACAGGATATACACTCCATTTGACCCTGACGCACAGGAAAGCCAACAGATGGTAAACACCTCCTTCATGGCTCAGGTCGCCCCAGACATCAGAAAAAAAACTTCAGAAACTAGAGTGTTTTGCAGGGATGAACATCACCCAACTCTTAGAGATTGCCAATAAGGTCTACATGAACAGGGAGGTCGCAGCCCAATGGGAAGCTGACAAAAAGATGAAAAAAAAGTCAGCCTCCTTGCCGCTGCCCTGAAAGAAAAGGAAAACACAAAGACAGGGAGATCTCAACCACCGAAAGGGGGGAAGCCCAGAACCCCCTTGACAAGGGATCAATGTGCCTACTGTAAAGAGAAAGGGCATTGGAAAAATGAATGTCCCAACTGGGGAAATGCACAAAAGCCCAGCCGCTACAAGGAAGAACCCCAAGAGGAGGACCTCATAGGTCTTGTGGGAATGGACTCAGACTGAGGGGGACTGGGCTCTTTCCTCCATGGCCCCCAGGAGCCCACGGTCAGAATGAAGGTAGGGGGCCAACCAGTGACTTTTATGGTTGATACTGGGGCCAAGCACTCTGTTGTCACCTCCCCAGTGACCCCTTTCAGCAAAAGGACTGCAACCATCCTTGGGGCCACCGGTTCGCGGGCAATACAACAGCCTTTTTGCCAGGCTCACCATTGTGAACTCGGGAGCCACAAGGTCCGACATGAATTCCTTTATCTGCCTGATTGCCCCATCCTTCTCCTGGGCTGAGACATACTCTCCAAGCTTAGGCTCAGATAACCTTTGAGCCCACTGGACACACTAGCCTCTGATTGAACCGAAGACATTGTTTCCAAACCTCCTTTATAAGAGTCACATGGGAGGACCTTATTAAAAAGGCAACTATTTGGGGGATGGGGTAACCAGGTGATGGGTATTACAGAGGGCACGTGTGGTGATGAACACTGGGTATAATACTAGCTGGCCTATGCAAACCCACTGAATCAAAATGGGTAGGATGGGGGGAATATCCCAGAAGCTGTGTGTTTAAAAAGCAACCCCTGGGGGCACCTAAGTGGCTCAGAAAAAAAAAAATGTGGATGACCTCCTCCTCACCAATGACACACAAGAAGACTGTACAAAAGACACCAAGACCCTCCTACAGCTCCTGTCAGACTTGGGATACCGAGCCTCATGGAAGAAGGCACAAATCTGCCAACAACAGGTCCGATACCTTGGTTTTCTCCTTACCCAAGGGAAAAGAGAACTAGGGCCAGAGAGGAAAAGGATCATCATCTCCCTCCCACAGCCCCAGACAAAAAGGGGCCTATGAGAATTCCTGGGGGCTGCAGGATTCTGCTGCATCTGGATCCCTGCGTTCTCAGCAATAGCAAGACCGCTTTATGATCTCTTAGGGGGACCAGATTGAGAACCCCCTGCCTGGACTGAAAAGGAAAAAATAGCACTCAGGGTACTCACCCAGACTGTTGGACCTGGCAGCGGCCAGTTGCTTACCTGTCAAAGAAGCTGGACCCCGTGGCAGCAGGATGGCCACCATGCCTCAGGGCACTGGCTGCCACAGTCCTGCTCATAAAAGAGGTGGACAAACTTACCCTGGGGCAAGAACTTAACATCAAGGTCCCTCATGCAGTTGTGTCCCTCATGAATGCACAAGGACACCGCTTCCTTTCCAACTCTTGACTAGCACAATACCAAGGGCTCCTCTGTGAAAACCTGTGGGTCGCTCTCGAAACAGTAAGGACATTAAATCCAGCAACCTTTTTCCCCATGGAAGAGGGGGAACCAGACCGTGACTGCTCCGAGGTGACTGATGAAGTCTATGCTAGCCGTCCAGATCTGTAGGATCAAGCCATAAAGAATCCAGAGCTCACCCTGTTCAGTGATGGCAGCAGTTACCTACAAGAGGGTGCCCAGAAAGTGGGTTATGCAGTAACCACAACCACTGAAGTCCTAGAAGCTAAGGCATTACCAGCTGGATGGTCAGCTCAACGGGCTGAACTATATGCCTTAGTCCGAGCCCTCACCCTCGGTGAAGGGAAGCAAGTCAACATCTATACTGACTCTCGGTATGCCTTTGCTACTGTACATATACATGGAGCCATCTACAAGGAAAGGGGCCTCCTAACTGCAGCAGGAAAAGCTATCAAGAACAAGGAGGAGATACTGAGACTCCTCAAAGCTGTCTGGCTTCCAAAGGAAGTAGCAATCCTGCCCTATAAGGGACACCAGAAAGGAGACGACCCCGTAGCACAGGGAAATCATCTGGCAGATGAGGCAGCCAAGACTGCAGTCAGTGAGGACATAGACAGAGCCCCTTCCCTCACCATGGCCCTAACATCCCCAGAAGAAGTCCCTCTGACACTAAAAAGGAAAAGGAATAGGCCATGGCTGAGGGGGCCACCCTGACTGAAAAGGGATGGTGGATGATGCCAGATGGGTGCATCTTTGTTCCAACAGCAACTGGAGGGCATCTAGTCAAGGAACAGCACCAACTCACTCATCTGGGAAAATCTGCATTAGAGGCCCTTCTCAAGAAGCACTACTACATCAATCAGCAGTCAGCACTATGCCAAGCAATGAATGAATGATGCATAACATGTGCTAAAAATAATGCTTGATCTGCACCATGGTCCCTGCCAGGTGTCCAGAGGATGGGAGCAACCCCTTTCAAAGATCTAGAGGTAGACTTCACAGATGTGCAACTGAGCAGGGGGTTCAAATATCTCCTAGTAATAGTATGCACATACTCTGGGTGGGTCGAAACCTTCCCGACCAGGACGGAGCAAAGGCAGGAAGTAGCTAAAGTCCTCTTGCGGGATATCATGCCCCGGTTCGGCCTGCCATTAACAATCCATGGTGACAATGGACCCGCATTTGTGGCAGACATTGTACAGGTCTTGACCAAATCTCTCAACATCACCTGGAGACGCCACACTGCTTACTGGCCCCAAAGTTCAGGGAAAGTAGAGCGAATGAATCGCACCCTCAAGGGAACCTTAGCAAAGTTTTGTCAGGAGACTAACTTCCATGGCCGGATCTGCTACCCCTAGCTCTCCTGCATGTTTGCTGCATGCCCGGGATATCAGGTTTCTCCCCATTTGAATTAATATATGGACGGCCTCCCCATGCTTGGGAAGTCTTCCAGGAAACTTGCATCAGGTTGGAGATAAAGGGATAAAGGAGCAGCTTCAGGCCCTGGGGGCCACCCTAAATAAATTACAAAAGTACACCTTTGAAAGGCCCCAATCTCCTTAGGGTCTCAGGTACACTCCTTCCAGACAGAGGACTCACTTGGAAGAAAGAAGAAAGCTCATCATTTGGATAAGGAGCTGCACCAGTCTATCCAGACTTCACAAACCCACTCCACCCTCTCCTTCGACGAGACCCCACTGACTGATGGACACCTTCTCACTGTGGTCCCTGGCTCTCATAGGCATGATTTCTGTCATCTTGGGAGTTGGACTCTATACTGTTGCCCCTCCTGACTGGACTTTCCCCCAGAGGCATCTACCTAAGGTCATAGATCCCACTTTTACTGGCCCTCCGCTGTCTACTCCTGAGCACATTTCACCATGGTTTTCCTGGCCCCAGTCAGTCCTGGTCATCTGCTACCTGGTGTGCTGTTAAGTTTAGGATTAAGTCTGTGTTCGCCCAAAGCCTTGCAGTCAACCCTCAGACTCAGACAGAATGATGCCCTCTAAACTAGGTGTTTAAAGGGGCATCAAAGGGGGGAATGATAAGGAAAATCTGTGTCCTAAGATGACCGACTGAGCCAGCGAGAGAGTCCCAGTCCTTGCCCTGGGGCTCTTCTGGGTCCTTCTCCCTGCCCTGCTTCACGCATGTGCCCAAAGTGCCAAGTATGCGGAAGTAGAAGTGTATAAATTGCCCCCTTTGTTTGTGCTTGGGGCTCAGACCTTTGGGACCACTCTCCCTCTCCTCTGAGCCCACTGGCATTAAATAAACCTCCTATCCTCCAAGATCTCTGGGTGCCGCTTGGTTCTTCTCTCAGGAGATCCAGTCCAGGTTCCGTAACAAGAGCAGAGGTATGGGAAAAAATGTGAGGAAAGAAATCTATACAGTGTTTCCTAGTCTAATTGCTTCATGTCAAATATGCTCTGTTTTAAAAACCTAAATATCATGAGTGCTAAATTTAATCAGCCTCACAAAAGATAGGAAGGAAATCGGAAGTTACTTCAACTTTAAGAGCTATGAGGTTTGATTAGTAATTCAGAACTAGCTGGGGAAAATTATAGAATAGTACCTATAAGAAATATTTGTCTATTATTTTTTCCCTTCTCAACACATATATATGGACACACACACACACACACACACACACACTCTTCATATCTTCTTAACCTCCACATTAAGAGCCCAGAAATCATTGATTTCTGAATATAGAATAACACATTTATAAAGACACCATTTTATTCCTTTTAAAATTATCTTTGCATAAAAAGGGTTAAAAATAATTTCCATTAAAATCTTTGATTCACTGGTCCCATAAAAACACATTCTATATATTTTTTTATTTAATGAAAAGGCAAGAATAAAAAAAACATGAAGAAAACACTTCACTTAGGCTTCCCATCATCCTATTTTTTTTTTCCTTTTTTACTGCTTCAAGGATTGACAAATGAAAAAGTGTAGAAATATTTCAATTTATAACTAAATCATAGAAGTTTTTCCATTACTTTACAAAATAGATCTGTTGCTTCCTGAGTAGTCTATTTGCCAAATTCTTTCTCCTCTAAAGTACTGCAGTGGCCTTGAAACTGAGTGAGAACTCTGTAACTAGAAGGGCTGGTGTTCTTATTGTTCCTGTTTTGTTGCTGCAATATCTATCATTAAGGTGCTTTAGAAACTGGGGTGTGGGTGTCTTCATTAATTGCATATTTTTTGTGTAAAAAGTGTTTTTGAAAGACTGTTTCTTATGACAGAAAAGCCATTAAAATGAGGCTTTCCAAGTGGGATAATTTTATCAGAGAAGAGAATTTTTGTTTTTTGTTTTTTTTAGTTGGATAGTTATAATAACATGTGCACATATGCTTTTGCTTTATTGTTTTTCATCTGTTTAGTTATGATATTGATTTGTATGATTTTATTGTCTCCTATACTCATATAATTAGGCAGATGAAAATCAGCTCAGAGAAACAAGCTGGAAAAACTATACAAAGCAGTCATTTATGTGTGTTGGTGCTAATACTATTGAGGTATATACTTTTTTTCCTTTTGGAGTCAGTCATACCGGATATCTGGAGTGGTAATTTTTTTTTTTTTAAAGATTTTATTTATTTATTTGACAGAGAGAGACACAGACAGAGAGGGAACACAAGCAAGGGGAGAGGGAGAGGGAGAAGCAGGCTTCCCGCTGAGCAGGGAGCCCAATGCAGGGCTCAATCCCGGGACCCTGGGATCATGACCTGAGCCGAAGGCAGATGCTTAACCGACTGGGCCACCCAGACGTCCCTTGTTTTTTTTTTTTTTTTTTTTTTTTTTTACCAGCTTTGTTGATATAAAATTGACCAATAACGTTGTGCCATTGAATAAGTTTAAAGTGTACAATGTATGATTTGATAAACATATATATTGGAAAAGGTTTACCACAATAAGGTTTGTTAATACATCCTTTACCTCACATAATTACTGTTTTCCTGCTGTTGTTGCTGTTATGGTGAAAGCTCTACTCTCACGGTAAATTTCTAGTATGTGATAGAATATTCTTTACTGGAGTCACTGTGTTCTACATTAGATCCCTGGACCTTACTCATTTTTTTTTTAATTTTATTTAAATTCAAGTTAGTTAACATATAGTGCATTTTTAGTCACAGGGGTGGAATTTCGTGATTCATCAGCTGCATATAACACCCAGTGCTCCTTACATCACATGCCATCCTTAATGTCCATCACTCAGTTACCCCAACCCCCCCCACCCACCTCCCTTCTAGCAACCCTCAGTTTGTTCTCTATAGTTGAGTCTCTTATGGTTTACCTCCTTCTCTGTTTTTATCTTACTTTATTTTTCTCTCCCTTCCCCTACATTCATCAGTTTTGTTTCTTAAATTCCACATATGAATCAAATCATATTGTATTTGTCTTTCTCTGACTGACCTATTTTGCTTAGCATAATACATTCTAGTTCTATCCACATCATTGTAAATGGCAAGATTTCATTATTTTTTCATGGCTGAGTAATATTCCTGTGTGTGTGTGTGTGTGTGTGTGTGTGTGTTTCTACCATCTCTTCTTTATCCATTCATCAGTTGATGTACCTCTGGGCTCTTTCCATATTTTGGCTATCGTGGACATTACTGCTATAAACATTGGGGTGCGTGTGCGTCTTAGAATCACTATTTTTGTATCCTTTGGATAAATAGTAGTACAATTGCTGGGTTATAGGATAACTCTATTTTTAGCTTTTTGAGGAACCTCCATCCTGTTTTCCAGAGTGGCTGCACCAGTTTGCATTCCCACCAACAGTGTAGGAGGGCTCCCCTTTTTCCACATCCTCACCAGCATCTGTTTTTTCCTGACTTGTTCATTTTAACCATTCTGACAGGCATGAGGTGATATCTCATTATGGTTTTGATTTGTATCTCCCTAATGATAAGTGATGTTGAGCATTTTTTCATGTCTCTCTTAACCATCTGGATGTCTTCTTTAGAGAAATATCTGTTCATATTTTTTCCCATTTTTTTTTTTTTTTTTTTTTTTTGGTGTTGAGTTTGATAAGTTCTTTATAGTTTTTGGATAATAGCCCTTTATCTGATGAATCTGTGAATATCTTCTCCCATTATTTTGATGGTTTCCTTTGCTATGCAGAAGCTTTTTATACTGATGAAGTCCCAGTAGTTCATTTTTGCTTTTGCTTCCCTTGCCTCAGGAGACATGTCTAGTAAGAAGTTGTGGCAGCTGAGGTAAAAGAGGTTGCTGCCTGTGTCTTCCTCTAGGATTTTTATGGTTTCCTGTCTCACATTTAGGTCTTTCATCCATTTTGAGTTTATTTTTGTGTATGGTGTAAGAAAATGGTCCAGTTTCATTCTTCTGCATGTCACTGTCCAGTTTTCCCAACACCATTTGTTGAAGAGACTGTCTTTTTTGGATATTCTTTCTTGCTTTGTTGAAGATTAGTTGACCATATAGCTGAGGGTGCATTTCTGGGTTCTCTATTCTGTTCCATTGATCTATGTTGGATTTTACTCATCTTATAGCTATAAGTTTAACCAACATCTCCCCATCTCCCCCACCCCTCAGCCCCTGGTAACTACCATTGTATTGAGTAGTAAAATTATTTTTTTAAGATTTTTATTTATTTATTTGAGAGAGAGAGAATGAGCATGAGCAGGGGGAGGGACAGAGGGAGAGAGAGAGTGAGCAGGAGAGGGAGAAACAGACTCCCCACTGAGTGCAGAACCTGACTCGGGGCTCAATCCCAGGACTCTGAGATCATGACCTGAGTTGAAATCAGATGCCTAACCAACTCAGCCACCCAGAAGCCCCAAGTAGTAAAACTGTAAAAGTGTTTAGAATTAGGTGCAAGTTTGCTGCTGTCTCATCAAAATTAGTGGTGCATTCCAAAAGTAGTCTAGTCTCAGAGGAGAGTTTGGAGAGTGACAGAAGCAGCCAACCTTTTGGGGTTAGCCTTGAGTACTTGTGAAACATTTATTATACTCTTGTATACCTTCATTAATGGGGAACAAATCAAAATGGCTTCTAATAATCATGTCATGAGCTTGTTTAAACTTCCTCAGGAAATGCTATATTAGACTAAAGGCTGAGTTTTGATTTACTGAATTTGACTGGCTAATCTCTTTCTTACGCACTTGAAATTATTTGTGCTACTTATTTTTCCATATAGTATATTATTTAATTATGTTATTAAAGAAAGCAGATTGCACAAATGTGGTAATAACTGTTTTCAAACATAAATATGTGAATCTAGAGAAGACTTTGTGTTTATAAAAATACAAAAGTAATTCTTTTTACCAAGATAGTCTTGAAAGTTATTATCTCCCTGAGAACTGTCTATATAGTATGCACTATATATAGCATATTTAGATATTCATTTGAAGCATTATTTTTTCTAGTGTGTATATTTTTTTGAACAAGTGAAACCCAATGAAATAAGCACAGTAACCATGCCCATTTTGCATATGATGAAACTGAAAACTAATTTGTTCATTATACGAATAAAACTAATTAATATTTTATTAGATATTTATGTAAATTTATATTATTTAGCACTTAGACCAACATTATGCATACATACACATATACATATGTATAAGGACAAAATAGACTAATAGACTGATCTGCTGTCCAGTATAACTTATGTGAGTCCAAATACAGAAATATGTATTCATCCATTGCTATTTCAGATGACCAGATTATATATATATATGGTTTGGAAGAATATGGTTCAATTTATAAGCTAACTTTAAAACCTACAATGAAATACATTTCTTAAATTACCAGATAATGGAGAGATGTCTAACAAAAGTGTTACTGTGGTATAAAAGTCATGAATAGTAAAGCTTGCTAAAGACAGCCCCAAGATATTTTTTTCTTCTGCAATGAAGAGTTCATTTTTGTGTAAATCAGCATTTATTCCTGTGGAAAGTGAAATGCATAGATGCGTGAAGATAATGTAAATTTAACCAAAAAGGAATTTTTGTAATCAGGGTTAGCAGGAGTAGGAAAACAGATGAGAAGTAGAAGCCATATAATTTTCAAGCCTAGATGCAGAAGCAATAAGAAGGGAATCCCACTCAAAAGCATTAATTTGGTTGCCATTTAGGTCCAAACACATTAAGATTAGAGTCAAATGAGTGTGATCTACTCTCATATCCTTGAATTTTCCCTGGATGGAATGACAACTCAGTTTCATGGCAATAACCTCCTGGCTGATTTTGGCCCAGAGACTTTCTAGTTCATTACCTTCCTTAGTATTTTAAGTCCAGGGAAACCAATTTCAATTCTATTAAAGAAATTCTTGCTATATGCTTCTTTGTCTCTCTTTCTCATTTTTTTAAATTTAAGATTTTTTCTTCTTCCTTATCTGAACATATTTCAAAAGACAACATCCCTTTTGCTTTATACTGTTTGCTTTGAAATAGGTTGTATTTATACTGTTATACAATAAATTACTGCAAGATTTCTGAAATATATGGTGCTATTTACAATGAAACATTAACACCCAAAGCATTTTGGTTTGTTACTTACATCCACATTTAATCAAAATATTAAGGCAATTGAGAAAGTTTTTTTAGAATGTCAAAACTGATTATCATATCCTCTTAAGTTATAGAAAATCGAAATCAGGGCACTGACACGGTAATGTCAGTCACCAGTACTTTCTACATATCCTGCATCCTTGTCAGTTATTAAATCAGTGTGCTTCGTTTTCCCAGTGTAGCCGTATGCTACTGCAGAGGTGATGTGAACAGTTGAAGCAACTGCTTGAATTTTGCCTGAATTTCTCAAATAATCCAAGCAGAAATAGAAAGTTTGCTTGAAGCACTATTGTTATCCTTCTCTTCACAAGTTGAGTCATCCTCAAGCCTGTCAATCAAATGTCCTCTCTGTTAGACTGTTCCACTCTCTTAAACACCATTGCTCAAAATGTCTAAACCTCATACATTTTCTTATTTTATTCTTGGAAACACTTTTTAAATACACAGGCCTCCCTTTAGATAGTGTGTGTGTGTGTGTGTGTGTGTGTGTGTACACATGAAATGAACTCTAACAACATATTTTTTTGTAAATAAAACATTTTATTACACATTTCTATATAAAATTTTCCCACTCTTCATACCAGATGATTAAATTTTCTCCACTGTATAAGTCATAATGAAAATAAACATATGTAGCTATAAGGCATTGTGAATTTGTAAGTAAACATTAGATGAAACCAGAGAGGGAGACAAACCATAAGAAACACTTTATCACAGGAAACAAACTGAGGGTTGCTGAAGGGAGGGGGGTGGAGGGATGGGGTAACTGGTGATGGACATTAAGGAGGGCATGTGATATAAGGAACACTGGGTATTATATAAGACTGATGAATCACAGGCCTGTACCTCTGAAACCAACAATGCATTATATGTTAATTAACTGAATTTAAATTTAAAAAAAGTTAAAAAAAAAAAAAAAAGAATATACACATCCCCATACTAACACCTCCCAAGTAGTCACTTTTAAAGGTTGTGTGTTTATTCAGAAATAACTAGTACTTCACAAAAAAAACATTTTGAATTTTTCTTGGAGAATTGGCCTGAATGTCTGTGATAGATTTGTTGAATTTCTATAAGTCTTCACTCGTTAAGAATATATTCATGTCATCACTGTCCTAAACTTCATCAAACATTCTTCCTTGTCAAAAATAGAACTTTGAGCCTGACACCCCAGAGGGCCCTTATATTCTCCATCCTGATCTCAGCTCTCCTTCCAAAATAACCACTATACTGACCTTTTTTTTTTTTTTTTTGAGAGAGAGAACATGCGTGAGTGGGGGTGAGGGCAGAGGAAGAAAGAGAGAATCTTTAAGCAGGCTCCACACCCAGCGTGGAGCCCCACCCAGACCCAGGGTTCCATCTCACAACTCTGAGGTCATGACCTGAGCAGAAATCAAGAGTCAGGCACTTAACCCATTGTGCCACTCAAGTGCCCTCCATTCTGCTGATTTTTATCATCAGAAATGTTCTTGCCTTTCTTTATGATTTTTTTTATCATTCAAGTGTGCATTCTTAGACATTATCATTTAGTCTTGCCCATTTAAATAATGATACATATTTTAAGTCTCTTTTAAGCTACAGGGTCCTTTTCTACCCCTTTATTTTACTTAAATTTTTAAAATGTTAATATTTAGGCCATGTGACTTGTAGAGTTTCTCACAACCTAGATGTTGTAGATTGCATACTTTTTGTGTAACACAAAATGCCCTCTGTACTTCTTGAAAACTGGCCACTAGACCAGAACCTGATTAGGGTTAAGTTTGATCCCTTTGGCGAGACTGTGGGTAGTGGTATGTGTGTGTATGTATTTGTATTTGTTTTTCAGGAGGCATATCTTAACTGGTTTGGATTCTTTTTGATGTTAACATCAGTTGCTGACCAATGCCTAGATCCTATATTTGATTAAAGGTTGCAGAGTGGTGATAATCTATCATTTTATTTTCATTTAATAACTAGAATAATTTTATAAGGAAATGCTTTTCCTCACCTATTATTTGGTTGTACATTAGTAGGAAAGGCAAGATAAATGTTTGATTTCTTACTCCGATTTACCTAAAGCCCTCGTGAATTCTTATAACAGCCTCTTGCTGTTATAATCCCAAGGGAAGGAAGCTGGGCTAACCTCTTAGAGGAGGAGAAACCACATGGAGGGAGGGTCCAGGTGAAACCTAAACCAAATACCAAATGTGTGAAGGAGGCCATTCTGGAGCACAACCAGCCTGTCCTCAACCGTCAGCTGACCTTCATAATAGACCAGCTAAACCCAAATTGTTAATCCAAAGAATTATGAACAAATAAAATGATCGTCTTAAGCCTTTAAGTTTTCAGGTGGTGTTTCAGGTGGTGCAATAGATCCCTAACACAATATATTTAAAGATAAAATGTCTTATGAGTTCATACTGATAATTTCAATTCAAATTAGACTTAGACTATCAAACTCATTCCAAATATATCTAGATTTTCTTTCTTCCACACTAAGAAACCTGGTTCTGGAGGACACAGGGGATGATAATTCTTTGTTTTATTCCACATAATTCATACAGCAGTCTCACAAAAACAATAGTAATACTATTGTTATCAATCATGATTACTAAAAATCATTAAAATGCTTTTCAACATGTTTCCCCTACTCTCCTTGCATATTTTAATGTTTTATTATATTTACATCATCAAATTTTATAGTCATTAAATACTATACTCTCTCCTACCTAATCCTCAACCTCAGTTTTTACATCTACCTATGTATGGCATACCCACCTCACGTCCTTACATCGCTGTTTCTCCAGTCATTTTTCAACAGTCCATTCAGCTGTCTGAAACTCATTCTCTATGAGCTTTATCACATGTATCAGGATAAAAACAAGAGAACTATGTTCCCTGAGTTTTTGTGTGTTGATAACCGATTATGACTTTCATAATTGAAGGTCAATTTTACTGGATATAAATAGCTTATCACATTTTCTTTGAGAATATTACATATTTACCCTATTTTCCTCTGAAATAAAGTTGGAAATCCTGATAATCTAATTTCCTTTTCCACAAGTCACATTTTCCCCTTAGATATCCAAAGGATTTGTTTTCCTTTTGTTCAAATTCCAGAAAACGTGCTAGATTATGTGATGATGTCCTATATATATATATATACTTATATTTATCAAACCACCCCAAAACTTAGTAGTCAAAACAACAACTGTGTTATTAAGCTTACAGATGTGGAAAAGGTATTTGGAAAGAATAGAGAGGAGATAGCTCTTCTCTACTCCATGATGTTTTGGGATGGAAAATTGATGACTAAAATAGCTTTTTCACTTACATCTGGTGGCTGGATTTGGATGACTAAGGCCAGGATTTGCTCAAACCATTGGTGGAACGCATCTACATGTTCTCTTTACAGATGGGGGTCTCAGTGTTACAGATATCTTACATGGATACAGAGGGCTCTGTTATTCCCAGTGAATATAGGGGAAACTGCAAGATTTTTAAATTTTCTCATATGCCATGGTCAAAGTAGTTACAGGCCTGCTTCTAAAGATGGGAGACAGTTACCTAACTTGATGGGCACTATCTTAATTTATTGGGGCTGCTATAACAAGTCACCATATTCTGGGTGGCTTTTAAAGAACAGAAAATTATTTCTTACAGTTCTGGAGCCTAGGAAGTCTAAGATCAAAGCCAGGCGGACTCAGTGTTTGGTGAGAGCCTGCTTCCTAGTTCCTAGTTCTTAGACCATCATCTTCTGGTTGAGTCCTCAAATGGTAGAAGGGGCAAGGGGTATCTCTGGGGTTTCTTTTATGAGCATATTAATTCTATTCATTGGGATTTGTCCTCATGACCTAATCACCTTCCAAAGGCCCCCACTTCCAAATATCATCACATTGGGGATTAAGTTTCCCCATAGGAATTTGTAAGGGAACAATCATTTAGTCTATAGCAGGAAAAATATAAAAAGAAAAAAAAAAATACAGCCATGTTTTAAAAGCAACTAATCTACCCTCTGTCTAAAACATTACACACATTTTTTCTATCATTTAGACACTCGTTTATAGAACTACCTATAAGTTTTATCTCATGACATCAGGCCCAAGCTCAAGGTTGATTTATCAATTTAGAAGAGATCTAAGTATAGATAAGGTTCCTGAGATTCAGTTTCTCTTCATTTTACTTGCTTATCTACAATATTTATCATTTTCAAATCCTTATCTCATCACTATTTTTTTATCTTTACTTTTTTTTCTTTTTAGCTTGTATTTCTTTTTTTTTTTTTTAAAGATTTTATTTATTTATTTGAGAGAGCGAGAATGAGAGAGAGTAGATGAGAGGGGGGAGGGTCAGAGAGAGAAGCAGGCTCCTCGCCGAGCAGGGAGCCCGATGCGGGACTCGATCCCGGGACTCCAGGATCATGACCTGAGCCGAAGGCAGTCGCTTAACCAACTGAGCCACCCAGGCGCCCCTTAGCTTGTATTTCTAACGGATATATTTGTTGTGTTTATTTCCTTTTTTTTGTACATTCTAGTTTAGTTTTCTTATGTAAAATGTTTTATTTCTAATTCTTTTTTGATCTACCTCATTTCTAAAGTTTTCTCACCTTAAAACATTTTTTTTTATACATTATATAATTTCCTTGGTATTTTTCAGTTCATTTTGAAATAGTACAGTATAGTTTTAATATGTTCTTTTGAGCCTGCTTTCTGGTTCCCTGTCATTTTCTGTGGAGAAGTTACTTTCTTCCTTCTTTCTCCTTGCCTTATAGTAGCCTTGGGTTGGGTTTAATACTAATTTTTTTGTTCATATATATGTAATTTTATTTACTTTTTAAATTTTTTTTAAAGATTCATTTGAGAGAGAAAGGGGGGAGTGGCAGAGGAAGAGGGAGAGAGTTTATTATTTATTTTTTATTTAAATTCAATTAATTAACATATAGTGTATTATTAGTTTCAGAGGTAGAGTTCAGTGATTCATCAGTCTTATATAATACCCAATGCTCATTATGTCAAGTGCCCTCCTTAATGCCCATCACCCAGTTATCCCACCCCCCCTCCACCTGCCCTCCAGCAACCCTCAGTTTGTTTCCTATGGTTAAGAGTCTCTTATGGTTTGTCCCCCTCTCTTATTTTGTCTTATTTTATTTTCCCCTCCATTCCCCTATGACTCTATGTTTTGTTTCTTAAATTCCACATATGAGTAAAATTATATGGTAATTATCTTTCTCTAATTGACTTATTTTGCTTAGCATAATAGAGGGAGAGAGAATCTTAAGCAGACTCCATGCTGGGTGCAGAGCCCAATGTGGGGCTCCATTTCACCACCCTGAGAGCACGACCTGAGCTGAAAGCAAGAGTCCAAGAGTCGTTCACTTAACTGACTGCACCACCCAGGTGCCCGTACGTATAATTTTAGTTTACTTAAATTCTAAGCATGCTTGAATCAGATAGATTGTCTACCTTTACCAAAATTTTGGGTAGTGTTAAACGATGATGGCTTATTTTATGACATTTCCTGGCTCTGTTCCTAAGCCCTGTTTTTTTTCAGCTAGATACTTTCATTACTTGGTCTCTGCCTGTTCTTTTCCTGTTCAAATTTCTTTCTACTCTAAATAGCTTCTGATAAGTGTGGGCCCTTCTCCTAGAAGAGAGTCCTGACTGGTCAGTTTCAAAGGTTCACAGGATATACAATGCTCGTGTAGCTTCAGAACTTTCCACAGACACATGCATACATTCATTATTTTTTTTTTAAAGATTTTATTTATTTATTTATTGGCGAGCGAGCAAGAGAGAAACAGCATGAGAGAGGAGAGGGTCAGAGGGAGAAGCAGGCTCCCCGCTGAGCCGGGAGCCTGATGTGGGACTCGATCCCAGGACCCTGGGATCATGACCTGAGCCGAAGGCAGTTGCTTAACCAACTGAGCCACCCAGGCGCCCCATACATTCATTATTGAAATAAATAAAACCCTTTCCAGGTTTAGCCATCAAGTTCCATTTAGTCGTCTGTGCTTTCCAATGCATACTTGTTGCCTTTTGGAGGTTTTATGTTCTCACTTCCATCAGTCACCCATTGATTCTGTTTTCTTTTGCACAGATGGACATAACACACAGTTGTATATTGCCAGTTTAATGCTACCTATTTGCAACTTGTGGTTCTTGGGAACATCTTTTCATCTAGTTTTGTTATAAATTTTGATTATGTGTTTAATATAATATATATGTATATATAATTACATATATATAATTAATGTAACAAATTATATTAAACATGTGTTTAATATAATATAGTCACTTTGTTTATATTTTGAAATTAGGGAAGATCAAAAACTATGCTACCTTCACTGCTGTCATTTTCCAGAAGATCCTGAAGACAGTTTCAAAAGGCATTTTCCAAATACTATTTCAGAAAGGGCAACATAATGGCTACCTCTGAAAGGAGATCACTAAATGTATGTCTGGTATGTTAAAATCGGTCTTAATATTTTATAGCCACAGATCATGTTACATGTATTTCTAATGAAAGAATGATGAAAGTAGTGTAGAGCTCAATGTCATTTTGAATTGTAGCTTTGAAATGAAAAACTATTTTCCTGTATACAATCTTATTTCTTTTTCTAAAAGAGTCAGTAAGACGACTCTCTTAATTTGCAGTGTCTCCCTTTAATACCAGATTTATATTGAAGTAATGCAAAAACACACACATATCTGTAGACTAAAAAATATATATAACAGCTTTTTTATGCACAGGAAATAATGTATTTTGAGAGGGACTAAGACCATTAGAGTATAAAATTGAAAGTTTTCATGTTATCTTAAAAAATAATGTGAATCTTTTTCTCACTGCATAATTCTCTAGCAAAACTAGGAAATTGCTTTGTAACTGTGATATGTCCTTTGATCCAAAGGCTCCACACATGGCATTTCCTCTGTGTCTCTAGGTTAACTTTGTGGAATTTTTTGCCACTTTGTGGAAATTTGTAAAGATAAATTTTCTGTATCCCTAGATTATTCTGGGGGAGGTAGTATAATTATATTATTCATTATCAATTCATTAATAATCAAATCCCTATAACAAAGATACTTTCCTCTTTTTATGTTAGGGCTGCTAGTCACATTCCCTCTACATTTCTAGAAGTTACTAAAAATCTATGCATGGATATATATTTTGTGTGATAACCATGAGTAAAGACAAATACTAGTTAGAGTTAGAGCAACTTAATGAGTCTTTAGAGAAGATCTTATTTCTCATAGTGAGGCATAATTTAGCATAGGTTTTACAGACTATATATATATATATATATATATATATATACACACACACACACATACACACACACACACACCTGGAATATATTGATAGATAGATAGATGATAGATCAATCACTGGAAACAAAGCAATCAAGAGAGAAATTCTACGTGGTCTCCCACCAAACTACCAACCTATACATTTTGCCTTCCTTCCTTGTACAAAATCAGTGTGCCCATCTCAGATGACCATTCTATTTGCAATGGATCACATCCACTCTTCACTCAAGGAAATCAATTCCGAAGTTTTTCTTCCCCAGTATTACCAAATTTCCCTTCTATTTTCTCAGTCCCATAAGCATACAAATATGCTATAGTCATTTCAATTTCAAAAAAAATTCTCTCTCACTTCTCACATTCCATTTCTCGGCACTGCCTATAGCAAAACTCCTCACAAAATTTTATATACTCATTGTTTCCAATCCCTGATTTCCCATTTTCTCATGAATTCATTTGGTTCTCATTATTCCACTGAAATTGTTCTCCAATCACATTCACATTGTCATGTTAAATGGTCACTTTCTCAGGACCTATTTTAATTCATCTACCAGCAACATGTTAAATAGTTGCTTACTCTGTTCTTCTTGAAATACTTTGTTCACTTGGCCTTTGAGATTATCTGCCTTTTGAGTCTTCTAATTCACATTCCACTTTGCTACAAAGCTCTTATCCTTCTAACCTCTAAATGTTGGAATAACCCCTTATACTCTCTATTTAAATTTGCCTTTTTTTAGGTTAACTAAACTACTTTTGGGCTTAAGTAGTTCCTCTATGCCAAAGACCCCCAAGTTTATATCTCTAGCACAGTAATGCTTAGTGACTCACATACTCAACTGCCTATTCAACAATTGAGTTTTTACCTCAAAATCAATCTATTCAAATTTTGAATTCTTCACGTAACCCACCTTTAAAATCTACCCATCCATGGGTCTTTCTTGGCTTTGTACATAATGTGTGTGCTCTAACACGGGGTCAAGCCAAAAACCTGGTCACTGTTCTTGATTTCTCTCTCTCACACATACTACATCCAGTCTACTTTAAATCCAGAATCTGAGTACATCTCTTCATCACCACTCATATCATCCTAGTCTAAGCAATCATCATATTTTGCATATGTTACTGAAATAGCTTCCTAATAATATTCCTTCTTCCATTTTCAGTACTTATCCTCTATCCTCCTGAGGACAGATGGAATAAGCACCATTTGTTTATTAAGTTAGTGATTCATTTATTCATTCTCATTTATTTAGCATTTGTGTTGAGTAAATAATAAATTTATTTATTTTATTTATTTATTTTTAAAGATTTTATTTATTTATTTGAGACAGAGAGAATGAGAGGGAGGAGGGTCAGAGGGAGAAGCAGACTCCCTGCCGAGCAGGGAGCCCGATGCGGGACTCGATGCGGGACTCGATCCCGGGACTCCAGGATCATGACCTGAGCCGAAGACAGTCGCTTAACCAACTGAGCCACCCAGGCACCCCTAAATTTGAAGTGAAGTTGAGAGGGGATTAAAAGAAAAAATATGGGAGTAAGAGAAGAAAAAATATGATGCAATTTCCTTGAGTAACTGAGGAATATCAGAAGATAACGGGAAAAGAAAGGCAGAGTGTATTACAGTGAGATTAACAAAATTCTGTAGAATTTAATACTGTCCTGATTTTTAACCGATCATATTACTTTTAATTATTGTTTTTCTCTGAGCCTACATTTTTTAATTGTAGAAGGTAGAATTCTGTGATGGCCCCATGATTCCCAGGCCTTGATTTATATCTACCTTTTCCCTCTTTAATCAGACACCAGCTAGGTGCTGCAGTCAAAGGATTTTGCAGCTATAATTAATATCCCAAATCAGGTGACTAAAAATAAGAAGACCATCTGGTGGGCCTAACCAAATCTGGTAAGCCCTTAAGATGGACAGGGGTCTTCCTGGCATTGAAGATTTGATTTATAAAGGGAATTTTCTATTGCTAGCTTTGAAGATTGAGAGGCTACATGCCAAGGAATACAGATGGCTTTTAGGAACTAAGAGTGACCCTCCCAGCCTGTAAGGAAATGGGGACCTCTGTCCTGCAATCATTGACCCAACCAGATGAGCTTATAAGAGGACTCTGAATTCCGGATGAGATGCAACCTGACCTAAGCATTGGTTTTAACTTTGCAAAACCCAGAGCAGAAAACCTAGCCATGCTGCACCCAACCTTCTGACCTACGGAACTGTGAGGTGGTAAATATGTATTGTTTTGAACCACTAAATTGTGGTAAATTTGCTATGCAACAATAGAAAATGACTATATTAATCTCTAAAATGAGGATTTTAATATGATCTTTCTTTATGAGACCAAAAGGGGATAGATTTTTTTTAAATTTTTTTTTAAGGAAAATACATAGTACTTCTAAATTTGAAGGAAGGAAATTGTAGAGAGAGATATTGGTAAGACACGGGTGCTACAATGCAGTTTTGGACTAGGTGGGAGAAAGCAGTAACTGCACTCTAAGGATGTTGATGTGCACCATGGAGTTTCTGGGAAAGTGGAACTCCTGGAGCATGAATATATATCCACTATTTAAATTCTATTGTAGGATGTATTTTATTTTATTAGAAAGTCCTAAAATGCTTAGTAAGTCTATCTCTTGTAATATATTTTAAATTTTGTTTACAAAACCAAAAAGAACTACTGTTTTATTAATACTGACTATATGATAAGCACTATACTAGACACTTAGAATTTCACATTTAATCTTCCCAACAAAAGCAAAGATTTAATGATAACAATCAAGGCAAGATTTATCTTTTTTTTAAGAAATATTTTTATTTTTTTAAGATTTTATTTATTCATGAGAGAGAGACAGAGAGAGGCTGAGGCTCCATAGGGAGCCTGATGTGGGACTCGATCTCAGGACCCTCGGATCACGACCTGAGGTGAAGGCAGATACTTAACCGACTGAGTCACCCAGGCACCCAAGGCAAGATTTGTCTTATGAGCACCACCACCAATAATGCCATATATTCTGGTATTCAAAGGAACAGTATTCTCTAAAGTCTAGAATTTTTATAAGAATATTGATGTACAAAAGGGCATTTGAGATTTTCTATATTCTACATTATGGGGAAAAATTTTGAGTCACTAGAAATCATGTCTTAGGAGGAATCCATAAAGTGGCCATTATTTATGATTTTGGCTTAAGGTATATAGATGGAAAACTTCTAAATTTTGACTGTTATGCTCATGCATACACCTAACATCAATTTGGAGCTTTACACCTGGTAGACACTCAAGTCTGTCTTCCATTCTCAAGTCTCTCTTTAGCTATATCTAATCTATTTCTCCAGTGTTTCAATTTTATTATTATACACACATTTATTGCTAGAAATTATATTTTAAAAATCTGTTCATTATTGGAGCACCTGGGTGGCTCAGTCAGTTAAGCGTCTGCCTTTGGCTTGGTCATGATCTCAGTGTCCTGGAATCGAGTCCTGCATCAAGCTCCAGCAGGGAATCTGCTTCTCCCTCTCCCTCTGCCCCTCCCCCTGCTGGTGCTCTCTTTCTTTCTCTTTCTCTCTCTCTCAAATAAATAAATAAAATCTTTAAAAATATCTGTTCATTATAGTCCACATTATAGCCCCTTTTTATGTGTAATCAATTAAATACTCTAATTTTATTATTTCTCACAGGTTGTACAACTGTCATAACTTCTTAAAATTTTAATTCTTATCCTTTGTTCTGTCAGTGGGCACTTCAAGAGCATAATATTCCTTGTGAGATTGAAATTTTGTATTGTTAGCTCATCTTCATTAAGAGTTTTAATTTTTTTCCTGTGGAATCATGCATACCTTAGGTAGTAGAATTGTTTTACAGAATTTGTTGTCATATGCTTTTCTCTGTCATTTTACAGTTTTCATAGGTCCATAGTTCTTAATTTCTGAACTTAGGAGACCAGCAACATGGTGTATAAACTGGATTCAGTGGTAGAGTGTAACAAAAGGCAGGGGCTTTGAGATTTCAGAGTCTATCTTTTCTTACCTTTGGTAAACTCAATGATCTAGACAGATGCAGATTTTTGTTTTTGCTTCTTTTCTTCTGTTGTTTTGTTTTGTTTTTTAATCTCTTCCTTGGATAAATGTAATACAAATTTACCTTCTGTGTGAGGACCGGCCAAAGCATATTTGTTATTCTTGGGCAGTGAAAGTTGACCCCCTCATCCCTACTGCTAATATCTGGTCCAATACTGTCTGTGTTTATGTAACATCAGTTTGCAGGATTCCTGCTTTGACTTTAAGGCCTCCTCTTTTCTCATACTCATGGATATCTTCTTTTCAGGACAGTCCTCTTTCTTCCATCTCACCATGTTGCTGAGACCAGAAATCAACATACAATGTGGTCAAGGGAGATATAGTAAAAAGAGAATGGGCTGGGAAGTGTCTGACGCATTGCATGAATGATCTTAAGAAAATTATTGGATGGGGCCGCCTGGGTGGCTCAGTCGTTAAGCGTCTGCCTTCGGCTCAGGTCATGATCCCAGGGTCCTGCGATCGAGCCCCGCATTGGGCTCCCTGCTCCGCGGGAAGCCTGCTTCTCCCTCTCCCACTCCCCCTGCTTGTGTTCCCTTTCTCGCTGTGTCTCTCCCTGTCAAATAAATAAATAAAATCTTAAAAAAAAAAAAAAGAAAATTATTGGATGTCCTGAGCTATAGTTATCTCACCTGGAAAATTGAAATTTTATTTTCCATTTTTTTTCCAGTCCATCTTTGGATTGTTTTTGAAAAATTAGAAGGGTTGTGGGAGGATTAAATGAAGGTGTCTTATTTGCATTCCACTTGAGGACAAAGCCAATTAAAAGTTCACTTATAAACCCAGGAGATGGCCATCTGACAAGGACTGAGACAGGGCTAGAGCATTCGGTCTTAGAAATCACTGGGACTGTGGATGGGGTTATGGAGAGAACCCAAGTACTGATTAGCTAGGTTAAGATAATTTTACTGAGAACTCCCAGGAGGAAAACTATAAACATTTGCTTACTAAATTCAGCACTTATTACTGTCTCAAAATCCTGTGCAATAAAAAGGCCTTCTCCCATATCTATTAGGTTTAAAGTATTGCTTATTAGTGCTGTGCTGGAGCCTGCATGACTGGGGTCATGAGCATCAATTTTTAAATATTCTAGAATTTTGTAAGCCACTTATTACAGCATTGGTAGCATGATATTGACCATGGAGCAAGTATTTATACCACAGAAATTGGCAAATGCTACAAATAAAGAAATTAAGAACTGATTTACCAGCCAGCACTGCATATAATAAAAAATGATAGTCATATAATTTCCTGTGCATTTAAATATATTCAATATGACTTTTACTCTGATAAAATCTTCTCATTTTAACAATTTTAACTCTTCCTACCGTTGTGAAGAAGAGATTTATACATCAAACTGGAACTACTTTAGGAGAGCCTAAAAACCTAGGAAATGCTAAAAGCCTTAAAATTACTTGAGTTCTCATCTCACTGAACTAAATAATAGTACTGTCTGGCTGGAAATTTTGACTTCCTCCTTGTGTAAGAGGGTCTCATTGTAAGAATGTAGTGTCCCTAAAAGAGCTGTTAAAGTCTCAGAGTGGGTTTGATGGTCTCAAAAAAAAAAAAATTGTTGAGCATGCATGCGAAAATGAATCCTATTATTAGATGAAACAAAATTCAGATATGTGGCAAATACAATTTCCTGAAGCTTTTTTTTTTATTTTCCAGAGGAAACTACTTATGCCATTGTGAAACACTCTTCCCCAATCATTTATTCTTATTTATTTTCTATCAATATTTTGGTTTTCAGTTTTAAATGTAGTTAAAATATCCCATGCATCCTGCTATCTGGTTTCCGTCACACTAAAGCTATGTTTGACTAATGACTACTTGTATAACTTCTTGTTTTACAATATCCTTCCTAATCCTAAATCACTCTCAAAGCCAGTAATAGGTTCTGATGTCATGTCACTCAGCATAAAACTCCTCATGTATTTTTGATACCACTCAGACTATGGCAAGATAACTCTCAACATAAAATTGTTCCTGTGAACTTTCTAAGGCAAGAACTTTTGTACCAATATTTTCATAAATCTTTTTTAATCCATGCTGACTTCTAATGAATAACAATGCCCCTAACCCTTGACAGCATCACCATTCTATAAAGGTTGCCTAATGCATTAACCACTCCTCAGTCCTTCTGATTTTTACCCTTCATGAGTTTTCAAATCCTTCAATTTAAGCATATATTTACTTTTAATCAGAATAGCTAATTCTGCATTTCCCTTGTACTTAAACTGATGTCCAGTAGACCAAGATACATTTATGCCATGCCTTACCACTACGTTTAAACTCCTCAAGGGGCCATATATTTTAGTATTTTTAAAAAATTTACTCAAAGTGGTGGCGCCTGGGTGGCTCAGTCGTTAAGCGTCTGCCTTCGGCTCAGGTCGTGATCCCAGGGTCCTGGGATCGAGCCCCGCATCAGGCTCCCTGCTCGGCGGGAAGCCTGCTTTTCCCTCTCCCACTCCCCCTGCTTGTGTTCCCTCTCTCGCTGTGTCTCTCCCTGTCAAATGAATAAATAAAATCTTTTAAAAAAAAATTTTACTCAAAGTGTCTAATGATGACCAGTACTTAGTAGATATGTAATAAAAGTTGAAAGATCCTAACTTGTTTGTCAAGTATGTATAACAGGTCTAATAAATTTGGAATATGTCATATTTATTTTTTTAATTTTTTATTGTTATGTTAATCACCATACATGACATCATTAGTTTATCATATTTAACTAGAAGAATCATCAGTTTGTAGTTATAAAGGTGGAATATTGCAATATGGCATTCTATATTTAAATGACCATCATGCTTTCAATAGAGTTATTGATTTTATGATGATAAGACATTTTAAATATTTTCAATAAATATGGCATCTCCACACCCACCAGGCTTATCTTATTCTGTCTTATAATTACAGCTTTGGTGATAAGAATTATTCTGGCATATAAAGGTTCAAGAAATTAGGCCAAGGCTCATCAACTGATGATATATGAGGAATTCAGAAAGTCTGAACATTGGGTTTGAGTCTATCAACAGGTGAGGCTAAGATCCAGGCTTAGAAAAGGTAGAATTAAGGAGATCTGATAATGGGTCCGGAGTTTAGGAAAAGGTCTCTAATTTCTGGAAAGAAAAGGTTATATACTAAACAGGACTATCAGTCCAGAAGAAATCATATTCAAAAAGAGAATCAAATCAGAATTTAGCAGAGAGAATACCAGATTTATGCACTGACATAAGAGTGAGTTGCCTCCTAGATTGCTTGTAGAGTCTAGGGTTGAGGAAGAGTCAATAGACTGGTTTTAAATTATATCATCTGGAAAAGAAGAGACAGAAGGCCCACAAAGAGCACTAGAGTATTGTCATATGATTAGCAAATGTTTTGATCCTACAGAAAAAGTTCTTTGTAAGGTGAAATAGGTACAGATTTCTGGGATCTATATATAAGAAGTTCCTTACAAGTTTCCCTTTCTACCTGCCCCTTACTCATCTTCTAAACCCACAATTTTCTTTGGAGGAGACAAAATCTCTGAATAAAACAATACCAGCAGGCTGGCCCTAGATGTATTTTAGCCTTGAAAGCATTTGAAGTTTTTAGCATGCCAATGTATATAACTATTAAAATAGTGTTCCTGATCAAAACATTTGCTTTCAGATATGCACAAATTCAGTAAACTTGCTTTAGGTTTCTTAAGAAACCGCAAATTTTACAGGTAACTCTAAATATTAAGCAGCACACTAGAAAGTTATTTGCATTAATCTACTGAAGTATAAATGGTTCAGCTAGTTAAACATTCATGAGAGAGAATGTTGATAAAACCTCACTGACTTACCTGTATGTATTTTCTTAAACATACACTTTATTTGCTCAACTTAAATTTAAGTGTGAAATTATAAATAGAAGCAAAAAAAAAACAGAACTTATTCAGAAATTACAGAAGGCAAATTCTTTTAATCATTAGATTCTGTTGTGTATGAATATTGTTCTGGGAAAAGTAACCTAAAAATGCCTCCTTTTCATTCATCCACTGCAGGAAAGATATGTGCTCAAAGTTGGGTAAGTTAAATTAGAGAGTTGATTAGAATAATATTATTTCCATGTATAAACATATAAGTTTTATTTCAAAAAAGCATATTCTTAAAAAATCACACAATTCACCAATCAAAATAACATGTCAATGGATATTAATATATTAGATATTCCTCTAAAAGATATTTATTCTCTAAAACAGGAAAAATATGTTTACTATAATTTATATATAAAATCTATTAATTTTCCATAAAATCTTATATTTATACATATAAGCTTCCACTAATTTTAGTCACTTTAAATTTCAAAACATATAAAATTTAACCAGGTAAGGTATAAAATCAGTCTAATTATCTAAATACCCATGCATCCCTAGCCCATTCTCTTTCAATTGTCTTACTATTTCCTGAAATGTGGTCTGTTATTTCCACTGAATCATTCTATGTAGATTTTGTTAGCATAGACTTTGCCTGTATTAAACAAACCTATGATTATATTTCTATTATTTTACTCAAGTAATAAAAAAAGAGAAACCTTTTGAAAATGTTGACAAACAGTTTCATTGTTTAACTGAAAATCGTCACAACAACATACACAAACGGGACAATTACGAATGTTCATTCCACAATCTTACAAACACTTTTACTTAAAAAGAAAAAAAACAACTAATGAACAAATGCCATAACGTTAGGAAAACTGAGTGCAAGGCACCCAAGGCTGTGATGTTTAAAATAACAACTGCTAACCTGATTATTTTAAATGGTAAAGAAAATAAAGATAAATTGTATTGAGTCAACATATTTAAAAATATATACTTAAAATTATGCATTAGTTATTAAATATCAAAACAATTATCAGTAATAACAACCAATGGATATTGTTTACTAGTTGAAGGTAATCAAAAATAACAAAGAAGTGAACAATAGAGATTTATACAGATAATCAGAAATTAAAATATTTTGACATTGAAGATATTAATTAATGTGCAATAACTGTCACACCTTAACATAAACTGAGTCATTGGAATCAAGGACTTATCAACAAGGCTTTTTCCTAATTCTGAGCCTGGATATATCTCTATCCTTTTGAAATCAGGGCAATGCTTAGGGGACCTTATTAAAGAGAATAAAATTGCAAAAATAATCAGTATGCCTGTATGTACTTTATAAACCAAAATGTGTAGAAGTGGCCGTTAGCTAGAGACTCCAACACTTTAAATGCAAAGAAAAAGTATTTGTAGGTGGAGAGGAAGCCTTTTGTAGTAAGTATGGATTGAAGAAACAAAACTGAAAGTTGTTGAAAAGGAATAGGAGGAGCTCATTGAAATATATTTTTTTAAGATTTTATTTATTTATTTGACAGAGAGCGAGCACAAGCAGGGGGAGCAGCAGAGGGAGAAGGAGAAGCAGTCTTCCCGCAGAGCAGGGAGACCGTTGAGGTGCTCGATCCCAGGACCCTGGGATCATGTCCTGAGCCAAAGGCAGATGCTTAACCGACAGCCCCCCAGGCGCCCCACTCAATGAAATATTCTATGCAGAAATGAGATGAGCTGCTCACAAGTTGTGTATACGCTTGGCATGCATATCCTTCTTGGTCCTGGCTTAGTATGGTTGCAAATATTTGATAATTTAAGCCTATATCAAAGATTTCCTAGACTAGTCTACAACATGCTCCTGAGTTGTGTTTCTCCTTCAGTGTCCCAAATATTCCACTGCTTCAATAGCCACTGCCAACATGACCATGGCAATTAGCAGGTGAGAACATTACCATTGCTGTTGGCCAGGAATTAGTGCCATTATTAGCACTGACAAGGAAGGGTTGAAGAGCTAGTACTTATACCCAATCAATGCCAGTGGGTAGCCCAGGTTAACAAAAATGAACGCACTTTCTAAGTGCCATTAAGGTTGCACATACTTCAACAACACCTGCTTCTTTTCTCTTGGTCCTTTCCTTCTCTCTCGTTTTATTTTTAAGGTGTGTGTAAAATTCTTCTTTGTTGTCTTTCCTCTCAGATCACCTCCTTTGCAATGAGGAAGTTACACAACTTACCTCTGCACACCCTCGGTTTGTGATGTTTTCTTCCTAAGAGATATTTAATATCAAACCTGCTCTATTGGACATCGACTTAAATTTCAGACTACTCAATAGCTTGGGCAGTTGACCTGCTATACTTTCAAACAAAGTGTTATGTTAAGTTGCATGTAATTAAATGATATTAAGAGCAAGAGTTTGCCAATTACTATTTTGTAAACTAGGGAAGGCAAAGAGGAAAGTGCTAGTATTGTCATGGAAATTAGTTAAATATAAGAAAAATTTTTCAAATTCCGTGAAGCCAAAACTCAAAAACACCACCATTAAAGGAAATAAACTATTTTTAGGAATAGAGCAAAACAACAACAAAAACAAAAAACCCTAAACTACTGCTAGAAAAAAAAAAAAGAAAACTTAAGGCTTAAAAAAATGAGGTGAATACAAACTGTTAATATAACTTTATGCTGTAGAAAGGTCTACTTTATAGTGAAAAAAGGAAACATGTATAGGTTGGCAAGAATGAAATATTTGAAAAGTGATTTCAGATCCTTGAATATTAAATACTTTAATAACATCACTATATGAGGATACAATTAACCTCTCCTGACATCAGTGGCAAAGCTTTTTAAGGGATGAAAATAGAAATTATAATTTAAAACTGACTCCAAATAAATTGAGTAGTTTGTATTAGTGACATTTTAAAAGTAATGTTGCTTGTCTAAATATTTCCACTCATTTTGAAAATATTGCAATTGTGTGAACTAGTTATCTAAATTACCATCTAAAATATAATCCGGAAGAATAATAAAAAGTGTTCTTTTGTTTGTTTTTCGCCTTGATTCAAGCTAATTGTTCCAAACACTTTAAAATCTACTTATTTAGATATTTAAAACCATCTTCTTGCCTTGTCTTACATAGTTAACATTCCATTTTTAGACACTACGTAATTTATTATAATTACATTGCTATATAACGTGCACTTTGGGTATTTTCCTTAGACTGTGGAGAAACCTATGGAGTTGAAATAAGTAGAATAGACTACTGTGTTGTTCCAAAGAATTCAAAACCAGATATTTTGAATAATTTATTAATTTTCCACACTAAAACCATAAGAATAAACCAAAAGTAAAGCAATAGCCACAAAACAAAGATAAACCAAAAGCAAGAACCTAAAGTGTTCAATTCTCTCACCCCTTCTACATTCATTCGATTGTGTAAAATCTAAATTTGATTAGTAAGACAAACGGTGATCAATTAAGGAAGAATTTTCAACCAGAATATTTAATACTTATTCAGACAGTGTCTGAAACTGGTCTGTTGGCTTGCTTGCTAACCTTCCCTTTTATTACTACTTTCTAAACTACGATGGCTAAAGCAAATCTCTGTCTCTGTCTCTATTTCTCTCTATATATCTCCCTTCTTGCTAGAAATGCACTGTAACGATAGCATATCCTACCTAATTTAGTGTTCACTTAGTGAAACTAAGGACCCGAGATTTTAAATGAACTGCCCAAATGAAATGCAACTCACTCTTAGATGAGTCACATCTAGAACTCAGGGCTCTAGATTCCTATTTGGTGCCAGGTTGCCCCTTAATTCCTAGTTATACATCAGTCTCCAAGTAATTTTTAGATTGTGTATGAATGAGCTATGAACTATGAAAGAAGCATGAATAAAGTTTAGAGTAATAATAAAACTTACAGCAAAGTACATTTAGCACATACTTAATGGTATGCACAAAGCGTATCCTGCCATAAGGCAGTTGGGTATAAATAGTAAGCAAAGATCATAAAAAAAGCACAGTTAGTCTCTCAAGTGGTCAACTGCATTGTTTTATCTCCTTAATTTTTTTAAGGCCTAGGTCTTAACCCTGATTCCAGTTTACCACTAGCTGTGTTCAGTCAAGCTATGCTTCGAAAGATTTCAAGAGGTGCAAACACACACACACCTTCACAGGAACATTTGAAGCACCCTATAGATAACTGAATAAAGCAATCTATTCAAAAGCACCTTAGGGGTGGGAAAGACCTCTGAAAATCCAGGACCATGGACTAAGTCTTATGGGGGAGTTAGAGCAGTTTCCAGCAGTGAACTATTTTCATCAAAAAGTAGTACAAAAAGTTTCTAACTTGAAAGAAAAAGTTGCTTGTTGCTTCAAGTAACAGAGCTAAACCAACTGGGACTGCTGAGCTCAAGGTTAATGTAAAAGTACAATGATAAGCAGGGCAGCAACAAGGAATTGAACTTGAAAAATATTGGAGCACAAAGAGGAGGCAAAGGGAAGGGAGGTTGAACCAGTTTGAATCACACTTGCCTGGATTGCCAGGTCTTCAGGGGTTGGAGATCAGTGCCGAAATGCATGCTTTGCTCATCTCACACTTTGATCCTCCTTAAAGTTAGAACTACGGAAAACAACAAATGGCAAGTTACAGGAAGACCACTGTCTGAAACTTGCTTCCCATTACTCTTGCTAGTTTTTACATGAGGCAAGAAGATGTTAGTTTATTAGAAATGTTAAATAACAAAAATTGAAAAATTTTAAAGACCTAAATTGTCTTTATTAATGGATTCATGAATGGGGCAGCATCCCATCTAGCAAGTGGAGAAAAGTTTCAAAGGGTGACAGAAAAGAAAAGAGTTTTAAAGGTAGAGAGGGAGCAGATAAAAGGAAATTATAGCACAGACTCCATTGTTTTAGGCAAGGTCACTCTCCTAGGGGGAATGGAAGGAGTCTATCAATACATGTCCTAGTGCTGACCAGGAAATTCCCATGTTGAGTGGTTAAAGGTTATAGTTCTAGGGGGTTGAAACTGTAACTAGGTTAGAGTGAATTAAGTCTTGGTTTGCTGACTTGGGGCCTTAACCTAAGTGGCTCCATTTTGGTCCTGTGGCTTTCTTTTTAACAGAAAAAAACATCATTTCTTGCAGTTTGTTTGCTGCAACTTAAGTAGTTTGCCTGACTCTTTAGCAAGTATCTCTGGTTTAAGGAAAAGTTGATCTTAAATGAACAGAGAGCAGCAAAACAAACTGTAATAGTACAACTGAAGTATAACTATTATGGTGTTCAATGAGAGGAAAATATTATTTTGGGAGTTTTTGACTGTCTGGTAATCAGAAATGTCTAAAAAAGAGAGGTAAAATACTGAAGATTAAGGATGAGCACTTTAGCAGAAATCATTTTAATTTATCAGACTCTCTATGGCAATACTTTTGTGTTTATAACCTATTAATGAGTCATAAAATCAATTTAATGGATCACAACCAGCATTTAAAAAGTAACTAGAATAGAATAAAATATGATAGAAACTATCAAAGTGCATGATTTATAGTAAGGGGAAGTATCATGTGATGAACGTGTGTGTGTGTGTGTGTGTGTGTGTGTGTTCTGACTCTCTATGCTACAAATGTATTTGCTATTTGAGTAAAAGAAAAAAAAAAACAATAAAAATTTATCACCCTCAAATAAACAGAAACAAAAACAAACTTTGAAAATCACTACCCCTCCCCCAAGGTGCCAATTGAGAAGGACTAATGTCCTTGAATGTACAATCCTTTATGTGGTAAAGTCACAGTAACTGACCAAATCTTTACTTCTCAAAACCATTTTATTGTCCCTACGTAAGAGTCCTCCCTTCTTATCCCAATTTCTCTTTTTATTTTCTTTCACATACACAAACACCACACACACAGTCACAGCTCCTCACAAAGAATATCCCACAGAATATTACACTGAAAAATGCTAATTAGCTCAAAATTTGGTTTGCTTTTTCCTCATAATTATTTAAAATTAGTACTTTTTTCCGTTTTTCAGAAGTAATTTTTATTTTTTAATTTTTTAAAGATTTTTTATTTATTTATCTGAGAGAGAGAATGGGAGACAGAGAGCATGAGAGGGGGAGGGTCAGAGGGAGAAGCAGACTCCCCGCCGAGCAGGGAGCCCGATGCGGGACTCGATCCCGGGACTCCAGGATCATGACCTGAGCCGAAGGCAGTTGCTTAACCAACTGAGCCACCCAGGCGCCCCCAGAAGTAATTTTTAAAGATGATGACAAACTCCCTTCCATTTTTCCTATTTTAATTTAATACAGCTACATCCAACACATACATTCTTATACACATAACAACCACAGAAATAAGAGGAAATCTTTGGAAAATCATTATTATTAACAGGCTTCAAGACTATCCCCATACCTATGTTCTATTCATAGATAAATGGGCAAAATAGCAGCATTCCATCTGGTTGATCCCACTGGGTTTCAAATACGCCATCTGGCCCATTCTCCATAATTTTATTCATCTCTTCCAACTACCTGAAATGAGTGCAAAGGAAATCATGAATCTACCTGATTCCATGAGAAGTATTATTGAAGAGTTATTCATTAAGGTCATGTTTTTATGCAATCTTTCTCTGACTCGGGGTTATTTTAGGATGTACTCACCTCTGAGTCAATTTATTTTGATGGAATGAGAGTCTCCACTGTTTAATGCACATGACATGGAAGAGCAGGCTGGCTCCCATCTCCACTCAATAAAAGAATGACCGATACCACTGCCTTTGGAGGTTGGAAACTCCTATGTGAGTTGTAGGAGAAAGAAATGGTACATATATATAATTATATGTCAGCATTTTACCATATAAAATTATTCTACAACAGTAATCAAAACTAGAATTTTTTAAGATTTTCAATATAAAATTTCCAATGGGCGTTGAACAGTGGCTTTACAAAGTACAAGCTATTTCAGTGTTATTATTGTTATTGGGTGTTTTTATTCTTTCACTGTCACAGCTTAATGAATAAATGCAATAGTGAAACTTAATAGGCCTTTTGCTAGAAGAGTTTTCTATCCAAATTACTTATGGAGCAACAAATACGCTATGTGTGGGAAGTGTACAATGTTAAAAGTCAGAGAGCATAGCTCAGAGAGGCTTAAGTGATTCTGTGTGGCTCAAGATTGATGCAAGTAATAATATGGATTAAGGTGCAGGTGGAGGTACCAAAGAGGGCAATGCATTTGTTTAATGGAATGTATTTTTCTTATATTACTGATGAGAGTGCTGTTATCTGCTGGTACACATTTAAACTTTATGTTCTCTTCTGTTTCCTTATTCACAGAATTACAGTTTCTTAGAAAATCACTAAACCTTCATATCAATGTTTTAGTCCAGTTTTTTCTAGGCATTTAAGTACATGAATCTTTTTTAGTCACCAGGACCATACCAGCAGACTAAACGTACATATTCGATTCCTCAACGATTTCCTGCCACGAGTTAAGGTTTTGTTTATTATTTGTTTTATGGTGGCAAATATCCAGAACATGCAATGTACCATGTTAACCATTTTTAAGTGTACAGTTCAGTGGCATTAAGTACATAAATACTGTTGTGCAACATCACCACCATCCATCTCCACAACATTTTTAAACTTCCCAAGCTGAAACTCCGTGCTCGTTAAACGTAACTCCCCAGTCCATTCTCCTTCTAGGTCCTGACAACCACCACCCTACTGTCTATGTCTATAAATTTAACTATCCCAGATACCTTGTGTAAGTGGAACCATACAGTATTTGTCTTTTAGTGACTGGCTTATTTCATATAGTACATTGTCTTCAAGGTCCATTTCTATTGTAGTACGTGTCAGATTTTTTCTTTCTTTTTAAAATCAAATAATATTCCGGGCGCCTGGGTGGCTCAGTTGGTTAAGCAACTGCCTTCGGCTCAGGTCATGATCCTGGAGTCCCGGGATCCAGTCCCTCATCGGGCTCCCTGCTCGGCGAGGAGCCTGCTTCTCCCTCTAACCCTCCCCTCTCTCATGTACTCTCTCTCTCTCATTCTCGCTCTCTCAAATAAATACATAAATCTTTAAAAAAAATCAAATAATATTCCATTATATGTGTATATCACACTTTATTTATCCAATGAACACTTGGATTACTTTTACCTTTTGTCTCTTGTAAATAATGATGCTATACGGGCGCCTGGGTGGCTCAGTTGGTTAAGCGACTGCCTTCGGCTCAGGTCATGATCCTGGAGTCCCAGAATCGAGTCCCGCATCGGGCTCCTTGCTTGGCAGGGAGTCTGCTTCTCCCTCTGACCCTACCCCCCTCTCGTGCTCTCTCTCCCATTCTCTCTCTCAAATGAATAAATAAAATCTTTAAAAAAAAAAAAAGGAAAAAAAAATAATGATGCTATGAACCTCGATGTACAAAGATCTGTTCAAGTCCCTGCTTTCATTTCTTTTGGTTATATACCCAGAAGTGAAATTGCTGGATCATATGATAATTACATTTCTAATTGAATTGAATAACAGTGAGACTGACTCCCAGCATATATATATCCATCCAATATTGAACAAATATTTGCTTATTTGTTCAATTCTAGTATATGTATATAATGTTTTCAGAATTGTTGACCAGTACCTTTATGGAAAACAAATTTATCCACCGGAATGCAGTACTTAGATACAGTTTCTTTTGCTTTTATAGACTCCACTCATTTTCAAAGATATTTATTTATTTAAAGATTTTATTTATTTATTTGAGGGAGAATGAGAGACAGAGAGCAGGAGAGGGAAGAGAGCAGAGGGAGAAGCAGACCCCCCGCTGAGCAGGGAGCCCGATGCAGGACTCGATCCCGGGACTCCAGGATCATGACCTGAGCTGAAGGCAGTCGCTTAACCAACTGAGCCACCCAGGCGCCCTTCAAAGATATTTAGGTCAGCATTCTTATCCCCCATCTCCTTCAGGGAGGCTGCACATATCTGTATGTGATGGATACTTTTATTACATTCCATATTCCATCCTGGGATCTCCAGCCTTCTGAGTGTTTTGTTTTAATTAGTAGATTTACTTTAAGGTTTACTCCTTGTACAATAAAGTTTTATAAGTTTTGACAAATGCATAGTTAGATATCCAACCTTACAGTATTATACAGTATGGTTTACTGTCCTAAAATAACCCCTCTACTTCATCTACTCAATCCTCTGCTCTCTGCCTGAATTACTGGTAACCAATGATCTGTTCACTATTTCTATGGTTTTGCCTTCTTCAGAAGGTCTTATAAGTGGTATGTACTGGATGTAGCTTTTTCAGATTAGTAGACTAGTTTGTGTGTTTTTTTTTTTTAGCAATATGTATTTAAGCAATATGTATTTAAGATTACTCTTTCTGTGGTTTGATAGCTCCTTCCTTTTATCATTAAATAGTATCCTATTCTTTTCAGGCTTTTGTATGAACATGAGTTTCCAAATCATTTGGGTAAATATCTATGAGCATTATAGTAGGATCATATGGTGAGAATATGTTTAGCTTGTAGGAAACTGCCAAACTATCTTCCCAAATGGCCACACCATTTAAATCCTCATAGCAATAAATGAGAATTTCTGTTGAGCTTTGGTTTTCAACCAGCAGTTTGAAAGTTAAAGAGGAATAACTGGATAAAGTAATAAAACTGCATCCTGCAGTTAAACAATATATTAAACATTCTCAGTGATTTCTTATGTGACAAATGTTAGTAATGCTATAGTAGCGAAGGTAAGGTTTTCACCAGCCGTGTGGCTGTCCTCTCTGCACGTTAATTCTTCATCTGTGAAAAGAGAAGTGTAGCTTCTCTCTTCCAAGCATTTTGAAAAGTTAAATGAAATAATGTTAGCTGAAGACAATCATTAAAACATTGTTTTCCACTAAAATCTAGGGCTGATCTTTCTTGAGTTTTACTACTGCTCTTCATTTCACTGACTTCTTACCTTTCACAATGGACTTTTCTCAAATAACTTTCATACTATTTGAGTTACAAATGTAACTCTGCGCTGTTAATTCTTGGCAAATGCTCTATCCTTTCACTTAGCAGAGTAGACTCTCTCTCTCTCTCTCTCTATATATATATATAGTGTGCACACACATATATGTATATATAGTGAAGAGATCTAGTGATTTATATATATTAAATATATTTGATTTATTTATGTATGTATAATATGTATATAGGTATGTGTATGCACATGTGTATGTATATATGTATGTTATATATATTTATATATATATACAGATTTGTTTCTAGTAGAAACACCTGGGGTTCTCCTTCTCATGAATATTCTTTATTTATGACCAGAAAAAAAGGTGGCCACCTGTGTACCCAGAAACTGAGTGACACTTATCCCCTCTCTGTTTACTATTTTACTAAAACTCCAACACTGTCTTTACTATTTCTACTCACATTCACACACATAGAGTCTCTCTCATGATTTCCTTAAAATTATTCTCAGTGTTTCTGAATATTCTGGGACTGGAACAAAGGAATTAAAAATAGTTCCATTTCTTCTGTTCCTCTTCCATTCCCCAGGCAGTTGAGACATCAGGATGCAGGTGAACGAGCAGCCTAGGTCTTCTATCCTCCAACTTCCCCATGCTCCCTTCTAGCCTTTGAGAACCATACCTCTGTAGCAGTTTCTTTTCCCTTCTCCCTGCACACCTGTGCTTGGCAAAACTATCTCCAGTATTAAAAATCTCTATCAGATACCTTGAGCCAGCTGTTACTGACTTATGATTAATACATTTGTAAAAAGTTATCTTTCGTGTCTTATCCAAAGAAGTTTACTGAGTACTTAAGATATGCCAGAAAAAGTGGGAGGTATGAAACACTTTCAATGTCATCGTCATCATCCTCACCATCATTATAATTTCATCATTCCTCCACAGATTTTTATTAAATCACAGCTATTGTAGGAATTGGAATACAATGGTAAGAGAAGCTGATCTGGTCCCACATTTACAGTCTATTGGAATGATAATAAAATTTTACGTAGTAGAATTTTCAGTCTGGTGAAATAATAAAACTTCATATCATAGATGGCAATTTAAAATTACATTCAGTTACACCACATATTTTACTTTTATGACAAAATCTTGAACTCTAAATCACTAAATATTTAGCTTTCTGTTGTCTTCCTAACTCATAAAACAAATCCCCGGTTTTGTTCATCCAGCTGTTTGTACAATGATATCTATCATTTAACCTGGTATTGCTCTAGAAGTACCACTTTGAAGGAGGGGATGTATAAAAAGGTCATTTCCAATTTAAGTATGCTGTATTTGCAATGGTACACTTAGCTATAAATATCCAGTGGGGAGACAGGTGGCCACAGCAGACTGAAACTCAGGAGGGAGAAGTGGGCTGGAGATATGGGATTCATGAGATATATTGTTGGTAGATGAGACCATGGATGAAACCACCCAGAAAAAAAGGGTAAATAAGATGAGAACAGGGGAAAGAACTGTAAAGATTACATCTATGGAACAGGAAGAATTGGTCGAAGGAGAAGCTTGTCTAAGAGACTTAAAAGACCAGCCAAAGATGAGAAACCAGGAGATTATGCATAGGAAGAGCATTACCAAGAAGAAAGAGTGGTCAAACCTGATTAAGATACAGGACTAAAACTCTCAAGGCAGTTTCTGTAATTAGGATATTAATGGTGACCCCCCACAATAGGCTTAGAGAACTGGAATTGATTTTTTTGTTTCAAGAGTGAATATGGTGAGAAAGTGCAGACAGCCAGGGTGGATGGAGACTGTGTGATTAAGAGTGTCAAGAGCATTTTTATTTTGTTTCTGTTTATGTATCCACACTTCTAAAAATCAGATCTCTTGTGTTCTTTGTCTTGTCTAATGTCCTCCCCTTCCCTTATTTTCCTTTCCCCCCCACCCACCCCTCTTCCTTAGTCTTTTTCAGTCTCTCTCTCAATTCTGTCTTTGGTATCCTAAGACTTCCCACCTATCTTTTTCAGACATTGGAATGAGAATCTGGCTTAGAGAAAAAAAAAAATTGACATTATTTAATCTGTTACAAAAGTTGGATTTTACTTCTGTGGTACTGGCTTTAACATGTGGAGGGTGTTGATGTGTGTTTGCTTTGCATTGCTGATCCTCTGATAGTGAGCTGAAACTGCAGTTTGGTAAATGTCACTACTCTCTGGGGTCTTGAATACCAGGATGCAGCTGGTCTGTTGAACTCTCAAGTGATTGAATGAAGAGAAATCTGGCTCTCCATGGCGCATTCTCTAATGACATCAACCAAATTGAAAAATCTTCACCAAAGTATTTATAGACCAAACTTCCTGGTGATGAATTTTGATATATTGGACTTAGGGAGAGTTTTACTTTTATTTTTACTCTGGGGAAACAACATCATAAATTATTCCAAAACTATTTCCTCTCTATCTAGAACACTGGTTGGAATGTGTTCTGGAATGGGTGAAGTGATGATGTCACCCTTCTTTGCATATTTATTGGAGCTGCCCGAATCTCTTCTAGCTTAATGAATTCAGATTATGAAACTCACACAACAGTGCCTAACATGGAAGATGCACTCATTAAATATTAGTTATTTTGGTGAGAGGTGGAGCTTCTCTCTTACTTGAAACTGAAAATGCCCTATGATTGCTTGTCAGTGTCTCTGTGCATCCAGGATGCTCTGATAACCTTGATTTTTACATCAGAAATATCCTCTATGGTTTGTGAATTGAAATATACTGACAGAAGAATGTTAAAAACAACAACAACAACAACAACAAGGCCAGCAAAGAATGAGCTCTGACGGTCAATGGTGGCTATAAAATAGACACATGCTAATTTCTGGAACAACAGGAGCCATGTTCCCAGAGGCATCCTATAATGTCCATAACAGTTTCATTCTCTAGCATGTAGTGCTAGAGGTCTGTTCTGTTTTGTGGCATGATTTTGGCTAAGGTCCTGACTACACTCTAGCGTATCCTTTTTCCTGCTCTTTTTCTGTACCTGGTACTCCAGGCTTAAGCTATTCTGTAATCTATTCATACTGTTTTTAAAAATGTATTTTCTACTTAAATAATAATCAGAGTCAGATTCTTGAAGGATCATGGTTCCACCTCTATCTCTTTGCCCCCAAAGTAGAAATTTTCTAGCTAATTAGTCAATCACTTGAAAATATATGCCAGTTTCTTTTTATTTAAACCACAAGTCTGAGCTTCTCCATAAATCTTTAGGAGGAAGGGCAATTTCAAAGTTTGTATCAAAATAAAGCTTTGTGTCAGGATGATCATATATATCTTATACACTCAGAATCAGAATTTCTCTTGATGGATTTATCATGTGGGATAAAAGTGTTCTGGAATCCTGTAATTTAAAATTCTGTATTGATATTTTGATAATATCTCTTAATAAATGAAATATATATATACCTCTCTATGGAGGGAAAAATTTCCTCCACCTTGTATATGCAAATAATTATTTTCTTAAAATAGAAGTAATCTTAGCAGAGAAATGAGTCTGGCACTTCCTTGCTACCAAGAAGAGTAATTATTTGAGCTAGATAATCCCCAATTTCTTGTAGGTAAACAAATTCTTCAGAAAGTTGACTTATTCAACAACCTATGGATACATTTGAAAAAGTTACTTTCTAGTGTCCAGCTGAATTTACAATGCATATCATATTTTACCAATATTGTTTAATTGGCAAGATGGACATGAAATAAAACCCACTATTATTCAGATAAAATCAATATAAATATAAAATCAACCCTTAAGTTGGCATGATATCAAACTTTTTTTTTTCAGGAAAATCTTGTCCTTTTTCATGGAATTTTTTTTTTTTCATTTTGAGTCTTATCAATTTTTAGAAGTGGAAGTAAAGTCTACTCTGAGCTTAGTTGAATGTTGAAATATACGCCCCCATTCTTATCCAATATAACACATTTCTGCTTTTAGGCACATTTCAAAGAGCATTAAACTCTTTAATTCATAAATTCACCACTATTTATTTCTTATCAAAACTTAACTGAACTGAAACCCTTTCTTCAGACAAGACTTTATATAAATAATCACTATGCAATGTGAGTATGGAATGACTTTGGAGTGCAAGTGGGGAATCCTGATCCTAGCCACTGAGACACTAGATTACCCTAGATCTAGAGAAGAGTGTTTGGAAAACACTACTCTGAATAATTTAATCTGGTTTGATGAATTAAGGCATCCAAAGAATGTATACTAGGGTCATGCTGTTTTAAATCCCCATCACCTAGGATTTACCTTATTCCATTCCATGTGTTGTATAGCATGGGCCATAGGATGGTTTTATGAAAAATACAATTCTTTAAAACTCATATTTGCATTTATTATAATTATGATGTTAATATTTGTCACAATAACATACAACTCCTCTTTACGCCGAGGAAAACTTCATTTCATATGTCATAGATAAGAGTAATTATACCCATGTGAAATCAGTTTGTTTTCATCTTTGGAACACTGGGACACATGTAATAGGTTCCTTATATTCATTGGTTGCCAACAAGCTCAAGGAGAAATTTGTGGCTAAAATCTAGCACGTGTATCATGACTTCTGGCCATATTTTGTGTGCTAATCATGATTTTGTGTGTTCTGGTTCTGTCTTTGTTTTTTGCATTTGTTTTTTAGACTTTGATTTTATCTTTAACATGTTGCATTTCTCAATCAAAAAATGTGATTATATTATTTGTATTTTTGAATGCTGCCTGAAATCCAGTTTTTTGAACAAGACAGGATATATGTTTATTAAAATAATTTTGAAATATCCTATCTCTTTTTCCTCACATATGTGAATTCTTAAGTGTGTACATTTAATCTGGAAACTTCTGAAGTTTTTCTATTTTCTTCTCAATATTCATCTTCACTAAATCCACTTATTCCTAAACTGTCTCTTCACACATATACTCTAAAAAAAGTACTAATAATTTTTCAAAGATTTGATATACTTACGAACAGTTAATTGTGAACAATCCTTTTTCTTCAAAAGCAGTTTAGGTAGAAACTTTTGTCTTCTACTTTTAATTCATATACTTCCTAGGTTTCCAGTCTAGTGCAAAAATGCTAAACTCAAAATGCTTCCAAAACCTTAACAACTAAGCAGAGTAAATAGATGGTAAAGGCAGCCACTTCTGCTCTGGCACTTCATTAGCAGAAAACTAAATAGGAGAGCTTTTTGAAAATGTTTTCAGAAGCTAAGCAGATACAGCAATGAGAGCTATTATGTGCATACAGATATCAGATATGTAAATTGGGCTGAACTTCGTTTGCATCGATCAAGCTGTCTTCCCTGAAGTTAACGAGGACTTTTGTAAAGCTTTGCTATAGTAATTGGTATATCTAAAATAATAACTAGTCTCCTATGTATGGTCTATTGGAAACAACAACCTCAACATTGGGGGTAACCGAAATTTAACCTTATCACTTCCCACCATATTTCAGGGCAATGAAATAGTTTCTGTGTCATCAATTGATAGACCAAATTAACATGTTGTACTCAGGTGCCCTTAAATAGTTAAATGATTTTATTAGAAAACACTCTTCTTACAGCATCAGGCTCGATATAACTATCCAGTTTAAAATAAGTATTTCCCAATGTTAAAAAATTATCTGCTTGATGTGCCTCCCAGTTTCCATAGTGTGATTCTGTCTAATTATCCCTGGGGATCTGCTAGGCTCTCTGACTATTAAGCAGATAATTTCTAATACATTTTAAGCAGTGGCTCTCCACTTTTGCCCTGTAATTATTTCTCACACAATATGATCCATCCCAGGGCAGAATTTTTGAATATAAACATAACTTTCAGTGGGAACCACTAATGAAGGAGCAATGCTTAGTGCTATCCAGAACAAGGACATGCATAAATCATAATCTCAAAATGCAAAAACAGAATGAACTACTCTATTATTCAAGAGTTACAGTCCTCAATACATTAGTATCCCCCAAACTAATGACATCAAGTAGACTTTTATTCTAGCTAAAACTTTCTAACCCACAAAAGCAATATGAATACATTTATTATTTCCAAATTTCCTTGAGATATTTTCTAATTAACTGTATAATTTGGGGCAACATATTAATAGCATTTCTAGCAAACAAAGCCAGCATTTTATTCAAACCAAAATGATTTATACATTGAATCATTTTTATAAATCAGTCTAATGTTTTATATATAATGATTGTGTTCATCTCTAATTTACTTATAATTCTGCCACTGGACAAAATCTGTCGGCAAATTTCACAGACTTTGGATCCAACATAATATTTATAAACCAACCAGATAACTATTGATAAAAAAAGAAAATTAACATATATATATATATTTTTTTCTGTTATACCTAGAACCAAGACCAAGATAGGAAATTAAGCACCTTATTGTGTTCTAGTTTTTTCCAGATTTACTCACTGAGGACTCAGGGAATCCTCTGTGTGTGTGTGTGTGTGTGTGTGTGATAGGGAAAGGTTTCTGACCTGACCTTTCGTTTCCTTTAGACCCATGATTTTGTCTTAGTTCCCACATATGTGCACACCCTGCTAATGCCATGTTAGAGGCCACTAGGGTTTGGCAGATACTGTCTGGGTAAATGCTACCCAGGATCCCTTCACCTTTCAGGACTGTACTTTATTTCTGACCTCCAATTTTTTTCTGTACTTCCCCTCCAGCTGATCCATTTAAAACAAAAGCATGTCTTATTGTCATGTTTTATTTAATACTTTTGGTGTCTGGACTGGGAGGACTTATTCTCTACATCTTGCTAACATAATTCCAAAAGCTTCCTTTCAATTATGTTTTCTGAATTGCAGTAATTTTTAATGTGCTTTAGCTCTTTGCCTCTACAGAAGCCTTGATAAGGTGAAATATAGGTCCTGTCTATTTGCCCTCACTAGTGAGACGTATCTGGAGCTGCAGTTTCTCTATTTCTCAAAGAGGAGGTTGAGCTAAATAATACTGAGAATTTTTAAAACTGTCTTTTATTTTATTGCTGGGTCTAACTCTTCTAATGGGAATGGAAAATAAACTGTAAAACTATTTAATTACAGCCTTTGTTTGAAATGTAGAGATCTAGCCCAGTTTTTGTTGGTAGATATCCAACAACCATAGCTCCTGCTAGTAGCTTTGTGAAGGGAAACAAGGCAACAGAAAACAAACTCAAAATAATGAGGTTGTCTGTGAAGTTGTTCCCATAAGAATGACACAACTTTGACCAAAAAAAGATGTGAGGTTTGCAGTTCAATTGAGGCCTTTATAGCACAATAAAGAAAGGAATTCATATATATATGTATATATAATTACAACTTAATCAACTAGACAAAGTCAGTAAAGGAAATATCATTTTGGAAATATGGGATATATGAACACACTTCAAAAATATTTTGCAAGTTTACTTACAAAATTGCAAAGCACAATAGTGGATCTATAAAGGAATAAAAACATGAAAACAAATTCTCATTCTTCATTCCTTTCTGAAACTAACCTTACCACACAAAGCATGTGTCTTCATCTATTTTGCTACACCTCTCTATTTGATTTAACAATGAAAGAAGACTAACTTATCCACTTTCATTTTATTGAACAATGAAACATTTGTGCAACTGTTGTTGGATCTGTTTGCTATGAGGAGGAATTGTTTTCCTAAATGCACTTGACCTTCTCTTAGTCCATTTTCTTCCTTGCCCCCGTTTGTAGATTGAATGGTTCTATCTCTAAATTTATAAAGAATAGCCTGGGAAAGAATGACATGGCAACTCTCTCTTCTTGGGAGGGTTTCTAGATGTCACAAGTTTGAGTTCACAGTTCTGCTTTATTTCTTCATCTCTTCAATTTTATCTTGGCACTGCTTGTTACTTTTCTGTAACCTAATGGGTTAAAATCTAGGATTTATTTAACAAGCCAAATTATCTCTCAAAACAAGTTCTGATTTTCAGTCTAACTTCTATTGGAAATAAAGATTATATTTTGGCTTCCATCTTTAACTTTTGATTTTTTTCTTAAATTTCTTAAAGGGGGTGCTGCTTATAGGAAGTTGTCTCAGAGATACCAATAAAGCTATATAAATTTTTCTCTAGTTTCTTATTAAATTATAAGTGCTTGATTTCTCCTTTTATATTATGTCCTTAGACATAATTAATATCAAATCCATCTCGGGTGCCCAGGTGGCTCAGTCGGTTAAGCATCTGCCTTCAGCTCAGGTCATGATCCCAGGGTCCTGGGATCGAGTCCTGTATCGGGCTCCCTGCTCAGTGGAGAGTCTGCTTCTCCCTCTGCCTCTGCCCCTTCCCCCTGCTTGGGCTCTCTTTCTCTCTCTCTCAAATAAATAAATAAAATATCAAATCCATCTCTACCAGAATCATAGGTGATGTTAGTGTAAAATAATTAGCAGACCTAATTAAGAGAAACCCCCTGAAAAATGCTAAAATCTAGTATGCTTTGCAAACCATACAAAGTGATCACCAGGCTTTTTTTTACTATATTTTGCATTTTAATGCACTCAAAATTTCAAATATGCCTAAATATAGTCAGTTTTCCTTATGACTGTCATATCACATCATTTCTTGTAATGGCCTTGACTTTGTTTATGTTGAAATTACAAAACATAGGCTCAGAAATGATGTTAGGGCCCATCGGATCCACTTACTTTGTTTTCCACCAAGGACTAGAGACATTGAATCATTTCTTCAAGATAACACAGCTAAGCAGAGACAGAGACAAAATTCATTTCAGTTTTAATAAGAAAATAAAATTTTTCAGATATTTAAGTATTTACACCAAGAAGGCAGTTACTATTATCAAATAATGTGATAATGGCTTACATTTGTTGAATACCTACTATATGCTAAACACAGATCTTAGCATTTTGCATACATTATCTCATTTCATATCATAACAATTCTACAAGGTATACATTTATTATATTCATTTTCTGGTTGATAAAAATAGACTTAGAAAGTTTAAGTAACTTACCCCACACTGTGTAGTACACAAATGCAGCAGGTGGAATTTGAAACCAGATTTGACTAACATAAAGTTTATACTTTCATCCACTTGAAGTGAATCTGTCCCTCAAAGGGTAACTGACTATCGATTTTCATCTTAGATCTACATTAATTTTTTTAAAAAATTCCAACCTTTCCATACCATCTTACTTCGTGGGTAAGCAATAATTTTAAATTATATTACAAAGGAAAGAAATGCTAAAAGTAACCAGTGTTCAAACGCAGATACTCAACAGTTTTCTTTTACTTGTAATATGTAAGTATGTGCTCAGAATCTCACACAGAGGAGGAAGAACTTAATGTCAATAATCAAAATAAAATCTTAATGATCACAGCTTTGCATCATGCCTTCTGTGCATTTTCACAAAATGTTTGACAAATAGTATTTATTTTGGGAGATCTGTGAAAACAGGAATACATGTATTCACATATGACACAAAATACACACAAAAAATTAAAACACTAATAATTACCACTTAATGTATCTTTTAACCTATAAGCATTTTATAAATATATATTTGTAATATAAAATTCACTTTATAAATTTAAGTACTAAGAGATAATATTGTTTATTCACATCATATCCATTCCACAGGTAAGAAATTTAGGGGTAGAAAGTGAATTCAATCTAAGCAGTCTGGTATCAGAGGCCATGCTCCTAACCATTATTTTTTATTGTCTTAGTAAAGAGTTTTAGGGCTTGCTATACTTAGATAAAACAATGGAATTCTTTGAATAGGTTAACACTACCTCATATGACCAATTAAGCACTATTGCTTAAAACTTATGGTACCAAAAGATAAACCACTGTGAACTTCATTAATTGTTGGGCATTATCATGTACAGATTACAGAAATAGAAAATACTATAAAAATAGCATTAGATTATTTCTAGACCAGTGCTATCCAATAGAACTTTCTGCAGTATGGAGATTTTTTATTGAGTTGTTCAATACAGTAGCTACATGTGACTGTTGAGCACTTGAAATGTAGCTAGTGTGATTGAGAAACTGATGATTAAATTTTAAACTGAATTTAAATTTAACCAAAATAGCTCTGTGTGGCTAGTAGCTACCATACTGAACAGCTCACACTAAGAGAATAACTTAAAGGCATGGCTTTCAGTTCTTTCTGACTGTGACTAGAGAGAAAAAAATGTACTTTACTTCACAATGACATTGCTACAATTGTGTAAATGAACATTTCTGTGTGCATGTAGCTATAATAATTTTTTTTACAAAATAATAATTTCTAACAAATATTTGCTTTGATGTTAGCCTTTCAATTCTATTGTTTAAAATTTCGATTCCCCAAGTCGATTCTCTAGCATACTGACAGTTTGAGATCTGCAGTTTGACAACTCTTCAGCCAAGAGTTATGTATGTACAAAGATGTTGCTTCCACTCTTGTTTTGTGAAGAGAACACTAAAAGCCACTCCCAACACAGACATAAATCATATTAAATGTTTTACTCCTGTACTTCCTTTTAGTGGGGGAAAAGAAAAAAAAAAGAGCACCTTGAGTCTTGAAAGGAGAGAGAATCTCAGCAGTTGACTTACTTTTGGTTTTCAGTGAGAGCTGACTCTGATACCGAGGGTCTTCAGGAAATGTCTGTAGAGGGTGAGCGAGGGTGGAAAGGAACTTTCCCTTTCCAAGCCAGAAGCTTAGGAAGTGTGCTCACGGATACCTGCATCTGGAAAGACCACAATGAACTAACAGAAGGAAGGCAGAAGGAAGGATCCAAGGTAGGAGAATGAGGCAGGGAACAGAATCAGTCTTCCCTAACCTGAATACAGAAGAGACTGCTCCATGTCTCAAAATGCATACATACACACAAGAACATGTACACACGCACGCGTGTACACACACATACACACACTCCTTAGTGAATAATCACATAACCAAGGGACCTATGAAAACTCTCAGTCACTGCTAGCATATGGCAAATCTAATGTTTATTGATGTGTGCTAATTAAAGTTCTTCCTAAGAGAGTATATAAAAGTACTGGCAAGTAAAATGTTTTGGGCTGTCTTTTGTTATCACTTGTTATTTGGATGAAGGCTGGAGATCTCCCCTTTCAAACTATGAACTTAAGTCTAGGCTTTTTAATAATACTATTATATAACAATAATTTGCCTTAATTGGGATGGAAACAGAATATATGCAATATATTATTGAAACAAGTATCTAATTTTACCTTTGTGGCAAGATGTTTAAATTTTTTTTTCCTGCTCTACTTATTTATATTTATTTTAAGGTTACTATTACATGAGTGTGAAATCTGATCAATGTAATCTAAAAGTGGAAACCTGAAAACCAAACTTTTTCAAAATCAGTGTTAATGCTTTTCTCCTTTTCCTTTCTGAATTGTTTTTTTTGGGGGGGTGGGTATCAAAATATTATCTCTTCTGTTTATTTATCTTCTCAACTCAACTGAAAAGTTATCTATTTTTCTAAAGACTTATCCTGAATTGTACTCTAAATGCATCGCCTGACCCTGCACTTTAATTTCTAAACAGTTTGTGGGAAGTGTTTGTAAATTTATTTTACAGTATTCAATATTAGAGAAGATTAGCAAATTTATGTCAAATGTGTGGATGTTTATAACAGACAAATATGGATGAAAATGGGTTGGCTCATCTTCCAGTAATCTCTGTTTATTTTTTTTCATGAATATATTATAGTTTCTTAAAATATTTATTGAGATTTTTCCCTGATTAAAATTTACCACCTTCTTATGTAAAGCAATGCAGAGAGAAGATAGAAGAAAAGAGAATATAATGAATTTGGATCTTATCCTGTAGATTTTCTTTGTGTCCCCAATCTTAGTAGATCCTCTGTGAAATGAGTGTCCTCTGGTTGTTTATATAGTTTATGATCTTCACACTTTCACAGCCAAGGCACCTTTAATGTCAATCTGTGGCATCATGTGTTTGTAATAAAAAAAACAAAGGTTATTTTTTATTTGTTCACTGATACCAATGGCTTCTTAAAATGATTTTCTTTTGTTTGTAATTTTAAAAATGATATGTCTATTATAGAATATTTTAAATTGCAGAAAAGTGGGGAGAAATTCCTATTTCTGAGGCCCAGACAACCATTGTCAACTTTGAAGGCCTCCTTTTTTCATACTTTTTATGCCAAACATATATATATTATATATGTATATTCCATGCCATATATATAAAATATATATGTGTATATATATATATACATACATATATATAAAATATCATAGTCATGATCATGGTAAAGATATATATTTTTTTTACTAATTCAGTTAAGGTTTTTATTTTTTATAGTCATTGCAAGTTTACTTCATATAGTTTTATGTTTGTATAGGAGTGATAGCTTAAAAAAATCTGTTTAACTCTAAACCTCTTCAATAGATATAAACATTCTAAATGATAAGGAACAGAAAGCAAGCAAACACATTTCTAGGCCTTGATGGTTTTTATATTCTTATAACAGTTTGTAATCTATTTTTTTAACTATTATTTTTTAATTTGAGTATAGTTGACACACAATGTTATATTAGTTTCAGGTGTGTAACAGTGATTCAACAGCTGTATATCTTAAAGCTATGTTCACCAAAAGTGTAGCTACCATCTGTCACCATACAATATTATAATATCATTGACTATATTCCTTACACTGTAACTTTATTCCCATAATTTATTCATTCCATAACTGGAAGCCTGTATCTTCCACTCCCCATCACCTGTTTTGCCCTTTTCCCCTCCACCCCCTGCCCTGGCAATCATGAGTTTGATCTCTGTATTTATAGATCTGATTCTGCTTTTTATGTTTTTTATTAATTTGCTTTGTTTTTTAGATTCCACATATAAGTGAAATTATATAGTATATGTCTTTCTCTGACTGACTTATTTCTCTTAGCATAATACCCTCTAGGTTCATCCATGTTGTTGCAAATGACCAAAAAAAAAAAAATCTCACCCTTTTTATGGCTGCATAATATTCCATCTCTCCTCTCTCTCTCTCAAACACACACACACACACACACACACACACACACAGACCACTTCTTTTATTCATTCATCTATTGATGGGTGCTTGGGTTGCTTCCATATCTTGGCTATTGTAAATAATGCTGCAATGAATATAGAGGTGCATATGTCTTTTCACATTAGTGTTTTCCTTGTTTGGGGAGTGGGGAGCAGGGGCGGCTAAATATTTTGAAGTGGAATTATTGGATCAAATGGTATTTCTATGTTTAATTTTTTGAGAAATCTCCACACTATTTTCTATAGTGGCTATACCAATTTACATTCCAACAGTGCACAAGGGTTCCATTTTCTCCACATTCTTGCCAACTTGTTATTTCTTTTGTTTTTGATTCTAGCCATCCTGAAGGTATAAGGTAATATCTCATTGTGGTTTTATTTGCATTTCCCTGATGATTAGTGATATTGAGAATCTTTTCATGCATCTGTTGACCATCTGTATGTCTTCTATGGAAAAACATCTATTTAGGTCTTCTGCCCATTTTTAATTAGGTTATTATTTTATTTTATTATTGGTTTTTTTTGGTATTGAGTTAATGTAAGTTGTTTATATATTTAGGATATTAACCCTTTATTGGAGATACCATTTGCAAATATCTTCTACCATTCAGTAGGTTGCTTTTTCATTTTATGGATGGTTTCCTTCACTGTGGAGAAGCTTTTTTATTTTGATATAGTCCCATTAGCTTATTTTTGCTTTTGCTTCCCTTACCTTATGAGATATATTTAGAAAAAATGTTGCTATGGCCAATGTCAAAGAGATTTCTGCCTATGTTCTCTTCTAGGAATTTGATGGTTTCAAGTCTCATTTAGGTCTTTAACCCATTTTGAGTTCTTTTTGTGTATGGTATAAGAAAATGGTCCAGTTTCATTCTTTTTCATAGCTCTACAGTTTTCCCAGGAGCATTTATTGAAGAGACTAACTTTTCCCCCAGTGCATATTCTTGCCTCCTTTGTCATAGATTAAGTGACCATAAAAGCATGGGTTTATTTCTGGGCTCTCTAACATATTCTATTGATTTATGTGGCTATTTTTGTGACAGTACCATACTGTTTTGATTGCTACAGTTTTGTAGTGTATTTTGAAATCTGGAACTGTCGTAACTCCAGCTTTATTCTTCTTTCTCAAAATTGCTTTGGCCATTTGCTATCTTTTGTGTTTCCATACAAATTTTAGGATTATTTTTTCTAGTTCTGTGAGAAATGCTGTTTGCATTTTGATAAGGATTGCACTGAATCTGTAAAGTACTTTGAGTAGTATTGACATATTTATGATAATAATTCTACCAATCCATGAGAATGAGATAACTTTCCCTTTGTTTGTGTTGTCTTCAATTTCTTTCATTAGCGTTTTATAATTTTCAGAGTACAGTTCTTTCACCCCCTTGGTTAAATTTATTTCTAGGTATTTTATTCTATTTAGTGCAATTGTAAATGGAGTTGTTTTCTTAATTTCTCTTTCTACTAAGTTGTTGTTAGTATATAGAAATACAACTAATTTCTGTATATTAATTTTGTATCCTGCAACTTTACTGAATTCATTGATTACTTCTAACAGTTTTTTTTTTTTTCCCTTGGTAGAGTCTTTAGGCTTTTTTTTTTTTATGTATAGTTCATGTCATTTGTAAATAGTGACACTTTAACTTCTTCCATACCAATATAGATACCTTTTATTTCTTTTTCTTGTCTGATTCCTGTAGTTAGGACTTCCAGTACTATGCTAAAGAAAAGTGGCAAGAGTGGACATCCTTTTCTTGTTCCTGATCTTACAGGAAAAGCTCTTAGTTTTTCCACATTGAGGATGATATGAGCTGTGGGTTTTTCATACATGGCCTTTATGTTAAAGTATGTTCCCTCTAAATCCACTTTGTTGAGAGGTTTTATCATGAATGGATATTGAAATTTGCCAAATGTTTTTTCTGCATCTATTCGATGATTATATGATTTTTATCTTTTATCCTGGTTTTATAATGTAATGTATTACATTAATTGATTTGTGAATATTTTACCAGCCTTCATCCTCAAATAAATCCCATTAGATCCTAGTGAATGATCCTTTTAATGTATTGTCAAATGTGGTTTGCTAATATATTGTTGAGTAGAAGTTTTTTGTTTGTTTTATTTTGTTCTGTTTTGCTTTTTTTAAGAGGAGGGGAAGGTATAGAAATAGTGATATCTGGTTGGATATTTTGCTAGCACTTACCAAATCTATTTTTATTTCACTTCTTGTGCACATTTTATGAAAATTTACTTAAGCAATATGGAATAGCATATATATATATGTAAGTATATACATATGTGTGCATATGTATACATGTGTATTTACAACATGTGATAACTTTACATGTACATGTTAAAATAAGCTTAAGAATTTAATCTTTCCAGCAAATAAAGATATAATTCTTTCTTTCTTTTTTTTATAAACTGTTTTTTCTTTTTAAGATTTTTTTATTCATTTGAGAGAGAGGCAGAGAGAACACAAGCAGGGGTGAGGCAGAGGGAGAGGGAGAAGCAGACTCCCTGCTGAGATCCTGACCTGAGTTGAAGGCAGATGCTTAACCATCTGAGCCATCCAGGAGCCCAGTATAGTTCTTCTATATTCCATAGAAACCCTGACTAAAATTCCCAAAGACTCTAAGCATTCCAAGGAGTAGGAAGATTAGAATATTACAAGACAGGTCATTCCACTTTTGATGGGTTATAGTTATTAAAAAGTAATTTTTTATATTAAACCAAACTTTGTTCTTCTGTAACATCTACAAAGTAATACTAAATATCATTTCAGTGATGAAAAGGAATAATTGGTGTTCAGAATGATACATTTTCAACCAAAGCTTCTAAAAATAAAAAGAGCTTTATTGATTTTCTAATAAGATCATATTACATCGCATAAATGATATAAATAGCAATATGAAGTATCTATAATAAATAAAAAAGACACAATCATCTGTAATCTCACAATCCAGACAAAAACTGTTAATATTATTGTATAATGTGTCAGCATTTTAATGCATATACACATTGCCACTTCTTAAAAACAATGTTGTTTTTAACCTACATATCACTTTACACCTGCCTTATTCAGTCATGCAATGATATCTTAACATTAGAAATATACATATAATCAAAGTTTTATTGGATGCATAATCTATCACCAAAAGATATTATAATTACTTAATCAATTCATTATTAACAGACATACATACTTTTTATTATATTCTACTATTCTAATAATACTGGAATGAAAGTCATTTTATGTACAAGTTTATGTCCTTGTGAACATCATTCTATTTACAACATTTAACAGCTTTGTATTATTTCTTTAGAAAAAAATTTCTGTAAGTGAATTTGCTGGTTCAAAGTTACTTTGCATATTTTTTAAGAATTTTGATATATATTGATTGCCCTTATATATAGCCTCTGGCTCCTGAGAATGGAGGAATGGATATTTGGAACAAATATCCCACTGTGACCAACTACAAAACCTGAACAAAGGGCCTTCACTTCGCTATCATTGGGGACCTAACATGGTCGTGGAGTTATACATTTTAAATGAAGAAATAATGTCAAATTTACCACTTTTCCATAAATCTACCACCTACCGCATTTTATTAAGCCAGAATTAGCTTGACCCTAAAACTTGAGAAAGATACTACAAAAAAGGAAAATTTACAGGGCAATCTCACTCATGAGCATAAATGCAAAAATGCAAATTATCAATGAATATTAGAAATATATTCAGAATTAATACATCCAGAAATATAGAATTGTTTTTAATGTTTGAAAATTATAATCATTTCTATATATGCAAAAATTACTTATTAAACAATTGAACATCTATTTATTATCAAAACTCTTAGCATGCTACATCTAAAAGACTTTTTTTTTTTAATTTTATTTATTTATTCATGAGAGACAGAGAGAGAAGCAGAGGGAGAAGCAGGCTCCCAAGGAGCAGGGAGCCCAATGCGGGACTCGATCCCAGGACTCTGAGACCATGACCTGAGCCGAAGGCAGACGCTTAACTGTCTGAGCCACCCAGGCGCCCATCTAAAAGACTTTTAAAAGACTTTTTAAAAGAACCATTTAAAGGAGAACTATAAAATAGCAGTAGCAAATACCAAATTAAAAAATTGCAAACATTATTTAGATAAATTAAAGGAAACACGTTAATGGAGGGATATGGCATGTTTATGCATTAGTAGATATAATACTACGAAGATATCAATTTAATATGATCTGAACCTAAATGTCCACTTTTGTTTTGAAAATGACAAATCAACTTGAAAAGATAACTGAGACATGAAAAGGATTAAAAATATGCAAGAAAGTCTTTAGGAATAAAATGTGAGGACTTACTCCACCAGATATTAAGACTTACAAAAAACACAGGTGATGAAGTTTGACTCTAGAAAAAAAAAGACTGGTGGGACAGAATAGGGAGAATGAAAACAAACCTCGTGTGTGTGTGTGTGTATATGTATAGTGTACAATTATTACAAAAGTATCCATGTAGAGTAGTGAGAAAAAAAATCTTTTCAGTAAATAGAATTGACTCAACTGTCTATTTAAATTGGGAAAGAAAAGAAGGAAAGAGAGTGAAACTACCCCCTAACTGACAGTATGCATAAATAAATTCCCAGGGGACTATAGATCTAATTGTGCAAGGAAAAATAAAGTTTATAATATTTATAATTACTGTATCTAGATAATATTAAAATACCTTAATGACCCTGGATTAAGAAAGTGTTCCTTAAGCAGAATACAAAGAAAAGATATAAATTGGACTATATAAGAGTTGTGAACTTTGGTTTCTCAAAAGACTTAATATAATGAAGAACCACAGAGTAGATCTGGCAACATATATAACCAACCATGATATTTTATCCAGATATATATAGAAAGATTCTAACATATCAATAAGGAAGAGATAGACAACTCGATAGAAAAAATGGGGAATAAACTTCACTAAAGAAGATATCCACAGTGCAAATAAACATGAACACTTGCTTAGTATTATCAATTACAAGGGAAATGCAATGTAAAAACCTCAATGAAATATCACTACACACATATCAAGGGTGTCTAAAAGTTTAAAATTTTAATATATGTATTATATATATATATATATACACACACACCGTATTAGAGGCTGTCACCTACTGTAGAGGTGAATGTAAATCAGAGAACCATTTTGCTAAGCAATTTGGAATTACCTACTTAAGGAATATGAATGCTTGTGCTATGACCCAGAAATTCCACTCCTATGAATAGATCAAACAAACGTGTATGCCCCAGTTCATGAGAAGATATATGCAAGTATATTCAGGGCAGCTATATTCATAGAAGCCAACTCTGCAAATAATTTAAATGGTCACCAAAAGCAGAATGTATGCATAAAATTTGATATATTATACAAAGGAATACTATACAATAGTAAAAATAAATCAAGAGTCTAAGGTGATGGAAATGTTCTAAAGTTAGATTGCAATGGTAAGGTTGTACAACTCAGTAAATATACCAAAATTCATTGAACTGCCCACTAAAAACAAATGAATTTTACGATATTTAAATTGTATCTCACTGAAACTACTTTAAAAATTCATTCTTCAGAAAAAATATGTGACCTCCGGTACTAGAGATAAAGAGGACTAAAAATGTAAACTATTTTACAAATAGATTTTATTGGAACTGTTTTGTAGTTTATTCAACTCAAAAATCAGTCAATCACTATACAAGTATTTTTAAATGTATACAATTTAATGATATTGGTGGCTCTTTTTTATTCTAAAAAGTGTCCTGGCTTGGACAATAAATTACGTGGTCACTCAAATCATAGCTTTTTGTTTCTACAGCTTTAAATAATAGTTAACCTCTTCCAAACAGAACCCCTTTTTGCAATTTTTCCTCCATAATAGAATGTGAAATTTAATGTGTTAGTTGATGTTAGCATGACCCATCATTATTTTAAAACCTGTTTTCGGATATTTCTACATATTTTCCAAAGAATACTGAAATGTCAGTAAAAATTATATGAGTCTGATATTTATAATAAGATAACGGAAACTCAGACTTTAAAATCCCAGCTGGTGAGTCATGGTTGCAGTCTGCTGCCTCACATTAATGCCACAGGAAATTTGTGTCTGCTATCCTGGATCTATAGCATTGATGTTAATAAAGTATAAATATAAATTCTTTTCAGAAACAAGACACACTATTGAGAGCTCTTTTCTAACAATAACCCTGTCTAATTTACAGATCATGTCCTTTTTGTCTTGTTGTTCTGACCCCATATAGTGTCACAAAAAGAAATTCCCTCACCTGCCCCAAGTAGCCTTAAGATCTCAGGTTTGTCTTTATATTTATTTTAGGTGGTATTTTGTTTTTGTTTTGTTTTTTTGTCAGCCTCATTTCAGGCTGAAGAACTCAGGCTTTATTTTTTACAGATTTTTGCTTTTTAAAATGTATTAGCTTTGGATTATATATCCTCTTCCCATCTTACACTTGTCCACCACTAAAAATATTAATTTAATTCAAAATTTCATAATGCGTTGAAAAAGAGTACTTTGTCTTAGGTGTTAGGTATGTGCACACCCCAGACTATAAATCGTCATTGTGTCTGCATGATTGACTTCCAAGCTAAATAAACTCCATGCGCTTTGTCTTTTATCAGTATTCAACCTCTTATTGAAATTGTAGTCTATTCATTCTTGCCTAAAATAACTTTAGATCTTGCTGATTCTCTCATAATCTTCCAAAAAATAAGAATTAAAATTATTATTTACGAATGAACACATTATTTTTTGAAAAGCCCTATGTATTCTGTAATTTCCATGTGTGAATTTGACTGTAAAAATGTAAATAAGTGCAACAACTCCTAATCCATTCTGCTTTGAATAAAATGCATCAATGCCAATTTTTTTTAGAAACGTGAACATAATAAAATGAAGGATTTCAGTTTTAGTCCTCCTAGAAGAGACTCTATGTTTCTTCACCAGTGTTACAGGAGAAAATCAAAAAGCTTCAAAAATCATTTATTATTTGACCTTAAAGTTACCGTTAGTCTTATTTTTTTCAAGTGTTTATAATCCCCCTCCTTCCAGTTAGTTAAATAATGCATGCTTTCTTAATATATGAAAAAATAAACAACTGAAGCTTAAACTGCTTTCCACATATTCCCACTTTTATTTTGTTCCTTAGCATGTCATAAAACATGAGCAGACCATCGTTCACTTATCAGTTATGAAAGTGAAATTTTGTTTTACTCTTACATGAGGAAACCAGAATTTCTTCAAATGAATGTTTCCCTTCTCTCTTTAAATTCTTACAAAGAATGTGAAATACAAACTCGGCTGTGTCACAAAACAATTTGCTACTTAAAAGATTATATAAAAGGGACTCTTCTACTGTATAAATATCAATTCATTTTTTCTTTTTTTTTAAAGATTTATTTATTTATTTGAGAGAGCGAGAATGAGAGAGAGAGTACATGAGAGGGGGGAGGGTCAGAGGGAGAAGCAGGCTCCTTGCTGAGCAGGGAGCCCGATGCAGGACTCGATCCCGGGACTCCAGGATCATGACCTGAGCCAAAGGCAGTTGCTTAACCAACTGAGCCACCCAGGTGCATTTTTTCATCTCTAATGAGTTTGACCTTGATATAAATGTGAACCCCCAAATCTATTTCATTCCTGATTCTGTACTCTGGCAGAACTTATTCAAGCATAAGTCTTCATAAAGAAATTCTATGCTTGTGTCATCTCTGTGGAAATATAAAATAAAATGAGATGGTTTACCAATTTAAGGTACTCTATGACTTGTGCAATGTGTGCAATACTTAAAGAGATGAAGAGAGTTAGAGAAGCTATTGGTTTCAAATGGTCTTCAGGGAGAAGAAATAGCTATGATATACTTTGGCCTTGGGTCTGATTCTAAAAGTTTTATGATAATGTGGCTTTCTACCACATTGCCACATGTGACAGTTTATCAACTAGAAGAATAAAGGCACCAGGGTAGGCAGTTCCCATCAGGATTAATTCCTATGTGCAGTGACCCGCTAGCACCATATTTTATGTTTTGAAGCTCTCCTTATTATCATTTCATCTTTTATTTAATATTTTGACTCTATGGTTTCTGCCTTGCCTTTGTTTTTACCACACATGTTAATAAAAATGCATGCAGCATCACAATTTAAAAAGTATCTCTGTCATAAAGAGAATAAATATTTTGACTTCTCTGAACTCTAGGCAAGGAGGTCATTTTAAGCATAAATCTAAGAAGAAGAAAAAACAAATGATAAATAAGGAAAGTCAATTTTAGACAAAAGGATAATTCTTTATTACCTAAGCTTGAAAATCCAACAGAAAATACCATATATAAACACACAATTTGCCACAGAAAGAATACAAATGGCATTTTCTTAATAAAATCACCTCACTAGTAATTAATACAAGGCAAAGAAAAATAATTCAAGACTGCTCTTTGGATTCTCAAATTGATAGGGAATCAAATACAGTTAGAGATCTAGAATAAGAGAGGGAGAGAGAGAGACCCAGACAGAGACAGAGAGACAGATACAGAAAGACAACACTCTGGGTTGGAGAGGTACAGGAGAAGATATAGACTACAAGTCCACTTCCAGAAATTCACCAGGAAGTGTTCAGTATCAAGAAGAAAATATTCAGTGGTATGCATATATATTTAGCTTCATCATAGCCTTGCGTTTAAGAACAAAATAAATATTAAAAAAATAAAGATTCAATAAAATATTAAATTATTTTGCATTCATGAGGAAAAATTTCATTTAACACATTTTCCTCTGCCTACCATATTGTAGGAATTGTGCATTAAAAATCATGCTTCAAAAATATGCAAGGGAGTTATATTCATTCTGTAGTATTAATGAAATAAAAAGCAATTTCAACTCTTTTCCTATAGACATATTATACCATGGTTAATTTGGTTAATTTCTGCATTACAAGATAGTGGATGCTTTTCATGTTCTTTATGTACTTCTATATTTTCTAATCTCTACAATTTATATATTACTTTCTTAATTAGAAAAATATTTTTAATAATATAACTTTGTTGGTATATCATTCACTCATTATTTTCTTTAGATACCATGTGAGTTTTTTCTTTCTTTAACTACTTATACTCTTTGAAAAATGAATTATCTGGGGAGGTATCTGGTGATGCAAGCTCATAAAAACTATACTAAATTAAGTAATTTGGAAATTCTTTTAATTCATAAGTTAATTTGCAGGAAATTTATTGAAACTTAACTAGATTATATCAGCTTTATAAAATTGTTGGCTCACCTATAAAATATGGAGGCCAATTAAAATTTTGGAAATCTATTTTTTCTTAATTCAGTCAAATAAATATTGTTGTGCAACACTCCAAGTAGTTAAAGATGATCTGGATATTTACTTCATTTAAGTATAATTGAAACAAATTTGAGGGCAACGGCTTCTTGTCCTGGCTTCCAAGCATGAAGTTATCTTCTATCACACAATTTTCCTGCACTATGCAGGCAAAATGGAAATAATGATTGACTTTTTATTGTTGTTGTTCTTTGGCTGTTGTAAATGAAGCATACTTCCCTAGATTCATACACATACGTGTTCACTGCTCTTTCAAAATTAAGGGTCATAATATAATTTTGTTGAAAGGCTACTTGCAACTTTGAAGAAACTATTTTTAGATTCATCCCTAATTACGTATAAGTAAACCCGAGGCAAGACCAGTGGACATAGCCAGGCCCTTGCCATCCTGTCAGGTAGCTGACCAAGACACTTAACTGACCCAGCTGAAATCAGCAGAGGTTATCCCAGAGCAACAGAACTGCCCAGAGAACCTGTAGACTCATGAGAAATAATAAATGTGTTTTATTGTCATCATTGTTTTTGTTGTTTTAAGCCATTAAAGTTTCAGAGGGGTTTGCTGTAAGCAATAGCTGATAACAGTTGTATAAAATAAAAGACATGTTTCTAAATTCCTGAAGGTTTTATATTTAATTATCTTTCTAGTTTTAATTCAATATAGTTGCAAGATCAATTTTATCCTATAAAATTTTAGGATATCTATTCTCAGATTCAGCCTTTAACAAGCTATGTCAGATATCCTAGTTTTAGACCCTAACAGAATGTATTTGGGGTGAAATAATACAGCCATTATTAGTTATAGTAGCTATAATCATGAATATAAGAAAAGTAAAATAGAAAGTGTTTGCTTTATGAAGAATATAATAACACATAAATAATACTACATTATCCAGAAATGAGCAAAGTTTAACTTTGGATGTATCCATCTAGTTGACTAATGTCAACTAGAACTTTAGGTAAGGATGGAAAAAGCACTAACATTATCTTTCATGTCCTCTTTCCTTGCCTACCCTTAGTGCTTATTCTCACTCCTCCCAGATCAGAAGGTTTTCTCAATAAGCACTGAGTCCCAAATTAATTGATTTCACTATAGGAGATGAATATGTCCCAGGTCACTGCTGTGATTTTATTGATTTTTCTGACCCTGAAAAGGTAGACTGACATTATAAATATAACAGACTATTTGGAGAATAAGTTTTCCTTTGTTGAGAACAACAACAAAAAAACATAGTTACATATCCTCAACATTTTATTCACTGATATTCTAAAACATTCTAATAATACCTTGTCTACTTCATTATTAGGTAGAAGCCTAATAAATTTTTCATTGAGTGAAAGCAGATGGCCCCAAATTAGTGAATAGATTCACAGATCTTTAAAAAATTATATCAAGAAATGTTCCTAAAGGGCATGTGTGGGGGCTTATTTCCCAAGGCTGCCTTCTGTAAATGTGAAGGTAGAGGCAGTAAACTTGAGAAAGGAAATGAGGTAGACCATTGTATTAGATAACAATGAGACCTATGTTTCGGTAGAGTGGTAGAGTATCCATACATTTCAGCATGATTATTGCTTATCACAGCATTCAACTTTCACAGTTTGTCATGTGGCTGGTATGGTGAGTATTAGAGCAATTTATCTGGGTCAAAGCATTTAGTAAAAACTCATTAAAATGCAAATATATTACTTGAGAAAGGTAACACATTAAGTCACAGAACATATTAATAATTTAACATGTATTATACTCTCCTAAGTTTCTCGTAATTGGTCTGTTGACACAGCACTTAGAAGATATATTCACTTGCATTTTAAATAATATGCTTCTCAAATTCAAGATTATTCTCACTCAATTCTTGATCTCCACCCTTTGCAAAGTTTCCCCTTGTTATGGGCTGAATGTTTGTGTCCCCCAAAATTCGTTGAAGACTTTATCTCCATGTGATAATATTAGGAGGTAGGGCCTTGGGAGAAATTAGGTTTAGATGGGAATCCTGATGGTGGAGCCCCCATAATGGAATTAGTGCCCTTATAAAAAGAAGAAGAGATACCAGAGCATCCTCCTTCCACCATATGAGGATAAAACTATCAAGATTGTGTGGATACAGAAGGAAGCCATCACAAGCCAGGAAAAGGCACTCAGCAAACAGCCCCACCCTTTGCTGACACCCTGATCTTGAACTTCTCACCTCTGGAACTGTGAGAAAATAAACTTCTGTTGTTTAAGCCACACAATCTATGGTATTTGGTATAGCAGTCTGAATGACTAAGATACCACCCACTTACCCAGTTTCTTAACCCAAGAAGCTGGAAGTCATCTTTCATTCTTTTATAGTTTGCCTGTCTCACATCTAAACAAACAGCAAGTTCTTATTATTTTCCTGATGAAAACCATTCAACTGCTTATCCTGTGATAACCAACCTAAACTATCCATTTTAACTGATGTCTACTTCTCCAAATCTTCCCTTACTATCCCCCTCTTGATACACACTCCAGTCACACTAACCATTCTGTTCCATGCATCATAAAATCCATTGCTGGCTCTTTCTGTGCCCAGCAGGCTTTTCTTCAATACTTTCTGGTGACTATTGCATTTTAACATTCATGCCTCAACACAACGTCCTGCTATCTAGAGAGGACTTCTCTGATAATCCTAGCTAAAGTAGCTCCCAATACCACACCAGTAATACTTTATATTCTACGTCCTTCTGGGAATTTATAACTTCCTAGTGACTATTCATTTTTGTTTAGTTGTATGTATTATTTCTGCCTCACTTTATAAATATATACAATAGGGTGTGAACATTATTTATCGTATGTGTTTCTATATCCAACAGTACCTTAGTATAATGTAAATGACTCAAGAAGGTACTTTAAGCAGCATACCAAAATACATTAGTACATTTAATTCTATAACACAATCTAAGGAAATTTTGTTGACCAAATATATGTATGACATTCAAACAAAATCATAATTCCAGTCAAAGGTATAAATAAAAAAAAAAAAAAGTTTTGAACAAAGCATAACAAGATCACATAGGGATTTTTCCTTAAAGTATATTTGTAAATTGTTCAACCTCTTTGGTATTTTCTGAAAAGAAGGCAAGAGTGGTAATATTTATAAAATATACCATAAATTAAAATTTTCACCTGAATGTATTTATATATTTTAGCAAAATATGTTTATAAATGTAGTTGTTGCAAATTTTAAAAGAAAGATATTGTATTCATGAATAATTCTCCCAACACACACACATACAGATTAGGAAAAAATAGTCCCTCTTCAATATTAGTTGTTATTCAATCACACATTCATTTCATAAGCATACATATTAAGTAATGACTATATATAGGGACAAGAGTGGATTTTATATTAGGAAGCAAAGATACAGTTATATATGATATATATATATATATATATATATATCATAACTGTATAATCAATATCTTACAATATGAGTTTTATTTACAATCATATTTTAATAATGTAAATAACCTTTTTTATGAAGATAGACATGAATGCTCAATGTATTACTTGAAATTCATATATGTAAATATATAAGTTTATCTATGATACAGTCCTCAAGGTAATGTGGTATAGATAGAGGCAGATATGAAAATAAATGAGTGCAATGCAATGGAGCTAGACATACAAAGATAGATATGTACATAGGTTAACGTGGAACCTAATGGGAGGAGGTTTCTAGTAGTAAAAGTGCTGTGGGGAGAGGGAGGAGAGGGGGAAGTAATTTCTGAGCTGAACTGTAAAAGATGACTAGATGTTAGCAAGGCAAAGAAACAGAGAGTGATTCTCTGTAAGGGGTCAATGTAGCAAAAGGACACAACAAATATATAAGAGATAAAGAAGGAAAAGTAGATAGGAATCCAGATAAGTGTCTTGTTGTCCTCATTTCTTTGTTCATTGATCTTCCATTTATTCCCTAAACAAATATTTGGGTGGCTCACATGGACCATGCAGGATGCTTCATAGTAAAGAGCTGGAACTTTGTACTAGAAGCAAGAATAATAGATTTTATGATGGTTTGTGTTTTAGGATACATTACTCTGCCATTTCTGTGGGGGAATAAATTGAAAGGTTTAGGACTGCAGGCAAGAGGGTGTTATAATCCATGCAAAAGTTGATAATCGTCTGCATTAGGGCAGTTGGTAATAAAGTAGACAGAATGAGACAGATTTAAGAAGTATTTAAGAAAAACATTAGCCGATTTTACAAGTGAGAGAAGTAATCGTCAGCCATATGAAGTGAGCAAGAAGAGTTTATTAACCTTTGCCTTTTATCAGCTTCCTAATAGCTTGAAAAGCAAAGTTACTGTAAAATGGCATGATCTGTGATGTCTAGGTGCTTCAGCTCAACTCCCAAACCAGGGGAAAAAGAAATCTACTTCTCTTTTCCTTCTTTCTCTGTTGCCCTTATACTGTCTCAGAGCCCTACAGACTTTGCTCCCTGGAGAGAGCTCCTCTGACACTTTCTGAAAATTTTGGATATGTGTCTGTTTAATCCTGTGGGTCTAAAGAGGTGGGGGGGGGACATCCAACTCCTATTATTTTCTTTAGTCTGCTCCTCTCAGAGTAGATATGTCATGAGCCTAAAAGAGAGAAGAAGAGATATCTGAATATTTTGCATCTGCACAGCTTGGACTTTTATGTATTGCCCCTGCTGAATGAAGACCAAGAAAGGGTTATTTCATCTAGGTTCTGCCCTTGGGGTGAATTCCAACTAAAAAAATCCAAGACAGTGTAGGCTTTTGATTTATAATCACAAAGACAGAATGCTGTATAATCACCATCTTACAATATGAGTTTTATTTACAATCATATTTTTAATAATGTAAACAATCTTTCTTTATGAAGATGGACATGAATGCTCAACACATCACTTGAAATCTATTTATTTATTTATACATTTATTTATACTTAAATTCAAGTTAGTTAACATATAGTGTAGTATTGGTTTCAGGAGTAGCATTTAGTGATTCATCATTTATATACAACACCCAGTGCTCATCACAACAAGTGCCCTCCTTAATGCCCATCACCCATTTGACCCTTCCCCCTGCCCACCTCCCCTCAGGTAACCCTCAGTTTGTTCTCTGGATTCAAGAGTCTCTTTTTTTCCTTAAATCAATGTGTTTAATATGTTCATAATATAAACCCATATATTTAATATGTGGATAAAATGAGTTCATGTTTTTAATATTTTTATTTACTTATTTTTTCTTTTTTATTTTTTAATTTAAATTTAATTAATCAATATATAGTGCATTATTAGTTTCAGAAGTAGAGTTTAGTGATTCATCAGTTGCATATAACACCCAGTGCTCATTACATCAAGTGCCCTCTTTAACCACCCAATTACCCCATCCCCTCACCCACCACCCTTCCAGCAACCTGTTTGTTTCCTAGAGTTAAGAGTCTCTTATGGTTTGCCTCATTCTTTGTTTTTATCTTATTTTATTTTTCCTTCCCTTCCCGTATCTTCATCTGTTTTGTTTCTTAAATTCCACATATGAGTGAAATCATATATTTGTCTTTGACTGACTTATTTTGCTTAGCATAATACATTCTTGTTCCATCCACATTGTACAAATGGCAAGATTTCATTTCTTTTTGATGGCTGAGTAATATTCCATTATATATATACCACCTCTTCTTTATCCATTTATCAGTTGATGGACATCTGGGCTCTTTCCATATTTTGACTATTGTGGACATTGCTGTTATAAACATTGGGATACATGTGCCCCTTTGAATCACTATTTTTGTATCGTTTGGATAAAGACCTAGTAGTACAATTGCCGGGTCATAGGTAGTTCTATTTTTAACTTTTTGAGGAACCTCCATACTGTTTTCAAAGAGGCTGCACCAGTTTGCATTCCCACCAACAGGGCAAAAGGGCTTCCTTTTCTCCAAATTCTCACCAACATCTGTTATTTCCAGAGTTGTTAATTTTAGCCATTCTGACAGGTGTGATGTGGTATCTCATTGTGGTTTGATTTGTATTTCCCTGATGATGAGTGATGTTGAGCATATTTTTATGTGTCTGTTAGCCATCTGGATGTCTTCTTTGGAAAAGTGTCTATTCATGTCTTCATTTCTTAACTGGATTATTTGTTTTTTGGGTGTTGAGTTCTTTAGAGATTTTGTATACTAACCCTGTACCCAGTATGTCATTTTTTATTTGTTTTTTAAATTTATTGACTTAGGTTCCCACAAGGACTGCAAAGAATTGTGCAGATGTGTTTACTCTGCAAGAAGGTGCATGGCACCAAGGGACTCACTGCCACCCACGTCCCAAGGCTCCTCCTGCAGGGTCAGGAGGACATGTGTCAGCTACAAGAACCTTATCCCGGCTCCAAACTGGACACCATCACATATCCTGTCAGCCTTTTGGACACTCAAATATCTTCTCCCATTCTGTTGGTTGCCTTTTAGTTTTGTTGATTGTTTCCTTTGCTATGCAGTTTTTTATCTTAATGAAGTCCCAATAGTTCATTTTTGCTTTTGTTTTCCCTGCCTCCAAATATATGTCTAGGAAGAACTTGCTGTGGCCAAGGTCAAAGAGGTTGCTGCCTGTTTTTTTCCTCTAGAAATTTAATCACTTCCTGTCTTACATTTAGATCTTTCATCCATTTTGAATTTGATTTTGTGTAGGAGGTAAGAAAGTGGTCCAGTTTCATTCTTCTGCATGTTGCTGTCCAGTTTTCCCAACACCATTTGTTGAAAAGATTGTCTTTTTTTCCATTGGATATTCTTTCTTGCTTTGTCTAAGATTAGTTGGCCATAGAGTTGAGGGTCCATTTCTGAGTTCTCTATGTTGTTCCATTGATCTATGTGTCTGTCTTTATGCCAGTACCATACTGTCTTGATGACTACAGCTTTGTAATACAGCTTGAAGTCTGGCATTGTGATGCCTCCTGCTTTGTTTTTCTTTTTCAACATTAATTTGGGTTTTTGGGGTCTTTTCTGGTTCCATACAAATTTTAGAATTGTTATTCTAGCTCTGTGAAAAATGCTGGTGTTATTTTGATTGGGATTGCATTGAATGTGTAGATGGCTTTGGGTAGCATAAACATTTTAACAATATTTATTCTTCCAATCCATGAGCATGGAATGTTTTTCCATTTCTTTGTGTCTTCAATTTCTTTCATAAGTGTTCTATAGTTCTCAGCATACAGAAATTTTATCTCTTTGGTTAGGTTTATTACTATGTATCTTATGGATATTGATGCAATTTTAAATGGGATCAATTCCTTGATTTCTCTTTCTGCTCCTTCATTATTGGTGTATAGATATGCAACAGATTTTCATTCATATGTTGATTTTATATCCTGTGACTTTGCTGAATTCCTGTATCAGTTCTAATAAATTTTTTTTGGTGGAGTCTTTCTACATAAAGTATCATGTTGTCTGTGAAGAGTGAAAGTTTTGAAAGGAGAAAAGATGGTGGAGAAATAGGGAACCCTATTCCTACCGGTCCCCAGAATTGAGCTGGATATCTACCAGAACACACACGAAATCAGCCTGAGATATAAGAAGATATATCTGGATTTCTACAAACAGAATTTTGCAGGTGGTTGGTTTTGAGGTATGAAGCAGCAGCCGTGATTCTGCAGGCACATGTCTGAAGATAAACAGAAGGGGGATGGAGACGTGGGGATCCTGCACCACCAGTACACGAATGCCTACCACATTGGGGATGGGGAACAGACTCGCAGACCAGAAGCAGCCGTGAAAGGACTTTAGGGCAGCTCCCCGGAATGAAACCTGGAGTGGCGGGGCCATGCCTGTGAACTGGGGATGGCTGGCAGTCTTAGAAGCACAAAGGGCAGAGACATGCCCCCTGTGCCCCGACCTGGAGGTGAGGACTGGGAGCCCTGCTAGGGGGCACACAACCCAGGAGGATGCAGTTTATAGGAGCACAGACAGAAACAGAGATAGTGAGGCCTGGACAGCTCACTGAAGAACAGACTGCGATCTATCTGTTCTGAGGCAGAGGGTTGGAAATGATCTCTTCTGCTCTTGGAAGACTCTTGGAAGGCACATGGAAAGCCACTAGGGAAAGCTGCCAGAGAATAAAAGCGCCAGAAAAACAGTTTTTACTGAGCCCATCCTCCCCACAGGGGCAGGGCAACTCTGCCCAAACAGGGTTGCCTGAATAACAGCATGGCAATCCCCTCCCCCAGAAGACAGCCTGGGAGAACAAGAGGCCAACAAACCTAAGGTCCTTATAAAACAGGTGCATCTTGCTTGGGTTGTGTTCAATAATTTGGACTCTGTACATTCCCTCAACCATCCCTCAACAGAATGACTAGGAGGAGGAACCCCCTAAATAGGAATGATTTGGAGACTGTGACTTCTGCCACAGATTTACAAATGGATAGAGATATAACCAAGATGTCGGAAATGGAATTCTGGGTAGCAGTTGTGAAGACAATAGCTAGAATGGAGAAATTGATTAATGGCAACATAGAGTCTCTAAGGGCAGAAATGAAAGCTGAAGTGGCAGAACTTAAAAATGCTATCAATGAAATCCAATCTAATCTAGATAATCTAACAGCTAGGGTAAGCGAGGCAGAAGAATGTATTAGTGATCTAAAAGACCAATTGATAGAAAGGAAGGAAAAAAGGAGGCCAGGGAGAAACAACTCAAAATCCATGAAAACAGAATCAGATAAATAAGTGACACCATGAAATGTTCCAATGTCAGAATTATTGGGATCCCTGAGGGGGTGGAGAGAGAGAGAAGACTAGAAGATATATTTGAGCAAATTGTAGCTGAGAACTTCCCTAATCTGGGGAATGAAACAAACATTCATATCTTAGAGGCAGAGAGGACCCCTCCCAAGATCAAAGAAAACAGGCCAACGCCCTAGCATGTAATAGTAAAACTCTCAAATCTTAGAGCCAAGGAAACCATTTTAAAGGCAGTTAGGGGGAAGAGATTCCTTATGTACAGAGGGAGGAACATCAGAATAATGTCAAAACTATCCACAGAGACCTGACAAGCCAGAAAGGGCTGCCAAGACATATTCAGGGTACTGAGAATAGTATGCAGCCAAGAATACTTTATCTGGCAAGGCTGTCATTTAGAATGGATGGAGAGGTGCAGAGCATCCAGGACTGGCAGAAACTGAAAAAATATGTGACCACTAAGCCGGTCCTGCAAGAAATATTAAGGGGGGTTTCTATAAAAGGAGAAAACCCCAAGAGTGATATAGAACAGAAATTTACAGAGACAATCTATAGAAACAAGGACTTGACAGGCAACATGATCACAATAAATTCATATCTTTCAATAATCACTCTCAACATGAACGGCCTAAATGCTCCCATAAAACGGCACAGGGTTGCAGATTGGATAAAAAGACAGGACCCATCCATATGCTGTCTACAAGAAACTCATTTTGAACCTAAAGATACATCCAGACTGAAAGCCAAGGGATGGAGATCCATCTTCCATGCCAACGGACCTCAAAAGAAAGCTGGGGTAGCAATTCTTATATCAGACAAATTAGATTTTAAACTAAAGACTGTAGTTAGAGACACAGAAGGACACTATATCATTCTTAAAGGGTCTATCCAACAAGAAGATCTTATAACTGTAAGTATCTATGCCCCCAACATGGGACCAGTCATCTACATAAGCCAACTGTTAACCAAAATAAAGACTCATATTGATAATAATATGTTAATTATAGGAGACCTCAATACTCCACTGTCAGGAATAGACAGATCATCTAAGCAGAAAATCAACAAAGAAACAAGAGCTTTGAATGACACATTGCACCAGATGGACCTCATAGATATATACAGAACATTCCACCCTAAAACAACAGAATACTCATTCTTCTCGAGCGCACATGGAACTTTCTCCAAAATAGACTACATACTGGGTCACAAATCAGGTCTCAACTGATACCAAAAGATTGAGATTATTCTCTGCATATTCTCAGACCATACTGCTTTAAAACTGGAACTCAATCACAAGAAAAAACTTAATCAATTCATGGAAACCAATGAGAATGAAAACATATCAGTCCAAAACCTATGGGATACTGCAAAGGCAGTCCTAAGGGGGAGATACATAGCCATCCAAGCTTCACTCAAAAAAATAGAAAATTCCCAAATTCACCAACTAACTTTACACCTTAAAGAACTAGAGAAAAAGCAACAAACAATGCCTAAGCCATGCATTAGAAGAGAAATAATTAAGATTAGAGCAGAGATCAATGAATTAGAAACCAGGAACACAGTAGATCAGATCAACAAAACTAGAAGCCGGTTCTTTGAAAGAATTAATAATAACAATAAACCAATGGCCAGACTTATCCAAAAGAAAAAAGAAAGGACCCAAATTAATAAAATTATGAATGGAAGGGGAGAGATCACGACTAACACCAAGGAAATAGAAACAATTATTAGAAATTATTATCAACAACTATATGCTAATAAATTAAGCAACCTGGAAGAAATGGATGCCTTCCTGGAAACCTATAAACTGCCAAGAACGAAAGAAGAAGAAATTGACAACCTGCATAGGCCAATAACCTGTAATGAGATTGAAGCAGTGATAAAAAAACCTGCCAAAAAACAAGAGTCCAGGACCTGATGGATTCCCTGGGGAATTCTACCAAACATTCAATGAAGAAATAATACCTATTCTCCTGAAGCTGTTTCAAAGAATAGAAAGAAAAGGAAAGCTTCCAGCCTCATTCTATGAGGCCAGCATTACCTTAATCCCCAAACCAGGCAAAGACAAAAAAAAAAAAAAGAGAGAGAATTTCAGACCAATATACCTGATGAATATGGATTCTAAAATCCTCAACAAAATCCTAGCTAATAGGATCCAACAATACATTAAAAGGATCATTCACCACAACCAAGTGGGATTTATCCCTGGGATGCAAGGGTGGTTCATCATTTGCAAATCAATCAATGTGATAGAACACATTAATAAGAGGATAGAGAAGAACCATATGGTCCTCTCAATTAAAGCAGAAAAAGCATTTGACAAAATACAGCATCTTTCCTGATTAAAA